>NW_028274868.1:601232-901848 GCF_037043125.1 Eumetopias jubatus
GTGAGGCTCTGTAAAACACGGTTCCCTAACCTACTGTTTCCTGGCATTGGTACGCGAGCAGTGACACTTGTATGTTTAAGGGGGCGGCCGCAGGCCTGGCTTCAGGAAACAAGTGGGGAGTTGTGTTCTCCCTTCTGCCGCGGCCTCAGTCTCCCTCGGAAAATGGTTTTGGACTCGCTGGCAGTGCTCGCCCGCATTCACACAGCAGAAGGCGTCCACCCTCAGGAAGGCCTAGTCTGGCCGTAGTAAGGAATTTCTACAGTGTGGTTCCCTCGACATAGGAGTTTGGCTCTCGGCCTGCAAGCACACCGGGGAAAGGTACTAGCCCCAGGAACAAGAGCTGAGCCGAGAGGCGTCTCCGGCACCGGCCTTTCTTTCCCTCGGTTTTACATAGGGAAGCCATTCGCCGGCCTCTCAAACACAGCGCAGAGCATACAGCGTCCTCTCTGCTAGGGAACGGCGGGAGCAAAAGCGCGGATTCTCCACAGTGTTGTGCCTTCCAGGGAGGGGCCTGCACCTTAGGCCTGCACGGACACAGGCCGGAGGAGTGCTAGCATTCTGCCACTGAGAGCTGGTGGGAGAGTTGCGGCTGCACGAATCCATTTCTCTCGCCCAGTAACTTAGGGGACTCGTGTGCCAGGCTCTTCCGCACAGGCATTCCAGGTGTTCCCACTCCCCGCAACAATGAGGCTATCTACAATAGGCTTCCCCTCCCCTACTGTTTCTGTGTTTTGGTGCGCGAGCAGTGAGACTGGCATGCCCAAGGGGGCGGCCGCTGGGCTGGCTTCAGGAAACAAGTGGGGAGTTGTGTTCTCCCTTTTGGCCCGGCCTCAGTCTCCCTTGGAAAATGGTTTTGGAGTCGCTGGCAGTGCTCGCCCGCATTCACACAGCAAAAGGTTTCCACCCTCAGGAAGGCCTAATCTGGCCAAAGTCGGGATTTTCTACAGTGTGTTTCCCTCGACTTAGTTGGTTGGCCCTCGGCCTGCAAGCACACTGGGCAAGGGTACTAGACCGAGGATAAAGACCTGAGCCGAGAAGCGTCTCCGGCACCGGCCTTTCTTTCCCTCGGTTTTTCATAGGGCCGACATTCGCCGGGCTCTCAAGCGCAGCACACAGCATACAGAGTCCTCTCCGCTACGGACCGGTGCGAGCTAACGCGCGGTTTCTCCACAGTGTTCTGCCTTCCAGGGAGGGGCCTGCAACTTAGGCCTCCACGCACACATGCCGGAGGACTGCTAGGATTCTGCGACTGAGAGGAGGTAGGAGAGGTGCAGCTGCCCGAGTTCGTTTCTCTCGCCCAGTAACGTAGGGGACTCGTCTCCCAAGCTCTCACGCACACACACTTCAAGTGTTTCCACTCTCCGGAACAGTGAGGCTATGTACAACACGGTTCCCCTACATTCCTTTTTCTTTGTTTCGGTACGCGAGCAGTGAGACTTGCAAGCCCAAGGGGGCGGCCCCTGGGATGGCTTCAGGAAACAAGTGGGGAGTTTTGTCCTCCCTTCTGCCGCGGCCTCAGTCTCCCTCGGAAAATGGTTTTAGACTCTCAGTCAGTACTCGCCCGCATTCATACAGCAAAATATTTCCACCCTCAGGAAGGCCTAAACTGGCCGAAGACGGGATTTTCTACAGTGTGTTTCCCTCGACTTAGTTGCTTGGCTCTCCGCCTGCAAGCACACCGTGTCAAGGGTACCAGCCCCAAGAACAAGTGCTGAGCCGAGAGGCGTCTCCGGCACCGGCCTTTCTTTCCCTCGGTTTTACATAGGGAAGCCGTTCGCCGGACTCTCAAGCACAGCGCACAGCATACAGCGTTCTCTCCGCTAGGGACTGGCGGGAGCTAAAGCGCGGTTTCTCCACAGTGTTCTGCCTTCCAGGGAGGGGCCTGCAACTTAGGCCTGCACGCACACAGGCCGGAGGAGTACTAGCATTCTACCACTGAGAGCTGTTGGGAGACGTGCGGCTGCCGGAGTTCGTTTCTCTCGCCGAGTAAAGTAGGGGACTCGTCTTCCGGGCTCTCACGCACACACACTCCAAGTGTTTCCACTCTCGGGAAGAGTGAGGCTCTGTACAACACGGTCCCTTACCCTACTGTTTCTGTGCGTTGGTAACCGAGCAATGAGAGTTGCATGTGTAAGGAGGCGGCCGCAGGCCTGGATTCAGGAATCAAGTGGGGAATTGTGTTCTCCCTTCTGCCGCGGCCTCAGTCTCCCTCGGAAAATGGTTTTGGACTCGCTGGCAGTGCTCGCCCGCATTCACACAGCAAAAGGTTTCCACCCTCAGGAAGCCCTAATCTGGCCGAAGTCGGGATTTTCTGCAGTGTGTTTCCCTCGACTGAGTTGGTTGGCTCTCGGCCCGCAAGCACACCGGGGCAAGAGTACTAGCCCCAGGAACAAGAGCTGAGCCGAGAGGCGTCTCCGCCACCGGCCTTTCTTTCCCTCCGTTTTACATAAGGAAGCCGTTGGCCGGGCTCTCAAGCACAGCACACAGCATACAGCGTGCTCTCCGCTAGGGACCGGCGGGAGCTAATGCGCGGTTTCTCCAGTGTTGGGCCTTTCAAGGAGGGGCCAGCAACTTAGGCCTGCACGCACACATGCTGAAGGAGTGCTAGCATTCTACCACTGGGAGCTGGTGGGAGACGTGCGGCTGCCCGAGTTCGTTTCTCTCGCCGAGTAAAGTAGGGGACTCTTCTCGCAGACTCTCACGCACACACACTTCAAGTGTTTCCACTCTCCGGAACCGTGAGGCTCTGTGCAACATGGTCCCCTACCCTACTGTTTCCTTGCGTTGGTACGGGAGCAGTGAGACTTGTATGCTCAAGGGGGTGGCCGCAGGCCTGGCTTCAGGAAACAAGTGGGGAGTTGTGTTCTCCCTCTGCCGCGACCTCAGTGTCCCTCGGAAAATGGTTTTGGACTCGCTGGCTGTTCTCGCCCGCATTCATACAGCAAAAGGTTTCCACCCTCAGGAAGGCCTAATCTGGCCGAACACGGGATTTTCTACAGTGTGTTTCCCTCGACTTAGTTGCTTGGCTCTCGGCCTGCGAGCACACCGTGGCAAGGGTACCAGCCCAAGGAACAAGAGCTGAGCCGAGAGGCGTCTCCGCCACCGGCCTTTCTTTATCTCAGTTTTACATAAGGAAGCCGTTCGCCGGGCTCTCAAGCACAGCGGACAGCATACAGCGTCCTCTCCGCTACGGACTGGCGGGAGGTAAAGCGCGGTTTCTCCACAGTGTTGGGCCTTTCAAGGAGAGTCCTGAAACATAGGCCTGCACGCACTCATGTTGGAGGAGTGCTAGCATTCTGCCACTGAGAGCTGGTGGGAGAGGTGCGGATGCCCGAGTTCGTTTCTCTCGCCTCGTAACGTAGGGGACTCCTCTCCCAGGCTCTCACGCACACACACTCCAAGTGTTTCCACTCTCTGGAACAGTGAGGCTCTTTACAACACGGTCCCCTACCTTGCTGTTTCCTTGCGTTGGTACGCTAGCAGTGAGACTTGCATGCTCATGGGGGCGGCCGCTGGGCTGGCTTCAGGAAAGAAGTGGGGAATTGTGTTCTCCCTTCTGCCGCGGAATCCGTCTCCCTGGAAAATGGTTTTGGACTCGCTGGCAGCGCTCGCCCGCATTCATACAGCAAAAGGTTTCCACACTCAGGAAGGCCTAATCTGGCCGAAGTCGGGGTTTTCTGCAGCGTGTTTCCATCGACTTAGTTGGTTGGCTCTCGGCCTACAAGTACACCGGGGAAAGGGTACTAGCCCCAGGAACAAGAGCTGAGCTGAGAGGCATCTCCGCCACCGGCCTTTCTTTCCCTCAGTTTTTTTTTAATTTTCTTATTCTTATGTTAAACACCACATATTACATCATTAATTTTTGCTGCAGTGTTCCATGATTCATTGTTTCTTCATAACACCCAGTGCTCCATGCAGAACGTGCCCTCCTCAATACCCATCACCAGGCTAAAACATCCCCCTACGCCCCTCCCCTCTAGAACCCTCAGTTTGTTTTTCAGAGTCCATCATCTGTCATGGTTCCTCTCTCCCTCTCACATACTCCCCTTTTCTTCCTTTCCTGTTACCTTCTTCTTTCTCTTTTTTCTTAAAATATGTTGCGTTATTTGTTTCAGAAGTACAGATCTGTGATTCAACACTCTTGCACAATTCACAGGGCTCACCGTAGCACATACCCTCCTCAATGTCTATCACCAAGCCACCCCATCCCTCCCAACCCCAACCACTCCAGTAACACTCAGTTTGTTTCCTGAGATTAAGAATTCCTCATATCCGTGAGGTCATGCGATACATGTCTTTCTCTGATTGACATATTTCATTCCACATAACACCCTCCAGCTCCATCCACGTCGCTGCCAATGGCAAGATCTCATTCCTTTTGACGGCTGCATAATATTCCATTGTGTATATATACCACCACTTCTTTATCCATTCATCTGTCGATGGACATCTTGGCTCTTTCCACAGTTTGGCTATTGTGGACATTGCTGCTATAAACATTGGGGTACACGTACCCCTTCGGGTCCCTACATTTGTATATTTGGGGTAAATACCCAGTAGTGCAATTGCTGGATCAAATGATAGCTCTAATTTCAACTGTTTGAGGATCCTCCATACTGTTTACCAGAGTGGTTGCACCAGCTTGCATTCCCTCCAACAGTGTAGGAGGTTTCCCCTTTCTCCACATGCCCGCCAACATCTGTCGTTCCCTGACTTGTTAATTTTAGCCATTCTGACGGGTGTGATATGGCATCTCATTGAGGTTTTGATTTGGATTTCCCTGATGCCGAGCGATGTTGAGTACTTTTTCATGTGCCTGCTAGCCATTTGGATGTCTTCTTTGGAAAAATGTCTCCTCATGTCTTCTGCCCATTTCTTGATTGGATTATTTGATCTTTGGGTGTTGAGTTTGATAACTTCTTTATAGATTTTGTATACTAGCCCTTTATCTGATATGTCATTTGTAAATATTTTCTCCCATTCTGTCGGTTGTCTTTTGGGGTTGTGGACTGTTTCTTGTGCTGTGCAAAAGCTTTTTTTTTATTTTTTAATGTTATGTTAATCACTATATATTACATCATTAGTTTCTCGTGCAGTGTTCCATTATTCATTGATACTGGAATGGTTGGGGTGGGAGGGATGGGGTGGCTGGGTGATAGACATTGGGGAGGGTATGTGCTATGGTGAGCGCTGTGAATTGTGCAAGATTGTTGAATCACAGATCTGTACTTCTGAAACAAATAACGCAACATATTTTAAGAAAAAATAAAAGAAGAAGATAAAAGGAGAGGAAGAGAAGGGGAGTATATCAAAGGGGGAGACGAACCATGAGAGATGATGGATTCTGAGAAACAAACTGAGGGTTCTAGAGGAGAGGGGGGTAGGGGGATTGGTTAGCCTGTTGATGGATATTGAGGAGGGCACTTTCTGCATGGAGCACTGGGTGTTATGAACAAACAATGATTTAAGGAAGACTGCACCAATAACGAATGATGTAATATATCATTGTTATGTTATGATTAACATAACAATTAAGAAAAAAGCTTATGCACAGCAAGACAAACACTCCACATACCCAAAAGACAACCGACAGAATGGGAGAAAATATTGGCAAATGACATATCAGATAAAGGGCTAGTATCCCAAATCTATAAAGAACTTATCAAAGTCAACACCCAAAGAACAAATAATCCAATCAAGAAATGGGCCGAAGATATGAACAGACATTTTTCCAAAGAAGACATCCAAATGGCCAACAGGCACATGAAAAAGTGCTCAACAACGCTCGCTATCAGGGAAATCCAAAACAAACCTCAATGAGATACCACTTCAAACCCGTCAGAATGGCTAAAATGAACAAGTCAGGGAACGACAGATGTTGGTGGGGATGTGGAGAAAGGGGAACCCTCCTCCACTGTTGGTGGGAATGCAAGCTGGTGCAACCACTCTGGAAAACAGTATGGAGGATCCTCAAACAGTTGAAATTAGTGCTACCGTTCGATCCAGCAATTGACTACTGGGTATTTAACACAAAGATACAAATGTAGGGACGCGAAGGGGTACGTGTACCCGAAAGTTTATAGCAGCAAAGTCCACAATAGCCAAACTGTGGAATGAGCCAAGATGTCCATCGACAGATGAATGGATAAAGAAGAGGTGGTATATATTCACAATGGAATATTATGCAGCCTTCAAAAGGAATGAGATGTTGCCGTTTGCAAAGACGTGGATGGAACTGGAGGGTGTTATGTTGAGTGAAATAAGTTAATCAGAGAAAGACATGTATCGCATGACTCAATGATATGAGGAATTCTTAATCTCAGGAAACAAACTGAGTGTTAACTGAGTGGTTGGGGGTGGGAGGGATGGGGTGGCTGGGTGATAGACATTGGGGAGGGAATGTGCTACGGTGAGCGCTGTGAATTGTGCAAGACTGTTGAATCACAGATCTGTACTTCTGAAACAAATAAAGCAACATATTTTAATAAAAAGGAAAAGAAGAAGATAACAGGAGAGGAAGAGAAGGGGAGTATGTCAGAGGGGAAGACGAACCATGAGAGATGATGGAACCTGAAAAACAAAGTGAGAGTTCTAGAGGGGAGAGGGTAGGGGTTTGAGTGAGCCTGGTGATGGGTTGAGGAGGGCACGTCCTCTAAGGAGCACTGGGTGTTATCAACAAACAATGAATCATGGAAAACTGCACGGAAAATCTAATGATTTAATATATGGTGATTAACATAACAATAAAAAATTTAAAAAAATAGCTTTTGCACAGCTAAAGAAACAGTCCACAAAACCAAAAGAAACGAGACAGAATGGGAGAAAATATTGGCAAATGACATAGCAGATAAAGGGCTAGTATCCTAAATCTATAAAGAAATTATCAAACTCAACACCCAAAGAACATATAATCTAATCAAGAAATGGGCCGAAGACATGAACCGACATTTTTCCAAAGAAGACCTCCAAATGGCCGACAGGCACATGAAAAAGTGCTCAACATCGCTCGGCATCAGGGAAATCGAAATCAAAACCTCAATGAGATACCACCTCACACCCGTCAGAATGGCTAAAATTAAGAAGTCAGGGAAGACAGATTTTGGCGGGGTTGTGGAGGAAGGGGAACCCTCCTCCACAGTTGGTGGGAAAGCAAGCTGGTGCAACCACTCTGGAAAACAATATGGAGGTTCCTCAAACAGTTGAAATTAGAGCTACCGTTCGATCCATCAACTGCACTACTGGGTATTTACCACAAAGATACAAATGTAGGGCCCCGAAGGTGTACGTGTATCCCAATCTTTATAGCAGGAATATTCACAATAACCAAACTGTGGAAAGAGCCAAGATGTCCACCGACAGATGAATGGATAAAGAAGAGGTGGTATATATCCACAATGGAATATTATGCAGCCGTCAAAAGGAATGAGATCTTACCATTTGCAACGTCATGGATGGAACTGAAGGGTGTTTTGTTGAGTGAATTAAGTCAATCAGAGAAAGACACGTATTGCATGAGCTCACGGATATGAGGATTTTTTAATCTCAGGAAACAAATTGAGTGACTGGAGTGGTTGGGGGTTGGAGGGATGGGGTGGCTGGGTGATAGACATTGGGGAGGGAATGTGCTACGGTGAGCGCTGTGAATTGTGCAAGACTGTTGAATCACAGATCTGTACTTCTGAAAGAAAAAACGCAACATATTTTAAGAAAAAGGAAAAGAAGAAGATAACAGGAGAGGAAGAGAAGGGGAGTATGTCAGAGGGGGAGACGAACCATGACAGATGATGAACTCTGAAAAACAAAGTGAGGCCTCTAGAGGGGAGGGGGTAGGGGTTTGGGTTAGCCTGGTGATGGGTATTGAAGAGGGCACGTTCTGCATGGAGCACTGGGTGTTATGAACAAAAAATGAATCATGGAACACTGCACCAAAAACTAATGATGTAATATATGGTGATTAACATAACAATAAAGAAAAGCTTTTGCACAGCAAAAGAAACAGTCCACAAAACCAAAAGACAACTAACAGAATGGGAGAAAATATTTGCAAATGACATATCAGATAAAGGGCTAGTATCCAAAATCTATAAAGAACTTATAAAACTCAACACCCAAAGAACAAATAATCCAATCAAGAAATGGGCCGAAGACATGAACAGACATTTTTCCAAAGAAGACCTCCAAATGGCCAACAGGCACATGAAAAAGTGCTCAACATCGCTCGGCATGAGGGAAATCCAAATCAAAACCTCAATGAGATACCACCTCACACCCGTCAGAATGGCTAAAATTAACAAGTCAGGGAACGACAGATGTTGGCGGGGATGTGGAGAAAGGGGAACCCTCCTACACTGTTGGTGGGAAGGCAAGCTGGTGTAAGCCCTCTGGAAAAGAGTTTGGAGGTTCCTCAAACAGTTGAAATTAGAGCTACCGTTCGATCCAGCAATTGCACTCCTGGGTATTTACCACAAAGATACAAATGTAGGGACCCGAAGGGGTACGTGTACCCCAAAGTTTATAGCAGTAATGTCCACAATAGCCAAACTGTGGAAAGGGCCAAGATGTCCATCGACAGATGAATGGATAAAGAAGTGGTATATATACACAAGGGAATATTATGCAACCGTCAAAAGGAATGAGATCTTGCCATTTGCAACGACGTGGATGGAACTGGAGGGTGTTATGTTGAGTGAAATGAGTCAATCAGAGAAAGACACGTATCGCATGACCTCACTGATATGAGGAATTCTTAATCTCAGGAAATAAACTGAGTTTTACTGGAGTGGTTGGGGGTGAGAGGGATGGGGTGGCTGGGTGATAGACATTGGGGAGGGTATGTGCTACGGTGAGCGCTGTGAATTTAGCACACTGTTGAATCACAGATCTGTACTTCTGAAACAAATAACGCAACATATTTTAAGAAAAAAGAAAAAGAAGAAGATAACAGTAGAGAAACTGAAGGGGAGTATCACAGAGGGGGAGACGAACCATGAGAGATAATGCACTCTGAAAAAGAAAGTGAGGGTTCTAGAAGGGAGGGGGGTAGGGTTTTGGGTTAGCCTGGTGATGGGTATTGAGTAGGGCACGTTCTGCATGGAGCACTGGGTGTTATGAACAAACAATGAATCATGGAACACTCCACCAAAAACTAATGATGTAATATATGGTGATTAACATAACAATAAAAAAAAGCTTTTGCACAGCAAAAGATACAGTCCACAAAACCGAAAGACAACCGACAGAATGGGAGAAAATATGTGCAAATGACATAACAGATAAAGGGCTAGTATCCAAAATCGATAAAGAACTTACCAAACTCAACACCCAAAGAACAAATAATCCAATCAAGAAATGGGCAGAAGACATGAACAGACATTTTTCCAAAGAAGACATCCAAATGGCCAACAGGCACATGAAAAGGTGCTGAACATCGCTCGGCATCAGGGATATCCAAATCAAAACCTCAATGAGATACCACCTCACACCCGTCAGATTGGCTAAAATTAACAAGTCAGGGAACGACAGACGTTGGCGGGCCTGTGGAGAAAGGGGAACCCTCCTCCACTGTTGGAGGGAATGCAAGCTGGGGCCACCACTCTGGAAAACAGAATGGAGTTTCCTCAAACAGTTGAAATTAGAGCTACCGTTCGATCCAGCAATTGCACTACTGGGTATTTACCACAAAGATACAAATGTAGGGACCCGAACGGGTACGTGTACCCCAATGTTTATAGCAGCAATGTCCAAAATAGCCAAATTGTGGAAAGAGGCAAGATGTCCATCGACAGATGAACGGATAAAGGAGAAGTGGTATATATACACAATGGAATATTATGCAGCCGTCAAAAGGAATGAGATCTTGCCATTTGCAACGACGCGGATGGAACTGGAGGGTGTTATGTTGAGTGAAATAAGTCAATCAGAGAAAGACACCTATCGCATGAACTCACTGATATGAGCAATTTTTAATCTCAGGAAAGAAACTGTTTGAATGGTGTGGTTGGGGGTGGGAGGGATGGGGTGCCCTGGTAATAGACATTGGGGAGGGTATGTGCTACGGTGAGCGCTGTGAATTGTGCAAGGCTGTTGAATCACAGATCTGTACTTCTGAATCAAATAACGCAACATATTTTAAGAAGAAAGAAAAAGAAGAAGATAACAGGAGAGGAAGGGAAGGGAAGCATGTCAGAGGGGAGACGAACCATGAGAGATGATGGACTCTGAAAAACAAACTGAGGGTTCGAAAGGTGAGGGTGGTAGGGGCATGTTTTAGCCTGGTGATGGGTATTGAGGAGGGCACGTTCTGCATGGAGCACTGGGTGTTATTAACAAACAATGAATCATGGAACACTGCACCAAAAACTAATGATGTAATATATGGTGATTAACATAACAATTAAAAAATTAAGAAAAAACACTGAGGGAATGGAAGGCCGGTGTCGGATACGCCTCTCGGCTCAGCTCTTGTCCCTGTGGCTAGTACCCTTGCCCCGGTGTACTTGCAGGCCGAGAGCCAACCAACTCACTCGGTGGAAACACACTGCAGAAAACACCGATTTCGGCCAAATTGGCCTTCCTGAGGGGGGAAACCTTTTGCTCTGTGAATGCGGGCGAGCACTGCCAGCGAGTCCAAAACCATTTTCGAGGGAGCCTGAGGCTGCGGTAGAAGGGAGAACACAACTCCCCACTTCTTTCCTGAAGCCAGCCCAGCGGCCGCCCCCTTGAGCATGCAAGTCTCACTGCTCGCATACCAACGCAAGGAAACAGTAAGGTAAGGGACCGTGTTGTACAGAGCCTCACTGTTCCAGAGAGTGGAAACACTTGGAGTGTGTGTGCGTGAGAGCCCGGAAGACGAGTCCCCTACTTTACTGGGCGAGAGAAACGAACACGGGCAGCCGCACGTCTCCCACCAGCTCTCAGTGGTAGACTGCTAGCACTCCTTCGGCATGTGTGCGTGCAGGCCTAAGTTGCAGGCCCCTCCCTGGAAGGCAAAACACTGTGGAGAAACCGCGCTTTAGCTCACGGCGGTCCCTAGCGGAGAGGAAGCTGTATGCTGTGCGCTGTGCTTGAGAGTCCGGCGAACGGCTTCCCTATGTAAAATCGAGGGAAAGAAAGGCCGGTGCCGGAGACGCGTCTCGGCTCAGCTCTTGTCCTGGGGCTAGTACCGTTGCCCCTGTGTGCTTGCAGGCCGAGAGCCAATCTCCTAAGTCGTAGGAACCACACTGTAGAAATTCCTTACTTCGATAGGACTAGGCCTTCCTGAGGGTGGAAGCCTTTTGCTGTGTGAACGCGGGCGAGCACTGCCAGCGAGTCCAAAACCATTTTCCGAGGGAGACTGAGGCCGCGGCAGAAGGGAGAACACAACTCCCCACTTGTTTCCTAAAGCCCCCTTGACCATGCAAGACTCACTGCTCGCGAAACAACGCATGGAAACAGTAGGGTAGGGTACCGGGTTGTACAGAGCCTCAGTGTTCCGGAGAGTGGAAACACTTGGAGTGTGTGTGCATGCGAACCTGGAAGACGTGTCCACTACGTTATAGGGCGAGAGAAACGAACTCGGTAGCCGCACCTCTCCCACCAGCTCTCAGTGGCAGAATGGTAGCACTCCTGCCGCATGTTTGCCTCTAAGCCTAAGTTGAAGGCCCCTCCTTGAAAGGCACAACACTCTGGAGAAACCGCGCTTTAACTCCCGCCGGTCCCTAGCGGCGAAAAAGTTGTATTTTGTGCGCTGTGCTTGAGAGCCCGGCGAACGGCTTCCTTATGGAAAACCGAGGGAAAGGAAGGCCGGTGTTGGAGACGCCTCTCGGCTCAGCTCTTGTTCCTGCGTCTAGTAACCTTGCCCCGGTGTGCTTGCAGGCCGAGAGCCAAGCACCTAAGTCGAGGGAAACACACTGTAGAAAATCCCGTCTTCGGCCAGATTAGGCCGTCCTGAGAGTCGAAACCTTTTGCTGTGTGAATGCGGGCGAGCACTGCCAGCGAGTCCAAAACCATTTTCCGAGGGAGACTGAGGCCACGGCAGAAGGGAGAAGACAACTCCCCACTTGTTTCCTGAAGCCAGGCCTGCGGCCGCCCCCTTACCCATGCAAGTCTCACTGCTCCCGTACCAACGCAAGGAAACAGTGGGGTAGGAGACCGTGTTGTACAGAGCCTCACTGCTCCGGAGACTGGAAACACTTGGAGTGTGTGTGCATGAGAGCTTGGGAGACGAGTCCCCTACGTTACTGGGCGAGAGAAACGAACTCGGGCAGCCGCACCTCTCCCACCAGCTCTCAGTGGCAGAATGCTAGCACTCCTCCTCCATGTGTGCCTGCAGGCCTAAGTTGAAGGCCCCTCCTTGATAGGCACAACACTGTGGAGAAACCGCGCTTTAACTCCCGCCGGTCCACAGTGTTGTGCCTTCCACGGAGAGGCCTGCAACTTAGGCCTGCACACACACAGGCCGGAGGAGTGCTAGCATTCTGATGCTGAGATGGTGGGACTGGTGTAGCTTCACGAAACCGTTTCTCTCGCCCAGTAACTTAGGGGACTCGTATGCCAGGCTCTTACGCACAGGCACTGCCTGTGTTCCCACTCCCCACAACAATGAGGCTATCTATAACACGGTTCTCCGACAGTACTGTTTCTTTGTTTTGGTACGCGAGCAGTGAGACTTGAATACCCAAGCGGGCGGCCCTGGGCTGGCTTCAGGAAACAAGTGGGGAGTTGTGTTCTCCCTTCTGCCGCGGCCTCAGTCTCCCTCCGAAAATCGCTTTGGACTTGCTGGCAGTGCTCGCCCGCCTTCACACAGCAAAAGGTCTCCAACCTCAAGAAGGCCTAGTCTGGCCGAAGTAAGGAATTTCTACAGTGTGGTTCCCTGGACTTAGGAGGTTGGCTCTCGGCCTGCAAGCACACCGGGGCAAGGGTACCACCACAGGAAAAAAAGCTGAGCCGAGAGGCGTCTCCGGCACCGGCCTTTCTTTCCCTCGGTTTTACATAGGGAAGCCGTTCGCCGGACTCTCAGGCACAGCGCACAGCATACAGCGTCCTCTCCGCTGGACAACGGCGGGAGGTAAAGCGCGGTTTTCCACAGTGTTGTGCCTTCCAGGGAGGGGCCTGCAACTTAGGCCTGCACTCACACAGGCCGGAGGAGTGCTAGCATTCTGCCACTGAGAGCTGGTGGGAGAGGTGCGGATGCCCGAGTTCGTTTCTTTCGCCCAGTAACGTAGGGGACTCGTCTCCCAGGCTCTGACGCACACACACTCCAAGTGTTTCCACTCACGGGAACAGTGAGGCTCTGTACAACATGGTCCCCTACCCTACTGTTTCCTTGCTTTGGTACGCGAGCAGTGAGAGTTGAATGGTAAAGGTGGCGGCCGCAGGCCTGGCTTCAGGAAACAAGTGGGGAGTTGTGTTCTCCCTTCTGCCGCGGGCTCAGTCTCCCTCGCTAAATGGTTTTGGAATCGCTGGCAGTATTCCCCCCCCATTCACACAGCAAAAGGTTTAGACCCTCAGGAAGGCCTAATCTGGCCAAAGTCGGGAATTTCTACAGTGTGTTTTCCTCGACTAAGGTGGTTGGCTCTCGGGCTGCAAGCACACCGGGGCAACGTTACTAGACGCAGGAACAAGAGCTGAGCCGAGAGGCGCCTCCGGCACCGGCCTTTCTTTCCCTCGGTTTTACATAGAGAAGCCGTTCGCCTGGCTCTCAAGCACAGCGCACAGCATTCATCATTTTCTCCGCTACGGACCGGCGTGAGTTAAAGCGCGGTTTCTCCACAGTGTTGTGCCTTTCAAGGAGGGGCCTTCAACTTAGGCCTGTAGGCACACATGGAGGAGGAGTGCTAGCATTCTGCCAGTGAGAGCTGGTGGGAGAGGTGCGGCTGCCCGAGTTCCTTTCTCTCGCCCAGTAACGTAGGGCACTCGTATACCAGGCTCTCACGCACACACACTCCAGGTGTTTCCACTCTCCGGAACAGTGAGGCTCTACACCAGGGTACCCTACCCTACTGTTTCTTTGCGTTGGTACACGAGCAGTGGGACTTGCATGCTCAAGGGGGCAGCCGCTGCCCTGGCTTCAGGAAACAAGTGGGGAGTTGTGTTCTCCCTTCTGCCGCGGCCTCAGTCTCCCTCGGAAAATGGTTTTGGACTCGCTGGCAGTGCTCGCCCGCATTCACACAGCAAAATGTTTCCACCCTCAGGAAGGCCTAGTCTAGCAGAAGTTAGGAATTTCTACAGTGTGTTTCCCTCGACTTAAGTGGTTGGTTCTCGGCCTGCAAGCACCCCGGGGCAACGGTACTAGCCCCAGGAACAAGAGCTGAGCCGAGAGGCGTCTCCGCCAGCGGCCTTTCTTTATCTCAGTTTTACATAAGGAAGCCGTTCGCCGGGCTCTCAAGCACAGCGCACAGCATACAGCGTCCTCTCCGCTACAGACCGGCAGATGGTAAAGCGCGGTTTCTCCACAGTGTTGGGCCTTTCAAGGAGAGTCCTGAAACATAGGCCTGCACGCACTCATGTTGGAGGAGTGCTAGCATTCTGCCACTGAGAGCTGGTGGGAGAGGTGCGGATGCCCGAGTTCGTTTCTCTCGCCTAGTAACGTAGGGGCCTCGTCTACCAGGCTCTCACGCACACACACTCCAAATGTTTCCACTCTCCGGAACAGTGAGGCTCTAGAACACGATGCCCTACCCTTCTGTTTCCTTGCGTTGGTACGCGAGCAGTGAGAGTTGTATGGTAAAGGGGGCGGCCGCAGGCCTGGCTTCTGGAAACAAGTAGGGAGTTGTGTTCTCCCTTCTGCCGCGGCCTCAGTCTCCCTCGGAAAATGGTTTTGGACTCGATGGCAGTGCTTGCCCGCATTCACACAGCCAAAGGTTTCCACCCTCAGGAAGGCCTAATTTGGCCGAAGTCGGGATTTTCTAGTGTGTTTCCCTCGACCTGGCTCTCGGCCTGCAAGCACACCGGGGCAAGGTTACTAGCCCCAGGAACAAGATGTGGGCCGAGACGCGTCTCTGCCACCGGCCTTTCTTTCCCTCGGTTTTACTTAAGGAAGCCGATCGCCGGGCTCTCAAGCACAGTGCACAGCATACAGCGTCCTCTCCACTACGGCCGGCGGGAAGTAAAGCGCGCTTTCTCCACAGTGTTGTGACTTCCAGGGTGGGGCCTGCAACTTAGGCCTGCACGTACACAGGCCTGAGGAGTGCTAGCATTCTGATCCTGAGAGCTGGTGGGCGAGGTGCGGCTGCACGAATCCGTTTCTCTCGCCCAGGAACTTAGGGGACTCGTGTGCCAGGCTCTTACGCACAGGCACTCCAGGTGTTCCCACTCCCCGCAACAGTGAGGCTATCTACAACAGGGTTCCGCTACACTACTGTTACTTTGTTTTAGTACGCGAGCAGTGAGACTTGCATTCCCAAGGGGGCGGCCGCTGGGCTGGCTTGAGGAAGCAAGTGGGGAGTTGTGTTCTCCCTTCTGCCGTGACCTCAGTCTCCCTCGGAAAATGGTTTTGGACTCGCTGGCAGTTCTCGCCCGGATTCATACAGCAAAAGGTTTTGACCCTCAGGAAGGCCTAATCTGGCCGAAGTCGGGATTTTCTGCAGTGTGTTTCCCTCGACTGTGTTGGTTGGCTCTCGGCCCGCAAGCACACCGGGGCAAGAGTACTAGCCCCAGGAACAAGAGCTGAGCCGAGAGGCTTCTCCGCCACCGGCATTTCTTTCCCTCCGTTTTACATAAGGAAGCCGTTCGCCGGGCTCTCAAGCACAGCACACAGCATACAGCGTGCTCTCCGCTAGGGACCGGCGGGAGCTAAAGCGCGGTTTCGCCACAGTGTTGCGCCTTTCAAGGAGGGCCCTGCACCTTAGGCCTGCACGCACACAGGCCGGAGGACTGCTAGCGTTCTGCCACTGAGAGCTGTTGCGAGACGTGCGGATGCCCGAGTTCGTTTCTTTCGCCCAGTAAAATAGGGGACTCGTCTCCCAGGCTCTCACGCACACACACTCCAAGTGTTTCCACTCTCCGGAACAGTGAGGCTCTGTATAACACGGTCTCCTACCCTACTATATCCTTGCGTTGGTACGCGAGCAGTGAGACCTGTATGCTGAAGGGGGCGGCCGCAGGCCTGGCTTCAGGAAACAAGTGGGGAGTTGTGTTCTCCCTCTGCCGCAACCTCAGTGTCCCCCGGAAATTGGTTTTGGACTCGCTGGCTGTTCTCGCCCGCATTCATACAGCAAAAGTTTTCCACCCTCAGGAAGGCCTAATATGGCCGAACACGGGATTTTCTACAGTGTGTTTCCCTAGAGATAGTTGCTTGGCTCTCGCCTGCGAGCACACCGTGGCAAGGCTACCAGCCCAAGGAACAAGAGCTGAGCCGAGAGGCGTCTCCGCCACCGGCCTTTCTTTATCTCAGTTTTACATAAGGAAGCCGTTCGCCGGGCTCTCAAGCACAGCGCACAGCATACAGCGTCCTCTCCGCTACGGACCTGCGGGAGGTAAAGCGCGGTTTCTCCACAGTGTTGGGCCTTTCAAGGAGAGTCCTGAAACATAGGCCTGCACGCACTCATGTTGGAGGAGTGCTAGCCTTCTGCCACTGACAGCTGGTGGGACAGGTGCGGATGCCCGAGTTCGTTTCACTCGCCTAGTAACGTAGGGGACTCCTCTCCCAGGCTCTCACGCACACACACTCCAAGTGTTTCCACTCTCTGGAACAGTGAGGCTCTTTACAACACGGTCCCCTGCCTTACTGTTTCCTTGCGTTGGTACGCGAGCAGTGAGACTTGCATGCTCATGGGAGCGGCCGCTGGGCTGGCTTCAGGAAAGAAGTGGGGAATTGTGTTCTCCCTTCTACCGCGGAATCCGTCTCCCTGGAAAATGGTTTTGGACTCGCTGGCAGCGCTCGCCCGCATTCACACAGCAAAAGGTTTCCACACTCAGGAAGGCCTAATCTGGCCGAAGTCGGGGTTTTCTGCAGCGTGTTTCCATCGACTTAGTTGGTTGGCTCTCGGCCTGCAAGTACACCGGGGAAAGGGTACTAGCCCCAGGAACAAGAGCTGAGCCGAGAGGCATCTCCGCCACCGGCCTTTCTTTCCCTCAGTTTTTTTTTTAATTTTCTTATTCTTATGTTAAACACCATATATTACATCATTAATTTTTGCTGCAGTGTTCCATGACTCATTGTTTCTTCATAACACCCAGTGCTCCATGCAGAACGTGCCCTCCTCAATACCCATCACCAGGCTAACACATCCCCCTACGCCCCTCCCCTCTAGAACCCTCAGTTTGTTTTTCAGAGTCCTTCATCTGTCATGGTTCCTCTCTCCCTCTCACATACTCCCCTTCTCTTCCTTTCCTGTTACCTTCTTTCTCTTTTTTCTTAAAATATGTTGCGTTATTTGTTTCAGAAGTACAGATCTGTGATTCAACACTCTTGCACAATTCACAGGGCTCACCGTAGCACATATCCTCCCAAATGTCTATCACCAAGCCACCCCATCCCTCCAAACCCCAACCACTCCAGTAACACTCAGTTTGTTTCCTGAGATTAAGAATTCCTCATATCCGTGAGGTCATGCGATACATGTCTTTCTCTGATTGACATATTTCATTCAACATAACACCCTCCAGTTCCATCCACGTCGCTGCCAATGGCAAGATCTCATTACTTTTGACGGCTGCATAATATTCCATTGTGTATATATACCACCACTTCTTTATCCATTCATCTGTCGATGGACATCTTGGCTCTTTCCACAGTTTGGCTATTGTGGATATTGCTGCTATAAACATTGGGGTACACGTACACCTTCGGGTCCCTACATTTGTATCTTTGGGGTAAATACCCAGTAGTGCAATTGCTGGATCAAACGATAGCTCTAATTTCAACTGTTTGAGGAACCTCCATACTGTTTTCCAGAGTGGTTGCACCGGCTTGCATTCCCTCCAACAGTGTAGGAGGTTTCCCCTTTCTCCACATGCCCGCCAACATCTGTCGTTCCCTCACTTGTTAATTTTAGCCATTCTGACGGGTGTGATATGGCATCTCATTGAGGTTTTGATTTGGATATCCCTGATGCCGAGCGATGTTGAGCACTTTTTCATGTGCCTGTTGGCCATTTGGATGTCTTCTTTGGAAAAATGTCTCCTCATGTCTTCTGCCCATTTCTTGATTGGATTATTTGATCTTTGGGTGTTGAGTTTGATAAGTTCTTTATAGATTTTGTATACTAGCCCTTTATCTGATATGTCATTTGTAAATATTTTCTCCCATTCTGTCGGTTGTCTTTTGGGGTTGTGGACTGTTTCTTTTGCTGTGCAAAAGCTTTTTTTTTATTTTTTAATGTTATGTTAATCACTATATATTACATCATTAGTTTCTCGTGCAGTGTTCCATTATTCATTGATACTGGAATGGTTGGGGTGGGAGGGATGGGGTGGCTGGGTGATAGACATTGGGGAGGGTATGTGCTATGGTGAGCGCTGTGAATTGTGCAAGATTGCTGAATCACAGATCTGTACTTCTGAAACAAATAACGCAACATATTTTAAGAAAAATAAAAGAAGAAGATAACAGGAGAGGAAGAGAAGGGGAGTATTTCAAAGGGGGAGACGAACCATGAGAGATGATGGATTCTGAGAAACAAACTGAGGGTTCTAGAGGAGAGGGGGGTAGGGGGATGGGTTAGCCTGGTGATGGATATTGAGGAGGGCACTTTCTGCATGGAGCACTGGGTGTTATGAACAAACAATGAATCATGGAAGACTGCACCAAAAACGAATGATGTAATATATCATTCTTAAGTTATGATTAACATAACAATTAAGAAAAAAGCTTATGCACAGCAAGACAAACACTCCACATACCCAAAAGACAACCGACAGAATGGGAGAAAATATTGGCAAATGACATATCAGATAAAGGGCTAGTATCCCAAATCTCTAAAGAACTTATCAAACTCAACACCCAAAGAACAAATAATCCAATCAAGAAATGGGCCGAAGACATGAACACACATTTTTCCAAAGAAGACATCCAAATGGCCGACAGGCACATGAAAAAGTGCTCAACATCGCTCGGCATCAAGGAAATCCAAATCAAAACCTCAATGAGATACCACCTGACACCCGTCAGAATGGCTAAAGTTAACAAGTCAGGGAACGACAGATTTTGGCGGGGATGTGGAGAAAGGGGAACCCTCCTCCACTGTTGGTGGGAATGCAAGCTAGTGCAACCACTCTGGAAAAGAGTATGGAGGATCCTCAAACAGTTGAAATTAGTGCTACCGTTCGATCCAGCAATTGACTACTGGGTATTTAACACAAAGATACAAATGTAGGGACCCGAAGGGGTACGTGTACCGCAATGTTTATAGCAACAATGTCCACAATAGCCAAACTGTGGAAAGAGCCAAGATGTCCATCGACAGATGAATGGATAAGGAAGAGGTGGTATATATACACAATGGAATATTACGCAGCCTTCAAAAGGAATGAGATGTTGCCATTTGCAAAGACGTGGTTGGAACTGGAGGGTGTTATGTTGAGTGAAATAAGTTAATCAGAGGAAGACATGTAACGCATGACCTCACAGATATGAGGAATTCTTAATATCAGGAAACAAACTGACTGTTACTGGAGTGTTAGGGGGTGTGAGGGATGGGGTGGCTGGGTGATAGACATTGGGGAGAGTATGTGCTACGGTGAGGGCTGTGAATTGTGCAAGACTGTTGAATCACAAATCTGTACTTCTGAAACAAATAACGCAACATATTTTAAGAAAAAGAAAAAGAAAAAGAAGATAACAGGAGAGGAAGAGAAGGGGAGTATGTCAGAGGGGGACACGAACCATGACAGATGATGGACTCTGAAAAACAAAGGGAGGGTCTAGATGGGAGGGCGGGAGGGGTTTGGGTTATCCTGGTGATGGGTATTGAGGAGGGCATGTTCTGCATGGAGCACTGGGTGTTATGAACAAACAATGAATCATGGAACACTACGAAAAACTAATGATGTAATATATGGTGATTAACATAACAATAAAAAATTTAAAAAAAGCTTTTGCACAGCTAAAGAAACAGTCCACAAAACCAAAAGACACCCGACAGAATGGGAGAAAATATTGACAAATGACATAGCAGATAAAGGGCTAGTATCCAAAATGTATAAAGAACTTATCAAACTCAACACCCAAAGAACATATAATCCAATCAAGAAATGGCCCGAAGACATGAACAGACATTTTTCCAAAGAAGACATCCAAATGGCCAACAGGCACTTGAAAAAGTGCTCAACATCGCTCGGCATCAGGGAAATCCAAATCAAAACCTCAATGAGATACCACCTCACACTCGTCAGAATGGCTAAAATTAACAAGTCAGTGAAGACAGATTTTGGCGGGGTTGTGGAGAAAGGGGAACCCTCCTACACGGTTGGTGGGAATGCAAGCTGGTGCAACCACTCTGGAAAACACTATGGAGGATCCTCAAACAGTTGAAATTAGTGCTACCGTTCGATCCAGCAATTGACTACTGGGTAGTTAACACAAAGATTCAAATGTAGGGACCCGAAGGGGTACGTGTACCGCAATGTTTATAGCAACAATGTCCACAATAGTCAAACTGTGGAAAGAGCTAAGATGTCCATCGACAGATGAATGGATAAAGAAGAGGTGGTATATATACACAATGGAATATTATGCAGCCGTCAAAAGGAATGAGATGTTGCCATTTGCAAAGACGTGGATGGAACTGGAGGGTGTTATGTTGAGTGAAATAAGTCAATCAGGGAAAGACATGTATCGCATGACCTCACTGATATGAGGAATTCTTAATCTCAGGAAACAAACTGAGTGTTACTGGAGTGTTTGGGGGTGGGAGGGATGGGGTGGCTGGGTGATAGACATTGGGGAGAGTATGTGTTACGGTGAGCTCTGTGAATTGTGCAAGACTGTTGAATCACAGATCTGTACTTCTGAAAGAAAAAACGCAACATATTTTAAGAAAAAGTAAAAGAAGAAGATAACAGGAGAGGAAGAGAAGGGGAGTATGTCAGAGGGGGAGACGAACCATGACAGATGATGGACTCTGAAAAACAAAGTGAGGGTTCTAGAGGGGAGGGCGGTAGGGGTTTGGGTTAGCCTGGAGACGGGTATTGGGGAGGGCACGTTCTGCATGGAGCACTCGGTGTTATGAACAAACAATGAATCATGGAACACTGCACCAAAAACTAATGATGTAATATATGGTGATTAACATAACAATAAAAACGCTTTTGCACAGCAAAAGAAACAGTCCACAAAACCAAAAGACAACCGACAGAATGGGAGAAAATATTTGCAAATGACATATCAGATAAAGGGCTAGTCTCCAAAATCCATAAAGAACTTATCAAACTCAACACCCAAAGAACAAAAAATCCAATCAAGAAATGGGCCGAAGACATGAACAGACATTTTTCCAAAGAAGACCTCCAAATGGCCAATAGGCACATGAAAAAGTGCTCAACATCGCTCGGCATGAGGGAAATCCAAATCAAACCCTCAATGAGATACCACCTCACACCCGTCAGAATGGCTAAAATTAACAAGTCAGGGAATGACAGATGTTGGCGGGAAGTGGAGAAAGGGGAACCCTCCTACACTGTTGGTGGGAAGGCAAGCTGGTGCAACCACTCTGGAAAACACTATGGAGGATCCTCAAACAGTTGAAATTAGAGCTACCATTCGATCCAGCAATTGCACTACTGGGTATTTACCACAAAGATACAAATGTAGGGACCCGAACGGGTACGTGTACCCCAATGTTTATAGCAGCAATGTCCAAAATAGGTAAATTGTGGAAAGAGCGAAGATGTCCATCGGCAGATGAACGGATAAAGAAGAAGTGGTGTATATACACAATGGAATATTATACAGCCGTCAAAAGGAATGAGATCATGCCATTTGCAACGACGCGGATGGAACTGGAGGGTGCTATGTTGAGTGAAATAAGTGAATCAGAGAAATACACCTATCGCATGACTCACTGATATGAGGAATTTTTAATCTCAGGAAAGAAACTGTTTGAATGGAGTGGTTGGGGCTGGGAGGGATGGGTTGGCTGGGTGATAGACATTGGGGAAGTATGTGCCACGGTGAGCGCTGTGAATTGTGCAACACTGTTGAATCACAGATCTGTACTTCTGAATCAAATAACGCAACATATATTAAGAAAAGAGAAAAAAAGAAATAGATAACAGGAGATGAAGAGAGGGGGAGTATGTCAGACGGGGAGACGAACCATGAGAGATGATGGACTCTGAAAAACAAACTGAGGGTTCTAGAGGGGAGGGGTGTATGGGGATCGGTTAGCCTGGTGATGGGTATTGAGGAGGGCACGTTCTGCATGGAGCAGTGGGTGTTATGAACAAACAATTAATCATGGAACAGTGCACCAAAAACTAATGATGTAATATATGGTGATTAACATAACAATAAAAAAATAAAAAAAAAAAGATTTTGCACAGCAAAAGAAACAGTCCACAAAACCAAAAGACAACCGACAGAATGGGAGAAAATATGTGCAAATGACATATCAGATAAAGGGCTAGTATCCAAAATCGATAAAGAACTTATCAAACTCAACACCCAAAGAACACATAATCCAATCAAGAAATGGGCCGAAGACATGAACAGACATTTTTTCAAAGAAGACATCCAAATGGCCAACAGGCACATGAAAAAGTGCTCAACATAGCTCGGTATCAGGGAAATCCAAATCAAAACCTCAATGAGATACCACCTCACACCCGTCAGAATGGCTAAAATTAACAAGTCAGGGAACGACAGATGTTGGCGGGCATGTGGAGAAAGGGGAACCCTCCTACACTGTTGGTGGAAATGCAAGCTGGTGCAACCACTCTGGAAAACACTATGGAGGATCCTCAAACAGTTGAAATTAGCGCTACCGTTCGATCCAGCAATTGACTACTGGGTGTTTAACACAAAGATACAAATGTAGGGACCCGAAGGTGTACGTGTACCCCAAAGTTTATAGCAGCAATGTCCACAATAGCCAAACTGTGGAAAGAGCCAAGATGTCCATCGACAGATGAATGGATAAAGAAGAGGTGGTATATATACACAATGGAATATTATGCAGCCTTCTAAAGGAATGAGATGTTGCCATTTGCAAAGACGTGGATGGAACTGGAGGGTGTTATGTTGAGTGAAATAAGTCAATCAGAGAAAGACATGTATCGCATGACCTCACTGATATGAGGAATTCTTAATGTCAGGAAACAAACTGGGTTTTACTGGAGTGGTTGTGGGTGGGAGGGATGGGGTGGCTGGGTGATAGACATTGGGGAGGATATGTGCTACGGTGAGCACTGTCGATTGTGCAAGACTGTTGAATCACAGATCTGTACTTCTGAAACAAATAAAGCAACATATTTTAAGAAAAAGAAAAAGAAGAAGATAACAGGAGAGGAAGAGAAGGGGAGTATGTCAGAGGGGGAGACGAACCATGACAGATGATGGACTTTGAAAAACAAAATGAGGGTTCTAGAGGGGAGGGCGGTAGGGGTTCGGGTTTGCCTGGTGATGGGTATTGAGGAGGGCACGTTCTGCATGGAGGACTGGGTGTTATGAACAAACAATGAATCATGGAACACTGCACCAAAAACTAATGATGTAATATATGGTGATTAACATAACAATAAAAAAGCTTTTGCACAGCAAAAGAAACAGCCCACAAAACCAAAAGACAACCGACAGAATGGGAGAAAATATTTGCAAATGACATATCAGATAAAGGGCTAGTATCCAAAATCTATAAAGAACTTATCAAACTCAACACCCAAAGAACAAATAATCCAATCAAGAAATGGGCCGAAGACATGAACAGACATTTTTCCAAAGAAGACCTCCAAATGGCCAATAGGCACATGAAAAAGTGCTCAACATCGCTCGGCATGAGGGAAATCCAAATCAAAACCTCAATGAGATACCACCTCACACCCGTCAAAATGGCTAAAATTAACAAGTCAGGGAACGACAGATGTTGGCGGGGATGTGGAGAAAGGGGAAGCCTCCTACACTGTTGGTGGGAAGGCAAGCTTGTTTAAGCACTCTGGAAAACAGTATGGAGGTTCCTCAAAGAGTTGAAATTAGAGCTACCGTTCGATCCAGCAATTGACTACTGGGTATTTACCACAAAGATACAAATGTAGGGACCCGAAGGGGTACGTGTACCCAAAGTTTATAGCAGCAATGTCCACAATAACCAAACTGTGGAAAGAGCCAAGAGGTCCATCGACAGATGAATGGATAAAGAAGAAGTGGTATATATACACAAGGGAATATTATGCAGCCGTCAAAAGGAATGAGATCTTGCCATTTGCAATGACGTGGATGGAACTGGAGGGTGTTATGTTGAGTGAAATAGGTCACTCAGAGAAAGCCACGTATCGCATGACCTCACTGATATGAGGAATTCTTAATCTTAGGAAACAAACTGAGTGTTACTGGAGTGGTTGGAGGTGGGAGGGATGGGTTGGCTGGGTCATAGACATTGGGGAGGGTATGTGCCACGGTGAGCGCTGTGAATTGTGCAACACTGTTGAATCACAGATCTGTACTTCTGAATCAAATAACGCAACATATTTTAAGAAAAAAGAAAAAGAATTAGATAACAGGAGATGAAGAGAGGGGGAGTATGTCAGACGGGGAGAAGAACCATGAGAGATGATGGACTCTGAAAAACAAACTGAGGGTTCTAGAGGGGAGGGGGGTAGGGGGATCGGTTAGCCTGGTGATGGGTACAGAGGAGGGCAGGTTCTGCATGCAGCATTGGGTGTTATGAACAAACAATGAATCATGGAACACTGCACGAAAAACTAATGATGTAATATATGGTGCTTCACATAACAATAAAAAATTTAAAAAAAAGCTTTTGCAGAGCTAAAGAAACAGTCCACAAAACCAAAAGACACCCGACAGAATGGGAGAAAATATTTGCAAATGACATATCAGATAAAGGGCTAGTATCCAAAATCTATAACTAACTTATAAAACTCAACACCCAAAGAACATATAATCCAATCAAGAAAGGGGCCGAAGATATGAACAGACATTTTTCCAAAGAAGACATCCAAATGGCCAACAGGCACATGAAAAAGTGCTCAACATCGCTCGGCATCAGGGAAATCCAAATCAAAACTTCAATGAGATACCACCTCACACCCGTCAGAATGGCTAAAATTAACAAGTCAGGGAACGACAGATGTTGGCGGGGATGTGGAGAAAGGGGAACCCTCCTCCACTGTTGGTGGGAATGCAAGCTGGTGCAACCACTCTGGAAAACAGTATGGAGGATCCTCAAACAGTTGAAATTAGTGCTACCGTTCGATCCAGCAATTGACTACTGGGTATTTAACACAAAGATACAAATGTAGGGACCCGAAGGGGTACGTGTACCCCAAAGTCTATAGCAGCAATGTCCACAATAGCCAAACTGTGGAAAGAGCCAAGATGTCCATCGACAGATGAATGGATAAAGAAGAGGTGGAATATATACACAATGGAATATTATGCAGCCTTCAAAAGGAATGAGATGTTGCCATTTGCAAAGACGTGGATGGAACGGTAGGGTGTTATGTTGAGTGAAATAAGTCAATCAGAGAAAGACACGTATCGCATGACCTCACTGATATGAGGAATTCTTAATCTCAGGAAACAAACTGAGTGTTACTGGAGTGGTTGTGGGTGGGAGGGATGGGGTGGCTGGGTGATAGACAATGGGGACGGTATGTGCTACGGTGAGCGCTGTGCATTGTGCAAGACTGTTGAATCACAGATCTGTACTTCTGAAACAAATAACGCAACATATTTTAAGAAAAAGAAAAAGAAGATAACAGGAGAGGAAGAGAAGGGGAGTATGTCAGTGGGGGACACGAACCATGAGAGATAATGGACTCTGAAAAACAAAGGGAGGGTCTAGAGGGGAGGGCGGGAGGGGTTTGGGTTATCCTGGTGATGGGTATTGAGGAGGGCACGTTCTGCATGGAGCACTGGGTGTTATGAACAAACAATGAATCATGGAACACTGTAGGAAAAACTAATGATATAATATATGGTGATTAACATAACAATAAAAAATATTAAAAAAAGCTTTTGCACAGCTAAAGAAACAGTCCACAAAACCAAAAGACACCCGACAGAATGGGAGAAAATATTGACAAATGACATAGCAGATAAAGGGCTAGTATCCAAAATGTATAAAGAACTTATCAAACTCAACACCCAAAGAACATATAATCCAATCAAGAAATGGGCCGAAGACATGAACAGACATTTTTCCAAAGAAGACATCCATGGCCAACAGGCACATGAAAAAGTGCTAAACATCGCTCGGCATCAGGGAAATCAATCAAAACCTCAATGAGATACCACCTCACACCCGTCAGAATGGCTAAAATTAACAAGTCAGTGAAGACAGATTTTGGCGGGGTTGTGGAGAAAGGGGAACCCTCCTACACTGTTGGTGGGAATGCAAGCTGGTGCAACCACTCTGGAAAACACTATGGAGGATCCTCAAACAGTTGAAATTAGAGCTACCATTCGATCCAGCAATTGCACTACTGGGTATTTACCACAAAGATACAAATGTAGGGACCCGAACGGGTACGTGTACCCCAATGTTTATAGCAGCAATGTCCAAAATAGGTAAATTGTGGAAAGAGCGAAGATGTCCATCGGCAGATGAACGGATAAAGAAGAAGTGGTGTATATACACAATGGAATATTATACAGCCGTCAAAAGGAATGAGATCATGCCATTTGCAACGACGCGGATGGAACTGGAGGGTGCTATGTTGAGTGAAATAAGTGAATCAGAGAAATACACCTATCGCATGACTCACTGATATGAGGAATTTTTAATCTCAGGAAAGAAACTGTTTGAATGGAGTGGTTGGGGCTGGGAGGGATGGGTTGGCTGGGTGATAGACATTGGGGAAGTATGTGCCACGGTGAGCGCTGTGAATTGTGCAAGACTGTTGAATCACAGATCTGTACTTCTGAATCAAATAACGCAACATATATTAAGAAAAGAGAAAAAAAGAAATAGATAACAGGAGATGAAGAGAGGGGGAGTATGTCAGACGGGGAGACGAACCATGAGAGATGATGGACTCTGAAAAACAAACTGAGGGTTCTAGAGGGGAGGGGGGTATGGGGATCGGTTAGCCTGGTGATGGGTATTGAGGAGGGCACGTTCTGCATGGAGCAGTGGGTGTTATGAACAAACAATTAATCATGGAACAGTGCACCAAAAACTAATGATGTAATATATGGTGATTAACATAACAATAAAAAAATTAAAAAAAAAAGATTTTGCACAGCAAAAGAAACAGTCCACAAAACCAAAAGACAACCGACAGAATGGGAGAAAATATGTGCAAATGACATATCAGATAAAGGGCTAGTATCCAAAATCGATAAAGAACTTATCAAACTCAACACCCAAAGAACACATAATCCAATCAAGAAATGGGCCGAAGACATGAACAGACATTTTTTCAAAGAAGACATCCAAATGGCCAACAGGCACATGAAAAAGTGCTCAACATAGCTCGGTATCAGGGAAATCCAAATCAAAACCTCAATGAGATACCACCTCACACCCGTCAGAATGGCTAAAATTAACAAGTCAGGGAACGACAGATGTTGGCGGGCATGTGGAGAAAGGGGAACCCTCCTACACTGTTGGTGGAAATGCAAGCTGGTGCAACCACTCTGGAAAACACTATGGAGGATCCTCAAACAGTTGAAATTAGCGCTACCGTTCGATCCAGCAATTGACTACTGGGTGTTTAACACAAAGATACAAATGTAGGGACCCGAAGGTGTACGTGTACCCCAAAGTTTATAGCAGCAATGTCCACAATAGCCAAACTGTGGAAAGAGCCAAGATGTCCATCGACAGATGAATGGATAAAGAAGAGGTGGTATATATACACAATGGAATATTATGCAGCCTTCTAAAGGAATGAGATGTTGCCATTTGCAAAGACGTGGATGGAACTGGAGGGTGTTATGTTGAGTGAAATAAGTCAATCAGAGAAAGACATGTATCGCATGACCTCACTGATATGAGGAATTCTTAATCTCAGGAAACAAACTGGGTTTTACTGGAGTGGTTGTGGGTGGGAGGGATGGGGTGGCTGGGTGATAGACATTGGGGAGGATATGTGCTACGGTGAGCACTGTCGATTGTGCAAGACTGTTGAATCACAGATCTGTACTTCTGAAACAAATAAAGCAACATATTTTAAGAAAAAGAAAAAGAAGAAGATAACAGGAGAGGAAGAGAAGGGGAGTATGTCAGAGGGGGAGACGAACCATGACAGATGATGGACTTTGAAAAACAAAATGAGGGTTCTAGAGGGGAGGGCGGTAGGGGTTCGGGTTTGCCTGGTGATGGGTATTGAGGAGGGCACGTTCTGCATGGAGGACTGGGTGTTATGAACAAACAATGAATCATGGAACACTGCACCAAAAACTAATGATGTAATATATGGTGATTAACATAACAATAAAAAAGCTTTTGCACAGCAAAAGAAACAGCCCACAAAACCAAAAGACAACCGACAGAATGGGAGAAAATATTTGCAAATGACATATCAGATAAAGGGCTAGTATCCAAAATCTATAAAGAACTTATCAAACTCAACACCCAAAGAACAAATAATCCAATCAAGAAATGGGCCGAAGACATGAACAGACATTTTTCCAAAGAAGACCTCCAAATGGCCAATAGGCACATGAAAAAGTGCTCAACATCGCTCGGCATGAGGGAAATCCAAATCAAAACCTCAATGAGATACCACCTCACACCCGTCAAAATGGCTAAAATTAACAAGTCAGGGAACGACAGATGTTGGCGGGCATGTGGAGAAAGGGGAAGCCTCCTACACTGTTGGTGGGAAGGCAAGCTTGTTTAAGCACTCTGGAAAACAGTATGGAGGTTCCTCAAAGAGTTGAAATTAGAGCTACCGTTCGATCCAGCAATTGACTACTGGGTATTTACCACAAAGATACAAATGTAGGGACCCGAAGGGGTACGTGTACCCAAAGTTTATAGCAGCAATGTCCACAATAACCAAACTGTGGAAAGAGCCAAGAGGTCCATCGACAGATGAATGGATAAAGAAGAAGTGGTATATATACACAAGGGAATATTATGCAGCCGTCAAAAGGAATGAGATCTTGCCATTTGCAATGACGTGGATGGAACTGGAGGGTGTTATGTTGAGTGAAATAGGTCACTCAGAGAAAGCCACGTATCGCATGACCTCACTGATATGAGGAATTCTTAATCTTAGGAAACAAACTGAGTGTTACTGGAGTGGTTGGAGGTGGGAGGGATGGGTTGGCTGGGTCATAGACATTGGGGAGGGTATGTGCCACGGTGAGCGCTGTGAATTGTGCAACACTGTTGAATCACAGATCTGTACTTCTGAATCAAATAACGCAACATATTTTAAGAAAAAAGAAAAAGAATTAGATAACAGGAGATGAAGAGAGGGGGAGTATGTCAGACGGGGAGAAGAACCATGAGAGATGATGGACTCTGAAAAACAAACTGAGGGTTCTAGAGGGGAGGGGGGTAGGGGGATCGGTTAGCCTGGTGATGGGTACAGAGGAGGGCAGGTTCTGCATGCAGCATTGGGTGTTATGAACAAACAATGAATCATGGAACACTGCACGAAAAACTAATGATGTAATATATGGTGCTTCACATAACAATAAAAAATTTAAAAAAAAGCTTTTGCAGAGCTAAAGAAACAGTCCACAAAACCAAAAGACACCCGACAGAATGGGAGAAAATATTTGCAAATGACATATCAGATAAAGGGCTAGTATCCAAAATCTATAACTAACTTATAAAACTCAACACCCAAAGAACATATAATCCAATCAAGAAAGGGGCCGAAGATATGAACAGACATTTTTCCAAAGAAGACATCCAAATGGCCAACAGGCACATGAAAAAGTGCTCAACATCGCTCGGCATCAGGGAAATCCAAATCAAAACTTCAATGAGATACCACCTCACACCCGTCAGAATGGCTAAAATTAACAAGTCAGGGAACGACAGATGTTGGCGGGGATGTGGAGAAAGGGGAACCCTCCTCCACTGTTGGTGGGAATGCAAGCTGGTGCAACCACTCTGGAAAACAGTATGGAGGATCCTCAAACAGTTGAAATTAGTGCTACCGTTCGATCCAGCAATTGACTACTGGGTATTTAACACAAAGATACAAATGTAGGGACCCGAAGGGGTACGTGTACCCCAAAGTCTATAGCAGCAATGTCCACAATAGCCAAACTGTGGAAAGAGCCAAGATATCCATCGACAGATGAATGGATAAAGAAGAGGTGGAATATATACACAATGGAATATTATGCAGCCTTCAAAAGGAATGAGATGTTGCCATTTGCAAAGACGTGGATGGAACGGTAGGGTGTTATGTTGAGTGAAATAAGTCAATCAGAGAAAGACACGTATCGCATGACCTCACTGATATGAGGAATTCTTAATCTCAGGAAACAAACTGAGTGTTACTGGAGTGGTTGTGGGTGGGAGGGATGGGGTGGCTGGGTGATAGACAATGGGGACGGTATGTGCTACGGTGAGCGCTGTGCATTGTGCAAGACTGTTGAATCACTGATCTGTACTTCTGAAACAAATAACGCAACATATTTTAAGAAAAAGAAAAAGAAGATAACAGGAGAGGAAGAGAAGGGGAGTATGTCAGTGGGGGACACGAACCATGAGAGATAATGGACTCTGAAAAACAAAGGGAGGGTCTAGAGGGGAGGGCGGGAGGGGTTTGGGTTATCCTGGTGATGGGTATTGAGGAGGGCACGTTCTGCATGGAGCACTGGGTGTTATGAACAAACAATGAATCATGGAACACTGTAGGAAAAACTAATGATATAATATATGGTGATTAACATAACAATAAAAAATATTAAAAAAAGCTTTTGCACAGCTAAAGAAACAGTCCACAAAACCAAAAGACACCCGACAGAATGGGAGAAAATATTGACAAATGACATAGCAGATAAAGGGCTAGTATCCAAAATGTATAAAGAACTTATCAAACTCAACACCCAAAGAACATATAATCCAATCAAGAAATGGGCCGAAGACATGAACAGACATTTTTCCAAAGAAGACATCCATGGCCAACAGGCACATGAAAAAGTGCTAAACATCGCTCGGCATCAGGGAAATCAATCAAAACCTCAATGAGATACCACCTCACACCCGTCAGAATGGCTAAAATTAACAAGTCAGTGAAGACAGATTTTGGCGGGGTTGTGGAGAAAGGGGAACCCTCCTACACTGTTGGTGGGAATGCAAGCTGGTGCAACCACTCTGGAAAACACTATGGAGGATCCTCAAACAGTTGAAATTAGTGCTACAATTCGATCCAGCAATTGACTACTGGGTATTTAACACAAGTTTGAAATGTAGGGACCCGAAGGGGTACGTGTACCGCAATGTTTATAGCAACAATGTCCACAATAGCCAAAATGTGGAAAGAGCCAAGATGTCCATCGACAGACGAATGGATAAAGAAGTGGTGGTATATATTCACAATGGAATATTATGCAGCCTTCAAAAGGAATGAGATGTTGCCATTTGCAAAGACGTGGATGGAACTGGAGGGTGTTATGTTGAGTGAAATAAGTCAATCAGAGAAAGACATGTATCGCATGACCTCACGGATATGAGGAATTCTTAATCTCAGGAAAATCACTGAGTGTTACTAGAGTGGTTGGGGGTGGGAGTGATGGGGTGGCTGGGTGATAGACATTGGGGAGAGTATGTGCTACGGTGAGCGCTGTGAATTGTGCAAGACTGTTGAATCACAGATCTGTACTTCTGAAACAAATAAAGCAACATATTTTAAGAAAAAGTAAAAGAAGAAGATAACAGGAGAGGAAGAGAAGGGGAGTATGTCAGAGGGGGAGACGAACCATGACAGATGATGGACTCTGAAAAACAAAGTGAGGGTTCTAGAGGGGAGGGCGGTAGGGGTTTGGGTTAGCCTGGAGATGGGTATTGGGGAGGGCACGTTCTGCATGGAGCACTCGGTGTTATGAACAAACAATGAATCATGGAACACTGCACCAAAAACTAATGATGTTATATATGGTGATTAACATAACAATAAAAACGCTTTTGCACAGCAAAAGAAACAGTCCACAAAACCAAAAGACAACCGACAGAATGGGAGAAAATATTTGCAAATGACATATCAGATAAAGGGCTAGTCTCCAAAATCCATAAAGAACTTATCAAACTCAACACCCAAAGAACAAATAATCCAATCAAGTAATGGGTCGAAGACATGAACAGACATTTTTCCAAAGAAGACCTCCAAATGGCCAATAGGCACATGAAAAAGTGCTCAACATCGCTCGGCATGAGGGAAATCCAAATCAAACCCTCAATGAGATACCACCTCACACCCGTCAGAATGGCTAAAATTAACAAGTCAGGGAATGACAGATGTTGGCGGGAAGTGGAGAAAGGGGAACCCTCCTACACAGTTGGTGGGAAGGCAAGCTGGTGCAACCACTCTGGAAAACACTATGGAGGATCCTCAAACAGTTGAAATTAGAGCTACCATTCGATCCAGCAATTGCACTACTGGGTATTTACCACAAAGATACAAATGTAGGGACCCGAACGGGTACGTGTACCCCAATGTTTATAGCAGCAATGTCCAAAATAGGTAAATTGTGGAAAGAGCGAAGATGTCCATCGGCAGATGAACGGATAAAGAAGAAGTGGTGTATATACACAATGGAATATTATACAGCCGTCAAAAGGAATGAGATCTTGCCATTTGCAACGACGCGGATGGAACTGGAGGGTGTTATGTTGAGTGAAATAAGTGAATCAGAGAAATACACCTATCGCATGACTCACTGATATGAGGAATTTTTAATCTCAGGAAGGAAACTGTTTGAATGGAGTGGTTGGGGCTGGGAGGGATGGGTTGGCTGGGTGATAGACATTGGGGAAGTATGTGCCACGGTGAGCGCTGTGAATTGTGCAACACTGTTGAATCACAGATCTGTACTTCTGAATCAAATAACGCAACATATTTTAAGAAAATAGAAAAAAAGAAATAGATAACAGGAGATGAAGAGAGGGGGAGTATGTCAGACGGGGAGACGAACCATGAGAGATGATGGACTCTGAAAAACAAACTGAGGGTTCTAGAGGGGAGGGGTGTATGGGGATCGGTTAGCCTGGTGATGGGTATTGAGGAGGGCACGTTCTGCATGGAGCAGTGGGTGTTATGAACAAACAATTAATCATGGAACAGTGCACCAAAAACTAATGATGTAATATATGGTGATTAACATAACAATAAAAAAATAAAAAAAAAAAAGATTTTGCACAGCAAAAGAAACAGTCCACAAAACCAAAAGACAACCGACAGAATGGGAGAAAATATGTGCAAATGACATATCAGATAAAGGGCTAGTATCCAAAATCTATAAATAAATTATAAAACTCAACACCCAAAGAACATATAATCCAATCAAGAAATGGGCCGAAAACATGAACAGACATTTTTCCAAAGAAGACATCCAAATGGCCAACAGGCACATGAAAAAGTGCTCAACATCGCTCGGCATGAGGGGAATCCAAATCAAAACCTCAATGAGATACCACCTCACACCCGTCAAAATGGCTAAAATTAACAAGTCAGGGAACGACAGATGGCGGGGATGTGGAGAAAGGGGAACCCTCCTCCACTGTTGGTGGGAATGCAAGCTGCTGCAGCCTCTCTGGAAAACAGTATCGAGGTTCCTCAAACAGTTGAAATTCGAGCTACTGTTCGAGCCAGCAATTGCACTACAGGGTATTTACCAGAACGTTACAAATGTAGGGACCAGAAGGGGTACGTGTACCCCAGTGTTTATAGCAGCAATGTCCACAATAGCCAAACTGTGGAAAGAGCCAAGATGTCCAGCGACAGATGAACGGATAAGGAAGACGTGGTATATATTCACAATGGAATATTATGCAGCCGTCAAAGGAATGAGATCTTGCCATTTGCAACGACGTGGATGGAACTGGATGGTGTTATGTTGAGTGAAATAAGTCAATCAGAGAAAGACACGTATCGCATGACGTCACTGATATGAGGAATTCTTAATCTCAGGAAACAAACTGAGTGTTACTGGAGTGGTTGGGGGTGGGAGAGATGGGGTGGCTGGGTGATAGACATTGGGGAGGGTATGTGCTACGGTGAGCGCTCTGAATTGTGCAAGACTGTTGAATCACAGATCTGTACTTCTGAATCAAATAACGCAACATATTTTAAGAAGAAAGAAAAAGAAGAAGATAACAGGAGAGGAAGGGAAGGGGAGTATGTCAGAGGGGAGACGAACCATGAGAGATGATGGACTCTGAAAAACAAACTGAGGGTTCGATAGGGGAGGGTGGTAGGGGCATATGTTAGCCTGGTGATGGGTATTGAGGAGGGCACGTTCTGCATGGAGCACTGGGTGTTATGAACAAACAATGAATCATGGAACACTGCACCAAAAACTAATGATGTAATATATGGTGATTAACATAACAATTAAAAAAATAAAAAAAAAACACTGAGGGAATGGAAGGCCGGTGTCGGATACGCCTCTCGGCTCAGCTCTTGTTCCTGTGGCTAGTACCCTTGCCCCGGTGTACTTGCAGGCCGAGAGCCAACCAACTCACTCGGTGGAAACACACTGCAGAAAACACCGATTTCGGCCAATTTGGCCTTCCTGAGGGGGGAATCCTTTTGCTCTCTGAATGCGGGCGAGCACTGCCAGCGAGTCCAAAACCATTTTGGAGTGAGCCTGAGGCTGCGGTAGAAGGGAGAACACAACTCCCCACTTCTTTCCTGAAGCCAGCCCAGCGGCCGCCCCCTTGAGCATGCAAGTCTCACTGCTCGCGTACCAACGCAAGGAAACAGTAAGGTAAGGGACCGTGTTGTACAGAGCCTCACTGTTCCAGAGAGTGGAAACACTTGGAGTGTGTGTGCGTGAGAGCCCGGAAGACGAGTCCCCTACTTTACTGGGCGAGTGAAACGAACACGGGCAGCCGCACGTCTCCCACCAGCTCTCAGTGGTAGAATGCTAGCACTCCTTCGGCATGTGTGCGTGCAGGCCTAAGTTGCAGGCCCCTCCCTGGAAGGCACAACACTGTGGAGAAACCGCACTTTACCTCCCGCCGTTCCCTAGCGGAGAGGACGCTGTATGCTGTGCGCTGTGCCTGAGAGTCCGGCGAACGTCTTCCCTATGTAAAACCGAGGGAAAGAAAGGCCGGTGCCAGAGACGCCTCTGGGCTCAGCTCTTGTTCCTGAGGTAGTACCCTTGCCCCGGTGTGCTTGCAGCCCGAGAGCCAACCTCCTAAGTCCAGGGAACCACTCTGTAGAAATTCCTTACTTCGGCCAGACTAGGCCTTCCTGAGGGTGGAAACCTTTTGCTGTGTGAATCCGGGCGAGCTCTGCCAGCAAGTCCAAAACGATTTTCCGAGGGAGACTGAGGCCGCGGCAGAAGGGAGAACACAACTCCCCACTTGTTTCCTGAAGTCAGCCTAGGGCCGCCCCCTTGGGTATTCAAGTCTCACTGTTCGCGTACCAAAACAAAGAAAGCGTACTGTGGGAGAACCGTGTTATAGATAGCCTCATCGTTGTGGGGAGTGGGAACACAGGCAGTGCCTGTGCGTAAGAGCCTGGCATACGAGTCCCCTAAGTTCCTGGGCGAGAGAAACGGATTCGTGCAGCCGCACCTCTCCCACCAGCTCTCAGGATCAGAATGCTAGCACTCCTCCGGCCTGTGTGCGTGCAGGCCTGCGTTGAAGGCCCCTCCCTGGAAGGCACAACACTGTGGAGAAACCGCGCTTTAGCTCACGGCGGTCCCTAGCGGAGAGGAAGCTGTATGCTGTGCGCTGTGCTTGAGAGTCCGGCGAACGGCTTCCCTATGTAAAATCGAGGGAAAGAAAGGCCGGTGCCGGAGACGCGTCTCGGCTCAGCTCTTGTCCTGGGGCTAGTACCGTTGCCCCTGTGTGCTTGCAGGCCGAGAGCCAATCTCCTAAGTCGTGGGAACCACACTGTAGAAATTCCTTACTTCGATAGGACTAGGCCTTCCTGAGGGTGGAAGCCTTTTGCTGTGTGAACGCGGGCGAGCACTGCCAGCGAGTCCAAAACCATTTTCCGAGGGAGACTGAGGCCGCGGCAGAAGGGAGAACACAACTCCCCACTTGTTTCCTAAAGTCAGGCCTGAGGCCGCCCCCTTGACCATGCAAGACTCACTGCTCGCGAAACAACGCACGGAAACAGTAGGGTAGGGTACCGGGTTGTACAGAGCCTCAGTGTTCCGGTGAGTGGAAACACTTGGAGTGTGTGTGCATGCGAGCCTGGGAGACGTGTCCACTACGTTATAGGGCGAGAGAAACGAACTCGGTAGCCGCAACTCTCCCACCAGCTCTCAGTGGCAGAATGGTAGCACTCCTGCCGCATGTTTGCCTCTAAGCCTAAGTTGAAGGACCCTATTTGAAAGGCCCAACCCTGTGGAGAAACCGCGCTTTAGCTCCCGCCGGTCCCTAGCGGCGAAAAAGTTGTATTTTGTGCGCTGTGCTTGAGAGCCCGGCGAACGGCTTCCTTATGGAAAACCGAGGGAAAGGAAGGCCGGTGTCGGAGACGCCTCTCGGCTCAACTCTTGTTCCTGCGTCTAGTAACGTTGCCCCGGTGTGCTTGCAGGCCGAGAGCCAAGCACCTAAGTCGAGGGAAACACACTGTAGAAAATCCCGTCTTCGGCCAGATTAGGCCGTCCTGAGAGTAGAAACCTTTTGCTGTGTGAATGCGGGCGAGCACTGCCAGCGAGTCCAAAACCATTTTCTGAGGCAGACTGAGGCCACGGCAGAAGGGAGAACACAACTCCCTACTTGTTTCCTGAAGCCAGGCCTGCGGCCGCCCCCTTACCCATGCAAGTCTCACTGCTCGCGTACCAACGCAAGGAAAGAGTGGGGTAGGAGACCGTGTTGTACAGAGCCTCACTGCTCCGGAGAGTGGAAACACTTGGAGTGTGTGTGCATGAGAGCTTGGGAGACGAGTCCCCTACGTTACTGGGCGAGAGAAGCGAACTCGAGCAGCCGCACCTCTCCCACCAGCTCTCAGTGGCAGAATGCTAGCACTCCTCCTCCATGTGTGCCTGCAGGCCTAAGTTGAAGGCCCCTCCTTGAAAGGCACAACACTGTGGAGAAACCGCGCTTTAACTCCCGCCGGTCCACAGTGTTGTGCCTTCCACAGAGAGGCCTGCAACTTAGGCCTGCACACACACAGGCCGGAGGAGTGCTAGCATTCTGACACTGAGATGGTGGGAGTGGTGTGGCTTCACGAAACCGTTTCTCTCGCCCAGTAACTTAGGGGACTCGTATGCCAGGCTCTTACGCACAGGCACTGCCTGTGTTCCCACTCCCCACAACAATGAGGCTATCTATAACACGGTTCTCCTACAGTACTGTTTCTTTGTTTTGGTACGCGAGCAGTGAGACTTGAATAACCAAGGGGGCGGCCCTGGGTTGGCTTCAGGAAACAAGTGGGGAGTTCTGTTCTCCCTTCTGCCGCGGCCTCAGTCTCCCTCCGAAAATCGCTTTGGACTTGCTGGCAGTGCTCGCCCGCATTCACACAGCAAAAGGTTTCCACCCTCAGGAAGGCCTAGTCTGGCCGAAGTAAGGAATTTCTACAGTGTAGTTCCCTGGACTTAGGAGGTTGGCTCTCGGCCTGCAAGCACACCGGGGCAAGGGTACCACCACAGGAACAAAAGCTGAGCCGAGAGGCGTCTCCGGCACCGGCCTTTCTTTCCCTCGGTTTTACATAGGGAAGCCGTTCGCCGGACTCTCAGGCACAGCGCACAGCATACAGCGTCCTCTCCGCTAGACAACGGCGGGAGGTAAAGCGCGGTTTCTCCACAGTGTTGTGCCTTCCAGGGAGGGGCCTGCAACTTAGGCCTGCACTCACACAGGCCGGAGGAGTGCTAGCATTCTGCCACTGAGAGCTGGTGGGAGAGGTGCGGATGCCCGAGTTCGTTTCTTTCGCCCAGTAACGTAGGGGACTCGTCTCCCAGGCTCTGACGCACACACACTCCAAGTGTTTCCACTCACGGGAACAGTGAGGCTCTGTACAACACGGTCCCCTACCCTACTGTTTCCTTGCTTTGGTACGCGAGCAGTGAGAGTTGCATGGTAAAGGTGGCGGCCGCAGGCCTGGCTTCAGGAAACAAGTGGGGAGTTGTGTTCTCCCTCCTGCCGCGGGCTCAGTCTCCCTCGCTAAATGGTTTTGGAATCGCTGGCAGTATTCCCCCCCCCATTCACACAGCAAAAGCTTTAGACCCTCAGGAAGGCCTAATCTGGCCAAAGTCGGGAATTTCTACAGTGTGTTTTCCTCGACTAAGGTGGTTGGCTCTCGGCCTGCAAGCACACCGGGGCAACGTTACTAGACGCAGGAACAAGAGCTGAGCCGAGAGGCGTCTCCGGCACCGGCCTTTCTTTCCCTCGGTTTTACATAGAGAAGCCGTTCGCCTGGCTCTCAAGCACAGCGCACAGCATTCATCATTTTCTCCGCTACGGACCGGCGGGAGTTAAAGCGCGGTTTCTCCACAGTGTTGTGCCTTTCAAGGAGGGGCCTTCAACTTAGGCCTGTAGGCACACATGGAGGAGGAGTGCTAGCATTCTGCCAGTGAGAGCTGGTGGGAGAGGTGCGGCTGCCCGAGTTCCTTTCTCTCGCCCAGTAACGTAGGGCACTCGTATACTAGGCTCTCACGCACACACACTCCAGGTGTTTCCACTCTCCGGAACAGTGAGGCTCTACACCAGGGTACCCTACCCTACTGTTTCCTTGCGTTGTTACAGGAGCAGTGGGACTTGCATGCTCAAGGGGGCAGCTGCTGCCCTGGCTTCAGGAAACAAGTGGGGAGTTGTGTTCTCCATTCTGCCGCAGCCTCAGTCTCCCTCCGAAAATGGTTTTGGACTCGCTGGCAGTGCTCGCCCGCATTCACACAGCAAAATGTTTCCACCCTCAGGAAGGCCTAGTCTAGCCGAAGTAAGGAATTTCTACAGTGTGCTTCCCTCGACTTAAGTGGTTGGTTCTCGGCCTGCAAGCACCCCGGGGCAACGGTACTAGCCCCAGGAACAAGAGCTGAGCCGAGAGGCGTCTCCGGCCCCGGCCTTTCTTTTCCTCAGTTTTACATAGGGAAGCCGTTCGCCGGACTCTCAAGCACAGCGCACAGCATACAGCGTCCTCTCCGCTAGGGCCCGGCGGGATCTAAAGCGCGGTTTCTCCACAGTGTTGGGCCTTCCCAGGAGGGGCCTGCAACCTAGGCCTGCACGCACCCATTCCGGAGGAGTGCTAGCATTCTGCCACTGAGAGCTGGTTTGAGAGGTGCGGCTGCCCGAGTTCGTTTCTATCACCCAATAACGTAGTGGACTCGTCTCCCAGGGTCTCACGCACACACATTCCAAGTGTTTCTACTCTCGGGAACAGTGAGGCTCTGTAAAACACGGTCCCCTAACCTACTGTTTCCTTGCGTTGGTACGCGAGCAGTGAGACTTGCATGCACAAGTGGGCAGCGGCAGGACTGACTTCAGGAAACAAGTGGGGAGTTGTGTTCTCCCCTCTGCCGCGGCCTCAGTCTCCCTCGGAAAATGGTTTTGGACTTGCTGGCAGGGCTCGCCCGCATTCACACAGCAAAATGTTTCCACCCTCAGGAAAGCCTAGTCTAGCCGAAGTAAGGAATTTCTACAGTGTGCTTCCCTCGACCTGGAGGTTGGCTCTCGGCCTGCAAGCACACCGGGGCAACGGTACTAGCCCCAGGAACAAGAGCTGAGCCGAGAGGCGGCTCCGGCCCCGGCCTTTCTTTTCCTCGGTTTTACATAAGGATGCCGTTCGTCGGGCTCTCAAGCACAGCGAACAGCATACAGCGTCCTCTCCACTAGGGACCGGCGGGAGCTAAGGCGCGGGTTCTCCACAGTGTTGTGCCTTCCCGGGAAGGGTCTCCAACTTAGGCCTGAACGCACACAGGCCGGAGGAGTGCTAGCATTCTGATACTGAGAGCTGGTGGGAGAGGTGCGGCTGCACGAATCCGTTTCTCTCGCCCAGTAACTTAGGGGACTCGTCTGCCAGGCTCTGACGCACAGGCACTCCAGGTGTTCCAACTACCCGCAGCAGTGAGGCTATGTACAACACGGTTCCGCTACATTACTGTTTCTTTGTTTTGGTAAGCGAGCATTGAGACTTGCAAGCCCAAGGGGGCGGCCGCTGGGCTGGCTACCGGAAACAAGAGGGGAGTTGTGTTCTCCCTTCTGCCGCGGCCTCAGTCTCCCTCGGAAAATGGTTTTGGACTCGCTGGCTGTTCTGGCCCGCATTCATACAGCAAAAGGTTTCCACCCTCAGGAAGGCCTAATCTGCCCGAGGTCGGGAATTTCTACACTGTGTTTCCCTCGACTTATTTGGTTGGCTCTCGGCCTGCAAGCACACCGGGGCAAGGGTACTAGCCCCAGGAACAAAAGCTGAGCCGAGAGGCGTCTCCGGCTCCGGCCTTTCTTTCCCTCGGTTTTACATAGGGAAGCCGTTCGCCGGGCTCTCAAGCACAGCGCAGAGGATACAGCGTCCTCTCCGCTAGGAAACGGTGGGATCTAAAGCGCGGTTCCTGCAGAGTGTTGGGACTTTCAAGGAGAGTCCTGAAACATAGGCCTACACGCACACATGCTGGAGGAGTGCTAGCATTCTGCCACTGAGAGCTGGTGGGAGAGGTGCGGATGCCCGAGTTCGTTTCTCTCGCCCAGTAACGTAGGGGACTCCTCTCCCAGGCTCTCATGCACACACACTCCAAGTGTTTCCACTCTCCGGAACAGTGAGGCTCTACAGCACGGTACCCTACCCTACTGTTTCCTTGCGTTGGTACGCGAGCAGTGAGAGTTGGATGGTAAAGGTGGCGGCCGCAGGCCTGGCTTCAGGAAACAAGTGGGGAGTTGTGTTCTCCCTTCTGCCGCGGCCTCAGTGTCCCTCGGAAAATGGTTTTGGACTCGCTGGCAGTGCTCGCCTGCATTCACACAGCAAAAGGTTTCCACCCTCAGGACGGCCTAGTCTGGCCAGTGGAACGAATTACATAGGGAAGCCGTTCGCCGGACTCTCAAGCACAGCGCACAGCATACAGCGTTCTCTCCGCTAGGGACCGGCGGGAGCTAAAGCGCGGTTTCTCCACAGTGTTGTGCCTTCCAGGGACGGGCCTGCAACTTAAGCCTGCACGCACACAGGCCGGAGGACTGCTAGCATTCTGCCACTGAGAGCTGGTGCGAGAGGAGCGGTTGCCCGAGTTCGTTTCTCTAGCCCAGTAACGTAGGGAACTCGTCTCCCAGGCTCTCACGCACACACACTCCAAGTGTTTCCACTCTCCGGAACAGTGAGGCTCGGTACAACACGGTCCCCTACCTTACTGTTTCCTTGTGTTAGTACGAGAGTGAGACTTGCAGGGTTAAGGGGCGGCCGCAGGCCTGGCTTCAGGAAACAAGTGGGGAGTTGTGTTCTCCCTTCTGCCGCGGCCTCAGTCTCCCTCGGAAAATGGTTTTAGACTCGCTGGCAGTGCTCGCCCGCATTCACAGAGCAAAAGGTTTTGACCCTCAGGAAGGCCTAAACGGCCGAAGTCGGGGTTTTCTACAGTGTGTTTCCCTCGACTTAGGTGGTTGGTTCTCGGCCTGCAAGCACACCGGGGCAAGGGTACTAGCCCCAGGAACAAGAGCTGAGCCAAGAGGGGTCTCCGCCACCGGCCTTTCTTTCCCTCGGTTTTACATAAGGAAGCCTTTCGCCGGGCTCTCAAGCACAGCGCACAGAATACAGCGTCCTCTCCGCTAGGGACAGGCGGGAGCTTAAGCGCGGTTTCTCCACAGTGTTGGGCCTTTCAAGGAGGGGCCTGCAACTTAGGCCTGCACGCACACATGCTGAAGGAGTGCTAGCATTCTACCACTGGGAGCTGGTGGGAGACGTGCGGCTGCCCGAGTTCGTTTCTCTCGCCGGGTAAAGTAGGGGACTCTTCTCCCAGACTCTCACGCACACACACTTCAAGTGTTTCCACTCTCCGGAACCGTGAGGCTCTGTGCAACGTGGTCCCCTACCCTACTGTTTCCGTGCGTTGGTAAGGGAGCAGTGAGACTTGTATGCTCAAGGGGGTGGCCGCAGGCCTGGCTTCAGGAAACAAGTGGGGAGTTGTGTTCTCCCTTCTGCGGCGACCTCAGTGTCCCTCGGAAAATGGTTTTGGACTCGCTGGCTGTTCTGGCCCGCATTCATACAGCAAAAGGTTTCCACCCTCAGGAAGGCCTAATCTGGCCGAACACGGGAATTTCTACAGTGTGTTTCCCTCGACTTAGTTGCTTGGCCATCGGCCTGCGAGCACACCGTGGCAAGGGTACCAGCCCAAGGAACAAGAGCTGAGCCGAGAAGCGTCTCCGCCACCGGCCTTTCTTTATCTCAGTTTTACATAAGGAAGCCGTTCGCCGGGCTCTCAAGCACAGCGCACAGCATACAGCGTCCTCTCCGCTACAGACCGGCGGGAGGTAAAGCGCGGTTTCTCCACAGTGTTGGGCCTTTCAAGGAGAGTCCTGAAACATAGGCCTGCACGCACTCATGTTGGAGGAGTGCTAGCATTCTGCCACTGAGAGCTGGTGGGAGAGGTGAGGATGCCCGAGTTCGTTTCTCTCGCCTAGTAACGTAGGGGCCTCCTCTACCAGGCTCTCACGCACACACACTCCAAATGTTTCCACTCTCCGGAACAGTGAGGCTCTACAACACGATACCCTACCCTACTGTTTCCTTGCGTTGGTACGCGAGCAGTGAGAGTTGTATGGTAAAGGGGGCGGCTGCAGGCCTGGCTTCAGGAAACAAGTAGGGAGTTGTGTTCTCCCTTCTGCCGCGGCCTCAGTCTCCCTCGGAAAATGGTTCTGGACTCGATGGCAGTGCTTGCCCGCATTCACACAGCCAAAGGTTTCCACCCTCAGGAAGGCCTAATTTGGCCGAAGTCGGGATTTTGTAGTGTGTTTCACTCGACTTGGCTCTCGGCCTGCAAGCACACCGGGGCAAGGTTACTAGCCCCAGGAACAAGAGGTGGGCCGAGAGGCGTCTCCGCCACCGGCCTTTCTTTCCCTCGGTTTTACTTAAGGAAGCCGTTCGCCGGGCTCTCAAGCACAGTGCACAGCATACAGCGTCCTCTCCGCTACGGATCGGCGGGAGGTAAAGCGCGCTTTCTCCACAGTGTTGTGCCTTCCAGGGTGGGGCCTGCAACTTAGGCCTGCACGTACACAGGCCTGAGGAGTGCTAGCATTCTGATCCTGAGAGCTGGTGGGCGAGGTGCGGCTGCACGAATCCGTTTCTCTCGCCCAGGAACTTAGGGGACTCGTGTGCCAGGGTCTTACGCACAGGCACTCCAGGTGTTCCCACTCCCCGCAACAGTGAGGCTATCTACAACAGGGTTCCGCTACAGTACTGTTACGTTGTTTTAGTACGCGAGCAGTGAGACTTGCATTCCCAAGGGGGCGGCCGCTGGGCTGGCTTGAGGAAGCAAGTGGGGAGTTGTGTTCTCGGTTCTGCCATGACCTCAGTCTCCCTCGGAAAATGGTTTTGGACTCGCTGGCAGTTCTCGCCCGGATTCATACAGCAAAAGGTTTTGACCCTCAGGAAGGCCTAATCTTGCCGAAGACGGGATTTTCTACAGTGTGTTTCCCTCGACTGAGTTGGTTGGCTCTCGGCCTGCAAGCACACCGGGGCAAGGGTACTAGCCCCAGGAACAAGAGCTGAGCCGAGAGGCGTCTCCAGCACCGGCCTTTCTTTCCCTCGGTTTTACATAGGGAAGCCGTTCGCCGGGCTCTCAAGCACAGCGCCGAGCATACAGCCTCCTCTCTGCTAGGGACCAGGGGAGCTAAAGCGCGGTTTCTCCACAGTGTTGGGCCTTTCAAGGAGGGGCCCGCAACTTAGGCCTGCACGCACACATGCCGGCGGAATGCTAGCATTCTGCCACTGAGAGCTGGTGGGAGAGGTGCGGCTGCCCGAGTTCGTTTCTCTCACCCAGCAAAGTAGGGGACTCCTCTCCCAGGCTCTCACGCAGATACACTCCAAGTGTTTCCACCCTCGAGAACAGTGAGGCTCTGTACAACACGGTCCCCTACCCTACTGTTTCTGTGCGTTGGTACCCGAGAAATGAGAGTTGTATGTGTAAGGGGGCGGCCGCAGGCCTGGATTCAGGAATCAAGTGGGGAGTTGTGTTCTCCCTTCTGCCGCGGCCTCAGTCTCCCTCGGAAAATGGTTTTGGACTCGCTGGCAGTGCTCGCCCGCATTCGCACAGCAAAACGTTTCCACCCTCAGGAAGGCCTAAACTGGCCGAAGTCGGGATTTTCTGCAGTGTGTTTCCCTCGACTGAGTTGGATGGCTCTCGGCCCGCAAGCACACCGGGGCACGAGTACTAGCCTCAGGAACAAGAGCTGAGCCGAGAGGCGTCTCCACCACCGGCATTTCTTTCCCTCCGTTTTACATAAGGAAGCCGTTCGCCGGGCTCTCAAGCACAGCACACAGCATACAGCGTGCTCTCCGCTAGGGACCGGCGGGAGCTAAAGCGCGCTTTCTCCACAGTGTTGGGCCTTTCAAGGAGGGCCCTGCACCTTCGGCCTGCACGCACACAGGCCGGAGGAGTGCTAGCGTTCTGCCACTGAGAGCTGTTGCGAGACGTGCGGATGCCCGAGTTCGTTTCTTTCGCCCAGTAAAATAGGGGACTCGTCTCCCAGGCTCTCACGCACACACACTCCAAGTGTTTCCACTCTCCGGAACAGTGAGGCTCTGTATAACACGGTCTCCTACCCTACTATATCCTTGCGTTGGTACGCGACCAGTGAGACCTGTATGCTGAAGGGGGCGGCCGCAGGCCTGACTTCAGGAATCAAGTGGGGAGTTGTGTTCTCCCTTCTGCCGCGGCCTCAGTCTCCCTCGCTAAATGGTTTTGGACTCGCTGGCAGTGCTCGCCCGCATTCACACTGCAAAGTGTTCGACCTTCAGGAAGGCCTAATCTGGCCGAAGTCGGGATTATCTACAGTGTGTTTCCCTCGACTTAGGAGGTTCGCTCTCGGCCTGCAAGCACACCGGGGCAAGGTTACTAGCCGCAGGAATAAGAGCTGAGCCGAGAGGCGTCTCCGGCACCGGCCTTTCTTTCCCTCGATTTTACATAAGGATGCCGTTCGCCGGGCTCTCAAGCACAGCGAACAGCATACAGCGTCCTCTCCGCTAGGGACCGGCGGGAGCTAAAGCGCGGGTTCTCCACAGTGTTGTGCCTTCCCGGGAAGGGCCTCCGACTTAGGCCTGCACGCACACAGGCCGGAGGAGTGCTAGCATTCTGATACTGAGAGCTGGTGGGAGAGGTGCGGGTGCACGAATCCGTTTCTCTCGCCCAGTAACTTAGGGCACTCGTCTGCCAGGCTCTGACGCACAGGCACTCCAGGTGTTCCAACTACCCGCAGCAGTGAGGCTATGTACAACACGGTTCCCCTACATTACTGTTTCTTTGTTTTGGTCAGCGAGCAGTGAGACTTGCAAGCCCAAGGGGGCGGTCGCTGGGCTGGCTACCGGAAACAAGAGGGGAGTTGTGTTCTCCCTTCTGCCGCGGCCTCAGTCTCCCTCGAAAAATGGTTTTGGACTCGCTGGCTGTTCTGGCCCGCATTCATACAGCAAAAGGTTTCCACCCTCAGGAAGGCCTAATCTGCCCGAGGTCGGGAATTTCTACAGTGTGTTTCCCTCGACTTAGTTGCTTGGCCATCGGCCTGCGAGCACACCGTGGCAAGGGTACCAGCCCAAGGAACAAGAGCTGAGCCGAGAGGCGCCTCCGGCACCGGCCTTTCTTTCCCTCGGTTTTACATAGAGAAGCCGTTCGCCTGGCTCTCAAGCACAGCGCACAGCATTCATCATTTTCTCCGCTAGGGAGCGGCGTGAGTTAAAGCGCGGTTTCTCCACAGTGTTGTGCCTTTCAAGGAGGGGCCTTCAACTTAGGCCTGTAGGCACACATGGAGGAGGAGTGCTAGCATTCTGCCAGTGAGAGCTGGTGGGAGAGGTGCGGCTGCCCGAGTTCCTTTCTCTCGCCCAGTAACGTAGGGCACTCGTATACCAGGCTCTCACGCACACACACTCCAGGTGTTTCCACTCTCCGGAACAGTGAGGCTCTACACCAGGGTACCCTACCCTACTGTTTCTTTGCGTTGGTACACGAGCAGTGGGACTTGCATGCTCAAGGGGGCAGCCGCTGCCCTGGCTTCAGGAAACAAGTGGGGAGTTGTGTTCTCCCTTCTGCCGCGGCCTCAGTCTCCCTCGGAAAATGGTTTTGGACTCGCTGGCAGTGCTCGCCCGCATTCACACAGCAAAATGTTTCCACCCTCAGGAAGGCCTAGTCTAGCAGAAGTTAGGAATTTCTACAGTGTGTTTCCCTCGACTTAAGTGGTTGGTTCTCGGCCTGCAAGCACCCCGGGGCAACGGTACTAGCCCCAGGAACAAGAGCTGAGCCGAGAGGCGTCTCCGCCAGCGGCCTTTCTTTATCTCAGTTTTACATAAGGAAGCCGTTCGCCGGGCTCTCAAGCACAGCGCACAGCATACAGCGTCCTCTCCGCTACAGACCGGCAGATGGTAAACCGCGGTTTCTCCACAGTGTTGGGCCTTTCAAGGAGAGTCCTGAAACATAGGCCTGCACGCACTCATGTTGGAGGAGTGCTAGCATTCTGCCACTGAGAGCTGGTGGGAGAGGTGCGGATGCCCGAGTTCGTTTCTCTCGCCTAGTAACGTAGGGGCCTCGTCTACCAGGCTCTCACGCACACACACTCCAAATGTTTCCACTCTCCGGAACAGTGAGGCTCTACAACACGATACCCTACCCTTCTGTTTCCTTGCGTTGGTACGCGAGCAGTGAGAGTTGTATGGTAAAGGGGGCGGCCGCAGGCCTGGCTTCTGGAAACAAGTAGGGAGTTGTGTTCTCCCTTCTGCCGCGGCCTCAGTCTCCCTCGGAAAATGGTTTTGGACTCGATGGCAGTGCTTGCCCGCATTCACACAGCCAAAGGTTTCCACCCTCAGGAAGGCCTAATTTGGCCGAAGTCGGGATTTTCTAGTGTGTTTCCCTCGACTTGGCTCTCGGCCTGCAAGCACACCGGGGCAAGGTTACTAGCCCCAGGAACAAGATGTGGGCCGAGACGCGTCTCTGCCACCGGCCTTTCTTTCCCTCGGTTTTACTTAAGGAAGCCGATCGCCGGGCTCTCAAGCACAGTGCACAGCATACAGCGTCCTCTCCACTACGGCCGGCGGGAGGTAAAGCGCGCTTTCTCCACAGTGTTGTGACTTCCAGGGTGGGGCCTGCAACTTAGGCCTGCACGTACACAGGCCTGAGGAGTGCTAGCATTCTGATCCTGAGAGCTGGTGGGCGAGGTGCGGCTGCACGAATCCGTTTCTCTCGCCCAGGAACTTAGGGGACTCGTGTGCCAGGCTCTTACGCACAGGCACTCCAGGTGTTCCCACTCCCCGCAACAGTGAGGCTATCTACAACAGGGTTCCGCTACACTACTGTTACTTTGTTTTAGTACGCGAGCAGTGAGACTTGCATTCCCAAGGGGGCGGCCGCTGGGCTGGCTTGAGGAAGCAAGTGGGGAGTTGTGTTCTCCCTTCTGCCGTGACCTCAGTCTCCCTCGGAAAATGGTTTTGGACTCGCTGGCAGTTCTCCCCGGATTCATACAGCAAAAGGTTTTGACCCTCAGGAAGGCCTAATCTGGCCGAAGTCGGGATTTTCTGCAGTGTGTTTCCCTCGACTGAGTTGGTTGGCTCTCGGCCCGCAAGCACACCGGGGCAAGAGTACTAGCCCCAGGAACAAGAGCTGAGCCGAGAGGCTTCTCCGCCACCGGCATTTCTTTCCCTCCGTTTTACATAAGGAAGCCGTTCGCCGGGCTCTCAAGCACAGCACACAGCATACAGCGTGCTCTCCGCTAGGGACCGGCGGGAGCTAAAGCGCGGTTTCTCCACAGTGTTGCGCCTTTCAAGGAGGGCCCTGCACCTTAGGCCTGCACGCACACAGGCCGGAGGACTGCTAGCGTTCTGCCACTGAGAGCTGTTGCGAGACGTGCGGATGCCCGAGTTCGTTTCTTTCGCCCAGTAAAATAGGGGACTCGTCTCCCAGGCTCTCACGCACACACACTCCAAGTGTTTCCACTCTCCGGAACAGTGAGGCTCTGTATAACACGGTCTCCTACCCTACTATATCCTTGCGTTGGTACGCGACCAGTGAGACCTGTATGCTGAAGGGGGCGGCCGCAGGCCTGGCTTCAGGAAACAAGTGGGGAGTTGTGTTCTCCCTCTGCCGCAACCTCAGTGTCCCCCGGAAATTGGTTTTGGACTCGCTGGCTGTTCTCGCCCGCATTCATACAGCAAAAGTTTTCCACCCTCAGGAAGGCCTAATATGGCCGAACACGGGATTTTCTACAGTGTGTTTCCCTAGAGATAGTTGCTTGGCTCTCGCCTGCGAGCACACCGTGGCAAGGCTACCAGCCCAAGGAACAAGAAAGAGCTGAGCCGAGAGGCGTCTCCGCCACCGGCCTTTCTTTATCTCAGTTTTACATAAGGAAGCCGTTCGCCGGGCTCTCAAGCACAGCGGACAGCATACAGCGTCCTCTCCGCTACGGACCGGCGGGAGGTAAAGCGCGGTTTCTCCACAGTGTTGGGCCTTTCAAGGAGAGTCCTGAAACATAGGCCTGCACGCACTCATGTTGGAGGAGTGCTAGCCTTCTGCCACTGACAGCTGGTGGGACAGGTGCGGATGCCCGAGTTCGTTTCACTCGCCTAGTAACGTAGGGGACTCCTCTCCCAGGCTCTCACGCACACACACTCCAAGTGTTTCCACTCTCTGGAACAGTGAGGCTCTTTACAACACGGTCCCCTGCCTTACTGTTTCCTTGCGTTGGTACGCGAGCAGTGAGACTTGCATGCTCATGGGAGCGGCCGCTGGGCTGGCTTCAGGAAAGAAGTGGGGAATTGTGTTCTCCCTTCTACCGCGGAATCCGTCTCCCTGGAAAATGGTTTTGGACTCGCTGGCAGCGCTCGCCCGCATTCACACAGCAAAAGGTTTCCACACTCAGGAAGGCCTAATCTGGCCGAAGTCGGGGTTTTCTGCAGCGTGTTTCCATCGACTTAGTTGGTTGGCTCTCGGCCTGCAAGTACACCGGGGAAAGGGTACTAGCCCCAGGAACAAGAGCTGAGCCGAGAGGCATCTCCGCCACCGGCCTTTCTTTCCCTCAGTTTTTTTTTTAATTTTCTTATTCTTATGTTAAACACCATATATTACATCATTAATTTTTGCTGCAGTGTTCCATGACTCATTGTTTCTTCATAACACCCAGTGCTCCATGCAGAACGTGCCCTCCTCAATACCCATCACCAGGCTAACACATCCCCCTACGCCCCTCCCCTCTAGAACCCTCAGTTTGTTTTTCAGAGTCCTTCATCTGTCATGGTTCCTCTCTCCCTCTCACATACTCCCCTTCTCTTCCTTTCCTGTTACCTTCTTTCTCTTTTTTCTTAAAATATGTTGCGTTATTTGTTTCAGAAGTACAGATCTGTGATTCAACACTCTTGCACAATTCACAGGGCTCACCGTAGCACATATCCTCCCAAATGTCTATCACCAAGCCACCCCATCCCTCCAAACCCCAACCACTCCAGTAACACTCAGTTTGTTTCCTGAGATTAAGAATTCCTCATATCCGTGAGGTCATGCGATACATGTCTTTCTCTGATTGACATATTTCATTCAACATAACACCCTCCAGTTCCATCCACGTCGCTGCCAATGGCAAGATCTCATTACTTTTGACGGCTGCATAATATTCCATTGTGTATATATACCACCACTTCTTTATCCATTCATCTGTCGATGGACATCTTGGCTCTTTCCACAGTTTGGCTATTGTGGATATTGCTGCTATAAACATTGGGGTACACGTACACCTTCGGGTCCCTACATTTGTATCTTTGGGGTAAATACCCAGTAGTGCAATTGCTGGATCAAACGATAGCTCTAATTTCAACTGTTTGAGGAACCTCCATACTGTTTTCCAGAGTGGTTGCACCGGCTTGCATTCACTCCAACAGTGTAGGAGGTTTCCCCTTTCTCCACATGCCCGCCAAAATCTGTCGTTCCCTCACTTGTTAATTTTAGCCATTCTGACGGGTGTGATATGGCATCTCATTGAGGTTTTGATTTGGATATCCCTGATGCCGAGCGATGTTGAGCACTTTTTCATGTGCCTGTTGGCCATTTGGATGTCTTCTTTGGAAAAATGTCTCCTCATGTCTTCTGCCCATTTCTTGATTGGATTATTTGATCTTTGGGTGTTGAGTTTGATAAGTTCTTTATAGATTTTGTATACTAGCCCTTTATCTGATATGTCATTTGTAAATATTTTCTCCCATTCTGTCGATTGTCTTTTGGGGTTGTGGACTGTTTCTTTTGCTGTGCAAAAGCTTTTTTTTTATTTTTTAATGTTATGTTAATCACTATATATTACATCATTAGTTTCTCGTGCAGTGTTCCATTATTCATTGATACTGGAATGGTTGGGGTGGGAGGGATGGGGTGGCTGGGTGATAGACATTGGGGAGGGTATGTGCTATGGTGAGCGCTGTGAATTGTGCAAGATTGCTGAATCACAGATCTGTACTTCTGAAACAAATAACGCAACATATTTTAAGAAAAATAAAAGAAGAAGATAACAGGAGAGGAAGAGAAGGGGAGTATTTCAAAGGGGGAGACGAACCATGAGAGATGATGGATTCTGAGAAACAAACTGAGGGTTCTAGAGGAGAGGGGGGTAGGGGGATGGGTTAGCCTGGTGATGGATATTGAGGAGGGCACTTTCTGCATGGAGCACTGGGTGTTATGAACAAACAATGAATCATGGAAGACTGCACCTAAAACGAATGATGTAATATATCATTCTTAAGTTATGATTAACATAACAATTAAGAAAAAAGCTTATGCACAGCAAGACAAACACTCCACATACCCAAAAGACAACCGACAGAATGGGAGAAAATATTGGCAAATGACATATCAGATAAAGGGCTAGTATCCCAAATCTATAAAGAACTTATCAAACTCAACACCCAAAGAACAAATAATCCAATCAAGAAATGGGCCGAAGAAATGAACAGACATTTTTCCAAAGAAGACATCCAAATGGCCAACAGGCACATGAAAAAGTGCTCAACAACGCTCGGCATCAGGGAAATCCAAAACAAACCTCAATGAGATACCACCTCACACCCGTCAGAATGGCTAAAATTAACAAGTCAGGGAACGACAGATGTTGGCGGGGATGTGGAGAAAGGGGAACCCTCCTCCACTGTTGGTGGGAATGCAAGCTGGTAAAACGACTCTGGAAAACAGTATGGAGGATCCTCAAACAGTTGAAATTAGTGCTACCGTTCGATACAGCAATTGACTACTGGGTATTTAACACAAATATACAAATGTAGGGACCGAAAGGGGTACGTGTACCCCAAAGTTTATAGCAGCAAAGTCCACAATAGCCAAACTGTGGAAAGAGCCAAGATGTCCATCAACAGATGAATGGATAAAGAAGAGGTGGTATATATACACAATGGAATATTATGCAGCCGTCAAAAGGAATGAGATCTTACCATTTGCAACGTCGTGGATGCAACTGAAGGGTGTTCTGTTGAGTGAAATAAGTCAATCAGAGAAAGACACGTATTGCATGAGCTCACGGATGTGAGGATTTTTTAATCTCAGGAAACAAACTGAGTGACTGGAGTGGTTGGGGGTTGGAGGGATGGGGTGGCTGGGTGATAGACATTGGGGAGGGAATGTGCTACGGTGAGCGCTGTGAATTGTGCAAGACTGTTGAATCACAGATCTGTACTTCTGAAAGAAAAAACGCAACACATTTTAAGAAAAAGGAAAAGAAGAAGATAACAGGAGAGGAAGAGAAGGGGAGTATGTCAGAGGGGGAGACGAACCATGAGAGATGATGGACTCTGAAAAACAAAGTGAGGGCTCTAGAGGGGAGGGGGTAGGGGTTTGGGTTAGCCTGGTGATGGGTATTGAGGAGGGCACGTTCTGCATGGAGCACTGGGTTTTATGAACAAAAAATGAATCATGGAACACTGCACCAAAAACTAATGATGTAATATATTGTGATTAACATAACAATAAAAAAAAGCTTTTGCACAGCAAAAGAAACAGTCCACAAAACCAAAAGACAACTGACAGAATGGGAGAAAATATTTGCAAATGACATATCAGATAAAGGGCTAGTATCCAAAATCTATAAAGAAGTTATCAAACTCAACACCCAAAGAAAAAATAATCCAATCAAGAAATGGGCCGAAGACATGAACACACATTTTTCCAAAGAAGACATCCAAATGGCCGACAGGCACATGAAAAAGTGCTCAACATCGCTCGGCATCAAGGAAATCCAAATCAAAACCTCAATGAGATACCACCTGACACCCGTCAGAATGGCTAAAGTTAACAAGTCAGGGAACGACAGATTTTGGCGGGGATGTGGAGAAAGGGGAACCCTCCTCCACTGTTGGTGGGAATGCAAGCTAGTGCAACCACTCTGGAAAAGAGTATGGAGGATCCTCAAACAGTTGAAATTAGTGCTACCGTTCGATCCAGCAATTGACTACTGGGTATTTAACACAAAGATACAAATGTAGGGACCCGAAGGGGTACGTGTACCGCAATGTTTATAGCAACAATGTCCACAATAGCCAAACTGTGGAAAGAGCCAAGATGTCCATCGACAGATGAATGGATAAGGAAGAGGTGGTATATATACACAATGGAATATTACGCAGCCTTCAAAAGGAATGAGATGTTGCCATTTGCAAAGACGTGGATGGAACTGGAGGGTGTTATGTTGAGTGAAATAAGTCAATCAGAGAAAGACATGTATCGCATAACCTCACTGATATGAGGAATTCTTAATCTCAGGAAACAAACTGAGTGTTACTGGAGTGGTTGGGGGTGGGAGGGATGGGGTGGCTGGGTGATAGACATTGGGGAGGGTATGTGCTACGGTGAGCGCTGTCGATTGTGCAAGACTGTTGAATCACAGATCTGTACTTCTGAAACAAATAAAGCAACATATTTTAAGAAAAAGAAAAAGAAGGGGGGGCGGAGCAAGATGGCGGAGGAGTAGGAGACCTAGATTTCGTCTGGTCTCAGGAATTCAGCTGAATAGGGATCAAACCATTCTGAACAGCTACGAACTCAACAGGAGATCGAACAGGAGAGTAGCAACAACTCTCTGAACAGAGAAGCGACCACTTACTGGAAGGTAGGGCGTGCGGAGAAGTGAATCCGAGGCGATATTCGGGAGGATAGACGGCGGGGGGGGGGCCTCCGCCGGCCGCTTCTGGCAAGTGCTAGAGCCGCGGAGCACAAAATCGGACCTTTTAAAAGTTGGCTCGGCGGAGGGACGTCGCTGCAGTGGCTAAGCGGGGGGTGGAATCCTCCCGGAACAGTGTGGTCTCAGGACCCATGCGGTCACAGAGAGACCGGGGGTGCCTGAGTGCGGCAGAGCTCCCAGGTGTCGGGGCGGGGAAGCCGGCTGCAGATACGGAGCAGAGTCGCGGGCTCTCAGCTCGGGGTTGCCATAAACTGTGATCTGCGGCCCAGTCGGGGCACGGCTCCCCCAGCAAGGACCCAACAAGCAGCAGATCCGGGGAGACTCCCCTTCCTTCCCGGGGAGGAGCGGTGCGGGAACGCACTGCAGGGATCTGCTGGGTTTGGAGACTCCGAGCGGGGTCGGGTGCCAGAGATAGCAACGCTCGATCACAGGCCGGGTGAGCACGGAGTGCGGCCAGAGACCGGGGACACGGGAGTGACTGCTTTTCTCTGGGGGCGCACTGAGGAGTGGGGCCCCGAGTTCTCGGCTCCTCCGGGCGGAGACTGGGAGGCCGCCATTTTCGCCCTGGTCCTCCAAAGCTGTACCGAGAACTTGCAGGGAACAAAAGCTCCTGAGAGCAAACCGGAGCAGCTTCCTTAGCCCGGACCGACAAGGGCGGGGCAATTCCGCCTCCGGCAAAGACATTTGGAAACCACAGCAACAGGCCCCTCCCCCAGAAGATCAACACAAACAGCCAGCAAGCCAAGATTAAGTTGATCGATCAAGGAGAATAGGACAACTCCAGCGCTAGGGGAATACTGCACATAGATTCATGGCTTCTTTTTTTTTTTTTTTTTTTACCATGATGCATTATTTCATCAAAGTTAATTTTTGTTGATTTTTTTTTATTTTTCTTTTTCCCTTTTTCAACCAACATCTTATAAATCCCTTTTTAAAAAAAAAAACATTTTTTATTTTTTTTTCATTTTTAGAGTCATATTTTATCCCTTCATAGTAGTTATCCTTGTTTTTGGCATATATATATAAGTTGTTCTCTCTTTAAAATTTTGAGCTACAGTTTCTTCTAACAGATCAAAATATACCCTAAACCACTAGTGTATGGCTTTGTTCTAGTCTCCTGCCTGATCACATTCTCTCCCTTTTTCCTTTTTTTTTTCCTTAAATCTTCTTTCTTTTTTCAAACAACTTATCTTACCAAGTCCTTTTATAAAATCTTTTATAATTTTCATCTTTACAGTCATTTTCCATCCCTTCATTGTATCAACCCTTATTTTGTACATATATGTCTTTCTTCCTTTAAAATTTTAGGAGGCACTTTTTTCTAACAGACCAAAATACGCCCAAAATCTAGTGTGTGGCACTGATCTATGCACTAGCCTCATCATATTTGATCATATTCTGCCTTTTTTGAATTGTTTTGTTTTTGTTTTTATCTTTTTTTCTTTTTTTTTTCTTCTTTTTCTCTTTCTTTTTTCTTTCTTTCCCTTTCTTTTCCCCTGGTTTCAGGTCTTTTCTGATTTGTATACAGTATATTTGCTGGGGACGTTGTAAACCTGTTAGCCTTTTGTTCTCTCATTCATCTATTCTCCTCTGGACAAAATGACAAGACGAAAGAAATCACCTCAGCAAAAAGAACAAGAGGTAGTACCGTCAGCCAGGGACCTACTCAATACGGACATTAGTACGAGGTCGGACCTAGAGTTCAGAATCATGACTTTAAAGATACTAGCTGGGCTTGAAAAAAGCGTGGAAGTTATTAGAGAAACACTTTCTGGAGAAATAAAAGAACTAAAATCTAACCAAATCGAAATCAAAAAGGCTATTGATGAGGTGCAATCAAAAATGGGGGCACTAAATGCTAGGATAAATGAGGCAGAAGAGAGAGTCAGCGATATAGAAGACCAAATGATGGAAAATAAAGAGGCTGAGAAAAAGAGAGAGAAACAACTACAGGATCACGAGGGCAGAATTCGAGAGATAAGTGATACGATAAGACGAAACAACATTAGAATAATTGGGATCCCAGAAGAAGAAGAGAGAGAGAGAGGGGCAGAAGGTATATTGGAGCAAATTATAGCAGAGAACTTCCCTAATGTGAGGAAGGAAACAGGCATTAAAATCCAGGAGGCACAGAGAACCCCTCTCAAAATCAATAATAATAGGTCAACACCCCGACATCTAATAGTAAAATTTACGAGTCTCAGAGACAAAGAGAAAATCCTGAAAGCAGCTCGGGAGAAGAGATATGTAACCTACATGGTAGAAACATTAGACTGGCAACAGACCTATCCACAGAGACCTGGCAGGCCAGAAAGGACTGGCAAGATATCTTCAGAGCACTAAACGAGAAAAATATGCAGCCAAGAATACTATATCCAGCTAGGCTATCATTGAAAATAGAAGGAGAGATAAAAAGCTTCCAGAACAAACAAAAACTAAAGGAATTTGCAACCACGAAACCAGCCCTCCAAGAAATATTGAGAGGGGTCCTCTAAGCAAAGAGAGAACCTAAAAGCAGCAAAGAGCAGAAACGAACACAGACAACAGACAGTTAACAGTCACCTTACAGGTAATACAATGGCACTAAATTCATACCTTTCAATAGTTACCCTGAATGTAAATGGGCTAAATGCCCCAATCAAAAGACACAGGCTATCAGATTGGATTAAAAAACAAGACCCATCCATATGCTGTCTGCAAGAGACTCATTTTACACCCAAAGACACCCCCAGATTGAAAGTGAGGGGGTGGAAAACCATTTACCATGCTAATGGACACCAAAAGAAAGCTGGGGTGGCAATCCTTATATCAGACAAACTAGATTTTAAAACAAAGACTGTAATAAGAGATGAGGAAGGACACTATATCCTACTTAAAGGGTCTATCCAACAAGAAGATCTAACAATTGTAAATATCTATGCCCCGAACATGGGAGCAGCCAATTATAGAAGGCAATTAATAACAAAAGCAAAGAAACACATTGACAACAATACAATAATAGTGGGGGACTTTAACACCCCCCTGACTGAAATGGACAGATCATCTAAGCAAAAGATCAACAAGGAAATAAAGACTTTAAACGACACACTTGACCAAATGGACTTCACAGACATATTCAGAACATTCCATCCCAAAGCAACGGAATACACATTCTTCTCTAGTGCCCATGGAACATTCTCCAGAATTGATCACATTCTAGGTCACAAATCAGGTCTCAATCGGTACCAAAAGATTGGGATCATTCCCTGCATATTTTCAGACCACAATGCTTTGAAACTAGAACTCAACCACAAGAGGAAAGTCGGAAAGAACTCAAATACATGGAGGCTAAAGAGCATCCTACTAAAGAATGAATGGGTCAACCAAGAAATTAAAGAAGAATTTAAAAAATTCATGGAAACCAATGAAAATGAAAACACAACTGTTCAAAATCTTTGGGATACAGCAAAGGCAGTCCTGAGAGGAAAGTATATAGCAATACAAGCCTTTCTCAAGAAACAAGAAAGGTCTCAAATACACAACCTAACCCTACACCTAAAGGAGCTGGAGAAAGAACAGCAAAGAAAGCCTAAACCCAGCAGGAGAAGAGAAATCATAAAGATCAGAGCAGAAATCAATGAACTAGAAACCAAAAGAACAGTAGAACAGATCAACGAAACTAGGAGCTGGTTCTTTGAAAGAATTAACAAGATTGATAAACCCCTGGCCAGACTGATCAAAAAGAAAAGAGAAATGACCCAAATCAACAAAATCATGAATGAAAGAGGAGAGATCACAAGCAACACCAAAGAAATACAAACAATTATAAGAACATATTATGAGCAACTCTATGCCAGCAAATTAGATAACCTGGAAGAAATGGGTGCATTCCTAGAGATGTATCAAGTACCAAAACTGAACCAGGAAGAAATAGAAAACCTGAACAGACCTATAACCACTAAGGAAATTGAAACAGTCATCAAAAATCTCCCAAGAAACAAAAGCCCAGGGCCAGATGGCTTCCCAGGGGAATTCTATCAGACATTTCAAGAAGAATTAATACCTATTCTCCTGAAACTGTTCCAAAAAATAGAAATGGAAGGGAAACTTCCAAACTCATTTTATGAGGCCAGCATTACCTTGATCCCAAAACCAGACAAAGACCCCATCAAAAAAGAGAATTACAGACCAATATCCTTGATGAACATGGATGCAAAAATTCTCACCAAAATACTAGCCAATAGGATCCAACAGTACATTAAAAGGATTATTCACCACGATCAAGTGGGATTTATTCCTGGGCTGCAAGCCTGGTTCAACATCCGCAAATCAATCAACGTGATACAATACATTAACAAAAGAAAGAACAAGAATCATATGATCCTCTCAATAGATGCAGAAAAAGCATTTGACAAAGTACAACATCCTTTCTTGATCAAAACTCCTCAGAGTATAGGGATAGAGGGTACATACCTCAATATCATAAAAGCCATCTATGAAAAACCTACAGCGAATATCATTCTCAATGGGGAAAGGCTGAGAGCTTTTCCCCTAAGGTCAGGAACGCGGCAGGGATGTCCACTATCACCACTGCTATTCAACATAGTATTAGAAGTCCTAGCCACAGCAATCAGACAACAAAAAGAAATCAAAGGCATCCAAATCGGCAAAGAGGAAGTCAAACTCTCACTCTTTGCAGATGATATGATACTCTATGTGGAAAACCCAAAAGACTCCACCCCAAAACTGCTAGAACTCATACAGGAATTCAGTAAAGTAGCAGGATATAAAATCAATGCACAGAAATCAGTGGCATTCCTATACACCAACAACAAGACAGAAGAGAGACAAATCAAGGAGTCGATCCCATTTACAATTGCACCCAAAACCATTAGATACCTAGGAATAAATTGAACCCAAGAGGCAAAGGATCTGTACTCAGAAAACTATAAAATACTCAGGAAAGAAATTGAAGAAGACACAAAGAAATGGAAAAACGTTCCATGCTCATGGATTGGGAGAATCAACATTGTGAAGATGTCAATGCTACCTAGAGCAATCTACACATTCAATGCAATCCCCATCAAAATACCATCCACTTTTTTCAAAGACATGGAACAAATAATCCTAAAATTTGTATGGAACCAGAAGAGACCCAGAATAGCCAGAGGAATACTGAAAAAGAAAAGCAAAGCTGGCGGCATCACAATTCCGGACTTCCAGCTCTATTACAAAGCTGTCATCATCAAGACAGTATGGTACTGGCACAAAAACAGACACATAGATCAATGGAACAGAATTGAGAGCCCAGAAATGGACCCTCAACTCTATGGTCAACTTATTTTTGACAAAGCAGGAAAGAATGTCCTATGGCAAAAAGACAGTCTCTTCAACAAATGGTGTTGGGAAAATTGGACAGCCACATGCAGAAGAATGAAACTGGACCATTTCCTTACACCACACACAAAAATAGACCCCAAATGGTTGAAAGACCTAAACGTGAGACAGGAGTCCATCCAAATCCTAAAGGAGAACACAGGTCGCAACCTTTTCAACCTTAGCCGCAGCAACTTCTTCCTAGAAACATCGCCAAAGGCACGGGAAGCCAGGGCAAAAATGAGCTATTGGGATTTCATCAAGATAAAAAGCTTCTGCACAGCAAAAGAAACAGTCCACAAAACCAAAAGACAACCGACAGAATGGGAGAAAATATTTGCAAATGACATATCAGATAAAGGGATAGTATCCAAAATCTATAAAGAACTTATCAAACTCAACACCCAAAGAACAAATAATCCAATCAAGAAATGGGCAGAAGACATGAACAGACATTTCTCCAAAGAAGACATCCAAATGGCCAACAGGCCCATGAAAAAGTGCTCAACATCGCTTGGCATCAGGGAAATCCAAATCAAAACCTCAATGAGATACCACCTCACACCCGTCAGAATGGCTAAAATTAACAAGTCAGGGAACGACAGATGTTGGCGGGGATGTGGAGAAAGGGGAACACTCCTACACTGTTGGTGGGAATGCAAGCTGGTGCAACCCCTCTGGAAAACAGTATGGAGGTTCCTCAAACAGTTGAAATTAGAGCTACCATTCGATCTAGCAATTGCACTACTGGGTATTTACCACAAAGACACAAATGTAGGGACCCGAAGGGGTACGTGTACCCCAATATTTATAGCAGCAATGTCCACCATAGCCAAACTGTGGAAAGAGCCAAGATGCCCATCGACAGATGAATGGATAAAGAAGATGTGGTATATATACACAATGGAATATTATGCAGCCATCAAAAGGAATGAGATCTTGCCATTTGCAACGACGTGGATGGAACTGGAGGGTGTTATGCTGAGTGAAATAAGTCAATCAGAGAAAGACATGTATCACATGACCTCACTGATATGAGGAATTCTTAACCTCAGGAAAGAAACTGAGTATTACTGGAGTGGTTGGGGGTGGGAGGGATGGGGTGGCTGGGTGATAGACATTGGGGAGGGTATGTGCCACGGTGAGCGCTGTGAATTGTGCAAGACTGTTGAATCACAGATCTGTACTTCTGAAACAAATAATGCAACATATTTTAAGAAAAAAGAGAAAGAAGAAGATAACAGGAGAGGAAGAAAAGGGGAGTATGTCAGAGGTGGAGACGAACCATGAGAGATGATGGACTCTGAAAAACAAACTGAGGGTTCTACAGGGGAGGGGGGTAGGGGGATGGGTTAGCCGGGTGATGGGTATTGAGGAGGGCACGTTCTGCATGGAGCACTGGGTGTTATGAACAAATAATGAATCATGGAACACTGCACCAAAAACTAATGATGTAATATATGGTGATTAACATAACAATTAAAAAAATTAAAAAAAAACACTGAGGGAATGGAAGGCCGGTGTCGGATACGCCTCTCGGCTCAGCTCTTGTTCCTGTGGCTAGTACCCTTGCCCCGGTGTACTTGCAGGCCGAGAGCCAACCAACTCACTCGGTGGAAACACACTGCAGAAAACACCGATTTCGGCCAATTTGGCCTTCCTGAGGGGGGAATCCTTTTGCTCTCTGAATGCGGGCGAGCACTGCCAGCGAGTCCAAAACCTTTTTCGAGGGAGCCTGAGGCTGCGGTACAAGGGAGAACACAACTCCCCACTTCTTTCCTGAAGCCAGCCCAGCGGCCGCCCCCTTGAGCATGCAAGTCTCACTGCTCGCGTACCAACGCAAGGAAACAGTAAGGTAAGGGACCGTGTTGTACAGAGCCTCACTGTTCCAGAGAGTGGAAACACTTGGAGTGTGTGTGCGTGAGAGCCCGGAAGACGAGTCCCCTACTTTACTGGGCGAGTGAAACGAACACGGGCAGCCGCACGTCTCCCACCAGCCCTCAGTGGTAGAATGCTAGCACTCCTTCGGCATGTGTGCGTGCAGGCCTAAGTTGCAGGCCCCTCCCTGGAAGGCACAACACTGTGGAGAAACCGCACTTTACCTCCCGCCGTTCCCTAGCGGAGAGGACGCTGTATGCTGTGCGCTGTGCCTGAGAGTCCGGCGAACGTCTTCCCTATGTAAAACCGAGGGAAAGAAAGGCCGGTGCCGGAGACGCCTCTGGGCTCAGCTCTTGTTCCTGAGGTAGTACCCTTGCCCCGGTGTGCTTGCAGCCCGAGAGCCAACCTCCTAAGTCCAGGGAACCACACTGTAGAAATTCCTTACTTCGGCCAGACTAGGCCTTCCTGAGGGTGGAAACCTTTTGCTGTGTGAATCCGGGCGAGCTCTGCCAGCAAGTCCAAAACGATTTTCCGAGGGAGACTGAGGCCGCGGCAGAAGGGAGAACACAACTCCCCACTTGTTTCCTGAAGCCAGCCTAGGGCCGCCCCCTTGGGTATTCAAGTCTCACTGCTCGCGTACCAAAACAAAGAAACCGTAATGTGGGAGAACCGTGTTATAGATAGCCTCATCGTTGTGGGGAGTGGGAACACAGGCAATGCCTGTGCGTAAGAGCCTGGCATACGAGTCCCCTAAGTTCCTGGGCGAGAGAAACGGATTCGTGCAGCCGCACCTCTCCCACCAGCTCTCAGGATCAGAATGCTAGCACTCCTCCGGCCTGTGTGTGTGCAGGCCTGCGTTGAAGGCCCCTCCCTGGAAGGCACAACACTGTGGAGAAACCGCGCTTTAGCTCACGGCGGTCCCTAGCGGAGAGGAAGCTGTATGCTGTGCGCTGTGCTTGAGAGTCCGGCGAACGGCTTCCCTATGTAAAATCGAGGGAAAGAAAGGCCGGTGCCGGAGACGCGTCTCGGCTCAGCTCTTGTCCTGGGGCTAGTACCGTTGCCCCTGTGTGCTTGCAGGCCGAGAGCCAATCTCCTAAGTCGTGGGAACCACATTGTAGAAATTCCTTACTTCGATAGGACTAGGCCTTCCTGAGGGTGGAAGCCTTTTGCTGTGTGAACGCGGGCGAGCACTGCCAGCGAGTCCAAAACCATTTTCCGAGGGAGACTGAGGCCGCGGCAGAAGAGAGAACACAACTCCCCACTTGTTCCTAAAGTCAGGCCTGAGGCCGCCCCCTTGACCATGCAAGACTCACTGCTCGCGAAACAACGCACGGAAACAGTAGGGTAGGGTACCGGGTTGTACAGAGCCTCAGTGTTCCGGAGAGTGGAAACACTTGGAGTGTGTGTGCATGCGAGCCTGGGAGACGTGTCCACTACGTTATAGGGCGAGAGAAACGAACTCGGTAGCCGCACCTCTCCCACCAGCTCTCAGTGGCAGAATGGTAGCACTCCTGCCGCATGTTTGCCTCTAAGCCTAAGTTGAAGGACCCTATTTGAAAGGCCCAACCCTGTGGAGAAACCGCGCTTTAACTCCCGCTGGTCCACAGTGTTGTGCCTTCCACGGAGAGGCCTGCAACTTAGGCCTTCACACACACAGGCCGGAGGAGTGCTAGAATTCTGATACTGAGATGGTGGGAGTGGTGTGGCTTCAAGAAACCGTTTCTCTCGCCCAGTAACTTAGGGGACTCGTATGCCAGGCTCTTACGCACAGGCACTGCCTGTGTTCCCACTCCCCACAACAATGAGGCTATCTATAACACGGTTCTCCTACAGTACTGTTTCTTTGTTTTGGTACGCGAGCAGTGAGACTTGAATACCCAAGGGGGCGGCACTGGGCTGGCTTCAGGAAACAAGTGGGGAGTTCTGTTCTCCCTTCTGCCGCGGCCTCAGTCTCCCTCTGAAAATCGCTTTGGACTTGCTGGCAGTGCTCGCCCACATTCACACAGCAAAAGGCTTCCACCCTCAGGAAGGCCTAGTCTGGCCGAAGTAAGGAATTTCTACAGTGTGGGTCCCTGGACTTAGGAGGTTGGCTCTCCGCCTGCAAGCACACCGGGGCAAGGGTACCACCACAGGAACAAAAGCTGAGCCGAGAGGCGTCTCCGGCACCCGCCTTACTTTCCCTCAGTTTTACATAGGGAAGCCCTTTGCCGGACTCTCAGGCACAGCGCACAGCATACAGCGTCCTCTCCGCTAGACAACGGCGGGGGGTAAAGCGCGGTTTCTCCACAGTGTTGTGCCTTCCAGGGAGGGGCCTGCAACTTAGGCGTGCACTCACACAGGCCGGAGGAGTCCTAGTATTCTCCCACTGAGAGCTGATGGGAGAGGTGCGGATGCCCGAGTTCGTTTCTTTCGCCCAGTAACGTAGGGGACTCGTCTCGCAGGCTCTGACGCACACACACTCCAAGTGTTTCCACTCACGGGAACAGTGAGGCTCTGTACAACACGGTCCCCTACCCTACTGTTTCCTTGCTTTGGTACGCGAGCAGTGAGAGTTGCATGGTAAAGGTGGCGGCCGCAGGCCTGGCTTCAGGAAAGAAGTGGGGAGTTGTGTTCTCCCTTCTGCCGCGGGCTCAGTCTCCCTCGCTAAATGGTTTTGGAATCGCTGGCAGTATTCCCCCCCCCCCATTCACACAGCAAAAGCTTTAGACCCTCAGGAAGGCCTAATCTGGCCAAAGTCGGGAATTTCTACAGTGTGTTTTCCTCGACTAAGGTGGTTGGCTCTCGGCCTGCAAGCACTCCGGGGCAACGTTACTAGACGCAGGAACAAGAGCTGAGCCGAGAGGCGTCTCCGGCACCGGCCTTTCTTTCCCTCGGTTTTACATAGAGAAGCCGTTCGCCTGGCTCTCAAGCACAGCGCACAGCATTCATCATTTTCTCCGCTAGGGACCGGCGGGAGTTAAAGCGCGGTTTCTCCACAGTGTTGGGCCTTTCAAGGAGGGGCCTTCAACTTAGGCCTGTAGGCACACATGGAGGAGGAGTGCTAGCATTCTGCCAGTGAGAGCTGGTGGGAGAGGTGCGGCTGCCCGAGTTCCTTTCTCTCGCCCAGTAACGTAGGGCACTCGTATACCAGGCTCTCACGCACACACACTCCAGGTGTTTCCACTCTCCGGAACAGTGAGGCTCTACACCAGGGTACCCTACCCTACTGTTTCCTTGCGTTGTTACAGGAGCAGTGGGACTTGCATGCTCAAGGGGGCAGCTGCTGCCCTGACTTCAGGAAACAAGTGGGGAGTTGTGTTCTCCCTTCTGCCGCAGCCTCAGTCTCCCTCCGAAAATGGTTTTGGACTCGCTGGCAGTGCTCGCCCGCATTCACACAGCAAAATGTTTCCACCCTCAGGAAGGCCTAGTCTAGCCGAAGTAAGGAATTTCTACAGTGTGCTTCCCTCGACTTAGGTGGTTCGTTCTCGGCCTGCAAGCACCCCGGGGCAACGGTACTAGCCCCAGGAACAAGAGCTGAGGCGAGAGGCATCTCCGGCCCCGGCCTTTCTTTTCCTCGGTTTTACATAGGGAAGCCATTCGCCGGACTCTTAAGCACAGCGCACAGCATACAGCGTCCTCTCCGCTAGGGCCCGGCGGGAGCTAAAGCGCGGTTTCTCCACAGTGTTGGGCCTTCCCAGGAGGGGCCTGCAACCTAGGCCTGCACGCACCCATGCTGGAGGAGTGCTAGCATTCTGCCACTGAGAGCTGGTGGGAGAGGTGCGGCTGCCTGAGTTCGTTTCTATCACCCAATAACGTAGTGGACTCGTCTCCCAGGGTCTCACGCACACACATTCCAAGTGTTTCTACTCTCGGGAACAGTGAGGCTCTGTCAAACACGGTCCCCTAACCTACTGTTTCCTTGCGTTGGTACGCGAGCAGTGAGACTTGCATGCACAAGTGGGCAGCGGCAGGACTGACTTCAGGAAACAAGTGGGGAGTTGTGTTCTCCCTTCTGCCGCGGCCTCAGTCTCCCTCGGAAAATGGTTTTGGACTTGCTGGCAGTGCTCGCCCGCATTCACACAGCAAAATGTTTCCACCCTCAGGAAGGCCTAGTCTAGACGAAGTAAGGAATTTCTACAGTGTGCTTCCCTCCACTTGGAAGTTAGCTCCGGGCCTGCAAGCACCCCGGGGCAACGGTACTAGCCCCAGGAACAAGAGCTGAGCCGAGAGGCGTCTCCGGCCCTGGCCTTTCTTTTCCTCGGTTTTACATAGGGAAGCCATTCGCCGGACTCTCAAGCACAGCGCACAGCATACAGCGTCCTCTCCGCTAGGGCCCGGCGGGAGCTAAAGCGCGGTTTCTCCACAGTGTTGGGCCTTCCCAGGAGGGGCCTGCAACCTAGGCCTGCACGCACCGATGCCGGAGGAGTGCTAGCATTCTGCCACTGAGAGCTGGTGTGAGAGGTGCGGCTGCCCGAGTTCGTTTCTCTCACCCAATAACGTAGTGGACTCGTCTCCCAGGGTCTCACGCACACACATTCCAAGTGTTTCCACTCTCGGGAACAGTGAGGCTCTGTAAAACACGGTCCCCTAACCTACTGTTTCCTGGCGTTGGTACGCGAGCAGTGACACTTGTATGTTTAAGGGGGCGGCCGCAGGCCTGGCTTCAGGAAACAAGTGGGGAGTTGTGTTCTCCCTTCTGCCGCGGCCTCAGTCTCCCTCGGAAAATGGTTTTGGACTCGCTGGCAGTGCTCGCCCGCATTCACACAGCAGAAGGCGTCCACCCTCAGGAAGGCCTAGTCTGGCCGTAGTAAGGAATTTCTACAGTGTGGTTCCCTCGACATAGGAGTTTGGCTCTCGGCCTGCAAGCACACCGGGGAAAGGTACTAGCCCCAGGAACAAGAGCTGAGCCGAGAGGCGTCTCCGGCACCGGCCTTTCTTTCCCTCGGTTTTACATAGGGAAGCCATTCGCCGGCCTCTCAAACACAGCGCAGAGCATACAGCGTCCTCTCTGCTAGGGAACGGCGGGAGCAAAAGCGCGGATTCTCCACAGTGTTGTGCCTTCCAGGGAGGGGCCTGCACCTTAGGCCTGCACGGACACAGGCCGGAGGAGTGCTAGCATTCTGCCACTGAGAGCTGGTGGGAGAGTTGCGGCTGCACGAATCCATTTCTCTCGCCCAGTAACTTAGGGGACTCGTGTGCCAGGCTCTTCCGCACAGGCATTCCAGGTGTTCCCACTCCCCGCAACAATGAGGCTATCTACAATAGGCTTCCCCTCCCCTACTGTTTCTGTGTTTTGGTGCGCGAGCAGTGAGACTGGCATGCCCAAGGGGGCGGCCGCTGGGCTGGCTTCAGGAAACAAGTGGGGAGTTGTGTTCTCCCTTTTGGCCCGGCCTCAGTCTCCCTTGGAAAATGGTTTTGGAGTCGCTGGCAGTGCTCGCCCGCATTCACACAGCAAAAGGTTTCCACCCTCAGGAAGGCCTAATCTGGCCAAAGTCGGGATTTTCTACAGTGTGTTTCCCTCGACTTAGTTGGTTGGCCCTCGGCCTGCAAGCACACTGGGCAAGGGTACTAGACCGAGGATAAAGACCTGAGCCGAGAAGCGTCTCCGGCACCGGCCTTTCTTTCCCTCGGTTTTTCATAGGGCCAACATTCGCCGGGCTCTCAAGCGCAGCACACAGCATACAGAGTCCTCTCCGCTACGGACCGGTGCGAGCTAACGCGCGGTTTCTCCACAGTGTTCTGCCTTCCAGGGAGGGGCCTGCAACTTAGGCCTGCACGCACACATGCCGGAGGACTGCTAGGATTCTGCGACTGAGAGGAGGTAGGAGAGGTGCAGCTGCCCGAGTTCGTTTCTCTCGCCCAGTAACGTAGGGGACTCGTCTCCCAAGCTCTCACGCACACACACTTCAAGTGTTTCCACTCTCCGGAACAGTGAGGCTATGTACAACACGGTTCCCCTACATTCCTTTTTCTTTGTTTCGGTACGCGAGCAGTGAGACTTGCAAGCCCAAGGGGGCGGCCCCTGGGATGGCTTCAGGAAACAAGTGGGGAGTTTTGTCCTCCCTTCTGCCGCGGCCTCAGTCTCCCTCGGAAAATGGTTTTAGACTCTCAGTCAGTACTCGCCCGCATTCATACAGCAAAATATTTCCACCCTCAGGAAGGCCTAAACTGGCCGAAGACGGGATTTTCTACAGTGTGTTTCCCTCGACTTAGTTGCTTGGCTCTCCGCCTGCAAGCACACCGTGTCAAGGGTACCAGCCCCAAGAACAAGTGCTGAGCCGAGAGGCGTCTCCGGCACCGGCCTTTCTTTCCCTCGGTTTTACATAGGGAAGCCGTTCGCCGGACTCTCAAGCACAGCGCACAGCATACAGCGTTCTCTCCGCTAGGGACTGGCGGGAGCTAAAGCGCGGTTTCTCCACAGTGTTCTGCCTTCCAGGGAGGGGCCTGCAACTTAGGCCTGCACGCACACAGGCCGGAGGAGTACTAGCATTCTACCACTGAGAGCTGTTGGGAGACGTGCGGCTGCCGGAGTTCGTTTCTCTCGCCGAGTAAAGTAGGGGACTCGTCTTCCGGGCTCTCACGCACACACACTCCAAGTGTTTCCACTCTCGGGAACAGTGAGGCTCTGTACAACACGGTCCCTCACCCTACTGTTTCTGTGCGTTGGTAACCGAGCAATGAGAGTTGCATGTGTAAGGAGGCGGCCGCAGGCCTGGATTCAGGAATCAAGTGGGGAGTTGTGTTCTCCCTTCTGCCGCGGCCTCAGTCTCCCTCGGAAAATGGTTTTGGACTCGCTGGCAGTGCTCGCCCGCATTCACACAGCAAAAGGTTTCCACCCTCAGGAAGCCCTAATCTGGCCGAAGTCGGGATTTTCTGCAGTGTGTTTCCCTCGACTGAGTTGGTTGGCTCTCGGCCCGCAAGCACACCGGGGCAAGAGTACTAGCCCCAGGAACAAGAGCTGAGCCGAGAGGCGTCTCCGCCACCGGCCTTTCTTTCCCTCCGTTTTACATAAGGAAGCCGTTGGCCGGGCTCTCAAGCACAGCACACAGCATACAGCGTGCTCTCCGCTAGGGACCGGCGGGAGCTAATGCGCGGTTTCTCCAGTGTTGGGCCTTTCAAGGAGGGGCCAGCAACTTAGGCCTGCACGCACACATGCTGAAGGAGTGCTAGCATTCTACCACTGGGAGCTGGTGGGAGACGTGCGGCTGCCCGAGTTCGTTTCTCTCGCCGAGTAAAGTAGGGGACTCTTCTCCCAGGCTCTCACGCACACACACTCCAAGTGTTTCCACTCTCTGGAACAGTAAGGCTCTTTACAACACGGTCCCCTACCTTGCTGTTTCCTTGCGTTGGTAAGCTAGCAGTGAGACTTGCATGCTCATGGGGGCGGCCGCTGGGCTGGCTTCAGGAAAGAAGTGGGGAATTGTGTTCTCCCTTCTGCCGCGGAATCCGTCTCCCTGGAAAATGGTTTTGGACTCGCTGGCAGCGCTCGCCCGCATTCATACAGCAAAAGGTTTCCACACTCAGGAAGGCCTAATCTGGCCGAAGTCGGGGTTTTCTGCAGTGTGTTTCCATCGACTTAGTTGGTTGGCTCTCGGCCTACAAGTACACCGGGGAAAGGGTACTAGCCCCAGGAACAAGAGCTGAGCTGAGAGGCATCTCCGCCACCGGCCTTTCTTTCCCTCAGTTTTTTTTTAATTTTCTTATTCTTATGTTAAACACCATATATTACATCATTAATTTTTGCTGCAGTGTTCCATGATTCATTGTTTCTTCATAACACCCAGTGCTCCATGCAGAACGTGCCCTCCTCAATACCCATCACCAGGCTAAAACATCCCCCTACGCCCCTCCCCTCTAGAACCCTCAGTTTGTTTTTCAGAGTCCATCATCTGTCATGGTTCCTCTCTCCCTCTCACATACTCCCCTTTTCTTCCTTTCCTGTTACCTTCTTCTTTCTCTTTTTTCTTAAAATATGTTGCGTTATTTGTTTCAGAAGTACAGATCTGTGATTCAACACTCTTGCACAATTCACAGGGCTCACCGTAGCACATACCCTCCTCAATGTCTATCACCAAGCCACCCCATCCCTCCCAACCCCAACCACTCCAGTAACACTCAGTTTGTTTCCTGAGATTAAGAATTCCTCATATCCGTGAGGTCATGCGATACATGTCTTTCTCTGATTGACATATTTCATTCCACATAACACCCTCCAGCTCCATCCACGTCGCTGCCAATGGCAAGATCTCATTCCTTTTGACGGCTGCATAATATTCCATTGTGTATATATACCACCACTTCTTTATCCATTCATCTGTCGATTGACATCTTGGCTCTTTCCACAGTTTGGCTATTGTGGACATTGCTGCTATAAACATTGGGGTACACGTACCCCTTCGGGTCCCTACATTTGTATATTTGGGGTAAATACCCAGTAGTGCAATTGCTGGATCAAATGATAGCTCTAATTTCAACTGTTTGAGGATCCTCCATACTGTTTTCCAGAGTGGTTGCACCAGCTTGCATTCCCTCCAACAGTGTAGGAGGTTTCCCCTTTCTCCACATGCCCGCCAACATCTGTCGTTCCCTGACTTGTTAATTTTAGCCATTCTGACGGGTGTGATATGGCATCTCATTGAGGTTTTGATTTGGATTTCCCTGATGCCGAGCGATGTTGAGCACTTTTTCATGTGCCTGCTAGCCATTTGGATGTCTTCTTTGGAAAAATGTCTCCTCATGTCTTCTGCCCATTTCTTGATTGGATTATTTGATCTTTGGGTGTTGAGTTTGATAAGTTCTTTATAGATTTTGTATACTAGCCCTTTATCTGATATGTCATTTGTAAATATTTTCTCCCATTCTGTCGGTTGTCTTTTGGGGTTGGGGACTGTTTCTTTTGCTGTGCAAAAGCTTTTTTTTTATTTTTTAATGTTATGTTAATCACTATATATTACATCATTAGTTTCTCGTGCAGTGTTCCATTATTCATTGATACTGGAATGGTTGGGGTGGGAGGGATGGGGTGGCTGGGTGATAGACATTGGGGAGGGTATGTGCTATGGTGAGCGCTGTGAATTGTGCAAGATTGTTGAATCACAGATCTGTACTTCTGAAACAAATAACGCAACATATTTTAAGAAAAAATAAAAGAAGAAGATAAAAGGAGAGGAAGAGAAGGGGAGTATATCAAAGGGGGAGACGAACCATGAGAGATGATGGATTCTGAGAAACAAACTGAGGGTTCTAGAGGAGAGGGGGGTAGGGGGATTGGTTAGCCTGGTGATGGATATTGAGGAGGGCACTTTCTGCATGGAGCACTGGGTGTTATGAACAAACAATGATTTAAGGAAGACTGCACCAATAACGAATGATGTAATATATCATTGTTATGTTATGATTAACATAACAATTAAGAAAAAAGCTTATGCACAGCAAGACAAACACTCCACATACCCAAAAGACAACCGACAGAATGGGAGAAAATATTGGCAAATGACATATCAGATAAAGGGCTAGTATCCCAAATCTATAAAGAACTTATCAAACTCAACACCCAAAGAACAAATAATCCAATCAAGAAATGGGCCGAAGATATGAACAGACATTTTTCCAAAGAAGACATCCAAATGGACAACAGGCACATGAAAAAGTGCTCAACAACGCTCGGCATCAGGGAAATCCAAAACAAACCTCAATGAGATACCACTTCAAACCCGTCAGAATGGCTGAAATGAACAAGTCAGGGAACGACAGATGTTAGTGGGGATGTGGAGAAAGGGGAAACCTCCTCCACTGTTGGTGGGAATGCAAGCTGGTGCAACCACTCTGGAAAACAGTATGGAGGATCCTCAAACAGTTGAAATTAGTGCTACCGTTCGATCCAGCAATTGACTACTGGGTATTTAACACAAAGATACAAATGTAGGGACGCGAAGGGGTACGTGTACCCCAAAGTTTATAGCAGCAAAGTCCACAATAGCCAAACTGTGGAAAGAGCCAAGATGTCCATCGACAGATGAATGGATAAAGAAGAGGTGGTATATATTCACAATGGAATATTATGCAGCTTTCAAAAGGAATGAGATGTTGCCGTTTGCAAAGACGTGGATGGAACTGGAGGGTGTTATGTTGAGTGAAATAAGTTAATCAGAGAAAGACATGTATCGCATGACTCAATGATATGAGGAATTCTTAATCTCAGGAAACAAACTGAGTGTTAACTGAGTGGTTGGGGGTGGGAGGGATGGGGTGGCTGGGTGATAGACATTGGGGAGGGAATGTGCTACGGTGAGCGCTGTGAATTGTGCAAGACTGTTGAATCACAGATCTGTACTTCTGAAACAAATAAAGCAACATATTTTAATAAAAAGGAAAAGAAGAAGATAACAGGAGAGGAAGAGAAGGGGAGTATGTCAGAGGGGAAGACGAACCATGAGAGATGATGGAATCTGAAAAACAAAGTGAGGGTTCTAGAGGGGAGAGGGTAGGGGTTTGAGTGAGCCTGGTGATGGGTATTGAGGAGGGCACGTCCTCCAAGGAGCACTGGGTGTTATCAACAAACAATGAATCATGGAACACTGCACGGAAAATCTAATGATTTAATATATGGTGATTAACATAACAATAAAAATTTTAAAAAAATAGCTTTTGCACAGCTAAAGAAACAGTCCACAAAACCAAAAGAAACGAGACAGAATGGGAGAAAATATTGGCAAATGACATAGCAGATAAAGGGCTAGTATCCTAAATCTATAAAGAAATTATCAAACTCAACACCCAAAGAACATATAATCTAATCAAGAAATGGGCCGAAGACATGAACCGACATTTTTCCAAAGAAGACATCCAAATGGCCGACAGGCACATGAAAAAGTGCTCAACATCGCTCGGCATCAGGGAAATCGAAATCAAAACCTCAATGAGATACCACCTCACACCCGTCAGAATGGCTAAAATTAAGAAGTCAGGGAAGACAGATTTTGGCGGGGTTGTGGAGGAAGGGGAACCCTCCTCCACAGTTGGTGGGAAAGCAAGCTGGTGCAACCACTCTGGAAAACAATATGGAGGTTCCTCAAACAGTTGAAATTAGAGCTACCGTTCGATCCATCAACTGCACTACTGGGTATTTACCACAAAGATACAAATGTAGGGCCCCGAAGGTGTACGTGTATCCCAATCTTTATAGCAGGAATATTCACAATAACCAAACTGTGGAAAGAGCCAAGATGTCCACCGACAGATGAATGGATAAAGAAGAGGTGGTATATATCCACAATGGAATATTATGCAGCCGTCAAAAGGAATGAGATCTTACCATTTGCAACGTCATGGATGGAACTGAAGGGTGTTTTGTTGAGTGAATTAAGTCAATCAGAGAAAGACACGTATTGCATGAGCTCACGGATATGAGGATTTTTTAATCTCAGGAAACAAACTGAGTGACTGGGGTGGTTGGGGGTTGGAGGGATGGGGTGGCTGGGTGATAGACATTGGGGAGGGAATGTGCTACGGTGAGCGCTGTGAACTGTGCAAGACTGTTGAATCACAGATCTGTACTTCTGAAAGAAAAAACGCAACATATTTTAAGAAAAAGGAAAAGAAGAAGATAACAGGAGAGGAAGAGAAGGGGAGTATGTCAGAGGGGGAGACGAACCATGACAGATGATGAACTCTGAAAAACAAAGTGAGGCCTCTAGAGGGGAGGGGGTAGGGGTTTGGGTTACCCTGGTGATGGGTATTGAAGAGGGCACGTTCTGCATGGAGCACTGGGTGTTATGAACAAAAAATGAATCATGGAACACTGCACCAAAAACTAATGATGTAATATATGGTGATTAACATAACAATAAAGAAAAGCTTTTGCACAGCAAAAGAAACAGTCCACAAAACCAAAAGACAACTAACAGAATGGGAGAAAATATTTGCAAATGACATATCAGATAAAGGGCTAGTATCCAAAATCTATAAAGAACTTATAAAACTCAACACCCAAAGAACAAATAATCCAATCAAGAAATGGGCCGAAGACATGAACAGACATTTTTCCAAAGAAGACCTCCAAATGGCCAACAGGCACATGAAAAAGTGCTCAACATCGCTCGGCATGAGGGAAATCCAAATCAAAACCTCAATGAGATACCACCTCACACCCGTCAGAATGGCTAAAATTAACAAGTCAGGGAACGACAGATGTTGGCGGGGATGTGGAGAAAGGGGAACCCTCCTACACTGTTGGTGGGAAGGCAAGCTGGTGTAAGCCCTCTGGAAAAGAGTTTGGAGGTTCCTCAAACAGTTGAAATTAGAGCTACCGTTCGATCCAGCAATTGCACTCCTGGGTATTTACCACAAAGATACAAATGTAGGGACCCGAAGGGGTACGTGTACCCCAAAGTTTATAGCAGTAATGTCCACAATAGCCAAACTGTGGAAAGGGCCAAGATGTCCATCGACAGATGAATGGATAAAGAAGTGGTATATATACACAAGGGAATATTATGCAACCGTCAAAAGGAATGAGATCTTGCCATTTGCAACGACGTGGATGGAACTGGAGGGTGTTATGTTGAGTGAAATGAGTCACTCAGAGAAAGACACGTATCGCATGACCTCACTGATATGAGGAATTCTTAATCTCAGGAAATAAACTGAGTTTTACTGGAGTGGTTGGGGGTGAGAGGGATGGGGTGGCTGGGTGATAGACATTGGGGAGGGTATGTGCTACGGTGAGCGCTGTGAATTTAGCACACTGTTGAATCACAGATCTGTACTTCTGAAACAAATAACGCAACATATTTTAAGAAAAAAGAAAAAGAAGAAGATAACAGTAGAGAAACTGAAGGGGAGTATCACAGAGGGGGAGACGAACCATGAGAGATAATGCACTCTGAAAAAGAAAGTGAGGGTTCTAGAAGGGAGGGGGGTAGGGTTTTGGGTTAGCCTGGTGATGGGTATTGAGTAGGGCACGTTCTGCATGGAGCACTGGGTGTTATGAACAAACAATGAATCATGGAACACTCCACCAAAAACTAATGATGTAATATATGGTGATTAACATAACAATAAAAAAAAGCTTTTGCACAGCAAAAGATACAGTCCACAAAACCGAAAGACAACCGACAGAATGGGAGAAAATATGTGCAAATGACATAACAGATAAAGGGCTAGTATCCAAAATCGATAAAGAACTTACCAAACTCAACACCCAAAGAACAAATAATCCAATCAAGAAATGGGCAGAAGACATGAACAGACATTTTTCCAAAGAAGACATCCAAATGGCCAACAGGCACATGAAAAGGTGCTGAACATCGCTCGGCATCAGGGATATCCAAATCAAAACCTCAATGAGATACCACCTCACACCCGTCAGATTGGCTAAAATTAACAAGTCAGGGAACGACAGACGTTGGCGGGCCTGTGGAGAAAGGGGAACCCTCCTCCACTGTTGGAGGGAATGCAAGCTGGGGCCACCACTCTGGAAAACAGAATGGAGTTTCCTCAAACAGTTGAAATTAGAGCTACCGTTCGATCCAGCAATTGCACTACTGGGTATTTACCACAAAGATACAAATGTAGGGACCCGAACGGGTACGTGTACCCCAATGTTTATAGCAGCAATGTCCAAAATAGCCAAATTGTGGAAAGAGGCAAGATGTCCATCGACAGATGAACGGATAAAGGAGAAGTGGTATATATACACAATGGAATATTATGCAGCCGTCAAAAGGAATGAGATCTTGCCATTTGCAACGACGCGGATGGAACTGGAGGGTGTTATGTTGAGTGAAATAAGTCAATCAGAGAAAGACACCTATCGCATGAACTCACTGATATGAGCAATTTTTAATCTCAGGAAAGAAACTGTTTGAATGGTGTGGTTGGGGGTGGGAGGGATGGGGTGCCCTGGTAATAGACATTGGGGAGGGTATGTGCTACGGTGAGCGCTGTGAATTGTGCAAGGCTGTTGAATCACAGATCTGTACTTCTGAATCAAATAACGCAACATATTTTAAGAAGAAAGAAAAAGAAGAAGATAACAGGAGAGGAAGGGAAGGGAAGCATGTCAGAGGGGAGACGAACCATGAGAGATGATGGACTCTGAAAAACAAACTGAGGGTTCGAAAGGTGAGGGTGGTAGGGGCATGTTTTAGCCTGGTGATGGGTATTGAGGAGGGCACGTTCTGCATGGAGCACTGGGTGTTATTAACAAACAATGAATCATGGAACACTGCACCAAAAACTAATGATGTAATATATGGTGATTAACATAACAATTAAAAAATTAAGAAAAAACACTGAGGGAATGGAAGGCCGGTGTCGGATACGCCTCTCGGCTCAGCTCTTGTCCCTGTGGCTAGTACCCTTGCCCCGGTGTACTTGCAGGCCGAGAGCCAACCAACTCACTCGGTGGAAACACACTGCAGAAAACACCGATTTCGGCCAAATTGGCCTTCCTGAGGGGGGAAACCTTTTGCTCTGTGAATGCGGGTGAGCACTGCCAGCGAGTCCAAAACCATTTTCGAGGGAGCCTGAGGCTGCGGTAGAAGGGAGAACACAACTCCCCACTTCTTTCCTGAAGCCAGCCCAGCGGCCGCCCCCTTGAGCATGCAAGTCTCACTGCTCGCATACCAACGCAAGGAAACAGTAAGGTAAGGGACCGTGTTGTACAGAGCCTCACTGTTCCAGAGAGTGGAAACACTTGGAGTGTGTGTGCGTGAGAGCCCGGAAGACGAGTCCCCTACTTTACTGGGCGAGAGAAACGAACACGGGCAGCCGCACGTCTCCCACCAGCTCTCAGTGGTAGACTGCTAGCACTCCTTCGGCATGTGTGCGTGCAGGCCTAAGTTGCAGGCCCCTCCCTGGAAGGCAAAACACTGTGGAGAAACCGCGCTTTAGCTCACGGCGGTCCCTAGCGGAGAGGAAGCTGTATGCTGTGCGCTGTGCTTGAGAGTCCGGCGAACGGCTTCCCTATGTAAAATCGAGGGAAAGAAAGGCCGGTGCCGGAGACGCGTCTCGGCTCAGCTCTTGTCCTGGGGCTAGTACCGTTGCCCCTGTGTGCTTGCAGGCCGAGAGCCAATCTCCTAAGTCGTAGGAACCACACTGTAGAAATTCCTTACTTCGATAGGACTAGGCCTTCCTGAGGGTGGAAGCCTTTTGCTGTGTGAACGCGGGCGAGCACTGCCAGTGAGTCCAAAACCATTTTCCGAGGGAGACTGAGGCCGCGGCAGAAGGGAGAACACAACTCCCCACTTGTTTCCTAAAGCCCCCTTGACCATGCAAGACTCACTGCTCGCGAAACAACGCATGGAAACAGTAGGGTAGGGTACCGGGTTGTACAGAGCCTCAGTGTTCCGGAGAGTGGAAACACTTGGAGTGTGTGTGCATGCGAACCTGGAAGACGTGTCCACTACGTTATAGGGCGAGAGAAACGAACTCGGTAGCCGCACCTCTCCCACCAGCTCTCAGTGGCAGAATGGTAGCACTCCTGCCGCATGTTTGCCTCTAAGCCTAAGTTGAAGGCCCCTCCTTGAAAGGCACAACACTCTGGAGAAACCGCGCTTTAACTCCCGCCGGTCCCTAGCGGCGAAAAAGTTGTATTTTGTGCGCTGTGCTTGAGAGCCCGGCGAACGGCTTCCTTATGGAAAACCGAGGGAAAGGAAGGCCGGTGTTGGAGACGCCTCTCGGCTCAGCTCTTGTTCCTGCGTCTAGTAACCTTGCCCCGGTGTGCTTGCAGGCCGAGAGCCAAGCACCTAAGTCGAGGGAAACACACTGTAGAAAATCCCGTCTTCGGCCAGATTAGGGCGTCCTGAGAGTCGAAACCTTTTGCTGTGTGAATGCGGGCGAGCACTGCCAGCGAGTCCAAAACCATTTTCCGAGGGAGACTGAGGCCACGGCAGAAGGGAGAAGACAACTCCCCACTTGTTTCCTGAAGCCAGGCCTGCGGCCGCCCCCTTACCCATGCAAGTCTCACTGCTCCCGTACCAACGCAAGGAAACAGTGGGGTAGGAGACCGTGTTGTACAGAGCCTCACTGCTCCGGAGACTGGAAACACTTGGAGTGTGTGTGCATGAGAGCTTGGGAGACGAGTCCCCTACGTTACTGGGCGAGAGAAACGAACTCGGGCAGCCGCACCTCTCCCACCAGCTCTCAGTGGCAGAATGCTAGCACTCCTCCTCCATGTGTGCCTGCAGGCCTAAGTTGAAGGCCCCTCCTTGATAGGCACAACACTGTGGAGAAACCGCGCTTTAACTCCCGCCGGTCCACAGTGTTGTGCCTTCCACGGAGAGGCCTGCAACTTAGGCCTGCACACACACAGGCCGGAGGAGTGCTAGCATTCTGATGCTGAGATGGTGGGACTGGTGTAGCTTCACGAAACCGTTTCTCTCGCCCAGTAACTTAGGGGACTCGTATGCCAGGCTCTTACGCACAGGCACTGCCTGTGTTCCCACTCCCCACAACAATGAGGCTATCTATAACACGGTTCTCCGACAGTACTGTTTCTTTGTTTTGGTACGCGAGCAGTGAGACTTGAATACCCAAGGGGGCGGCTCTGGGCTGGCTTCAGGAAACAAGTGGGGAGTTGTGTTCTCCCTTCTGCCGCGGCCTCAGTCTCCCTCCGAAAATCGCTTTGGACTTGCTGGCAGTGCTCGCCCGCCTTCACACAGCAAAAGGTCTCCACCCTCAAGAAGGCCTAGTCTGGCCGAAGTAAGGAATTTCTACAGTGTGGTTCCCTGGACTTAGGAGGTTGGCTCTCGGCCTGCAAGCACACCGGGGCAAGGGTACCACCACAGGAAAAAAAGCTGAGCCGAGAGGCGTCTCCGGCACCGGCCTTTCTTTCCCTCGGTTTTACATAGGGAAGCCGTTCGCCGGACTCTCAGGCACAGCGCACAGCATACAGCGTCCTCTCCGCTAGACAACGGCGGGAGGTAAAGCGCGGTTTCTCCACAGTGTTGTGCCTTCCAGGGAGGGGCCTGCAACTTAGGCCTGCACTCACACAGGCCGGAGGAGTGCTAGCATTCTGCCACTGAGAGCTGGTGGGAGAGGTGCGGATGCCCGAGTTCGTTTCTTTCGCCCAGTAACGTAGGGGACTCGTCTCCCAGGCTCTGACGCACACACACTCCAAGTGTTTCCACTCACGGGAACAGTGAGGCTCTGTACAACATGGTCCCCTACCCTACTGTTTCCTTGCTTTGGTACGCGAGCAGTGAGAGTTGAATGGTAAAGGTGGCGGCCGCAGGCCTGGCTTCAGGAAACAAGTGGGGAGTTGTGTTCTCCCTTCTGCCGCGGGCTCAGTCTCCCTCGCTAAATGGTTTTGGAATCGCTGGCAGTATTCCCCCCCCATTCACACAGCAAAAGGTTTAGACCCTCAGGAAGGCCTAATCTGGCCAAAGTCGGGAATTTCTACAGTGTGTTTTCCTCGACTAAGGTGGTTGGCTCTCGGGCTGCAAGCACACCGGGGCAACGTTACTAGACGCAGGAACAAGAGCTGAGCCGAGAGGCGCCTCCGGCACCGGCCTTTCTTTCCCTCGGTTTTACATAGAGAAGCCGTTCGCCTGGCTCTCAAGCACAGCGCACAGCATTCATCATTTTCTCCGCTAGGGAGCGGCGTGAGTTAAAGCGCGGTTTCTCCACAGTGTTGTGCCTTTCAAGGAGGGGCCTTCAACTTAGGCCTGTAGGCACACATGGAGGAGGAGTGCTAGCATTCTGCCAGTGAGAGCTGGTGGGAGAGGTGCGGCTGCCCGAGTTCCTTTCTCTCGCCCAGTAACGTAGGGCACTCGTATACCAGGCTCTCACGCACACACACTCCAGGTGTTTCCACTCTCCGGAACAGTGAGGCTCTACACCAGGGTACCCTACGCTACTGTTTCGTTGCGTTGGTACAGAGCAGTGGGACTTGCATGCTCAAGGGGCAGCCGCTGCCCTGGCTTCAGGAAACAAGTGGGGAGTTGTGTTCTCCCTTCTGCCGCGGCCTCAGTCTCCCTCGGAAAATGGTTTTGGACTCGCTGGCAGTGCTCGCCCGCATTCACACAGCAAAATGTTTCCACCCTCAGGAAGGCCTAGTCTAGCAGAAGTTAGGAATTTCTACAGTGTGTTTCCCTCGACTTAAGTGGTTGGTTCTCGGCCTGCAAGCACCCCGGGGCAACGGTACTAGCCCCAGGAACAAGAGCTGAGCCGAGAGGCGTCTCCGCCAGCGGCCTTTCTTTATCTCAGTTTTACATAAGGAAGCCGTTCGCCGGGCTCTCAAGCACAGCGCACAGCATACAGCGTCCTCTCCGCTACAGACCGGCAGATGGTAAACCGCGGTTTCTCCACAGTGTTGGGCCTTTCAAGGAGAGTCCTGAAACATAGGCCTGCACGCACTCATGTTGGAGGAGTGCTAGCATTCTGCCACTGAGAGCTGGTGGGAGAGGTGCGGATGCCCGAGTTCGTTTCTCTCGCCTAGTAACGTAGGGGCCTCGTCTACCAGGCTCTCACGCACACACACTCCAAATGTTTCCACTCTCCGGAACAGTGAGGCTCTACAACACGATACCCTACCCTTCTGTTTCCTTGCGTTGGTACGCGAGCAGTGAGAGTTGTATGGTAAAGGGGGCGGCCGCAGGCCTGGCTTCTGGAAACAAGTAGGGAGTTGTGTTCTCCCTTCTGCCGCGGCCTCAGTCTCCCTCGGAAAATGGTTTTGGACTCGATGGCAGTGCTTGCCCGCATTCACACAGCCAAAGGTTTCCACCCTCAGGAAGGCCTAATTTGGCCGAAGTCGGGATTTTCTAGTGTGTTTCCCTCGACTTGGCTCTCGGCCTGCAAGCACACCGGGGCAAGGTTACTAGCCCCAGGAACAAGATGTGGGCCGAGACGCGTCTCTGCCACCGGCCTTTCTTTCCCTCGGTTTTACTTAAGGAAGCCGATCGCCGGGCTCTCAAGCACAGTGCACAGCATACAGCGTCCTCTCCACTACGGCCGGCGGGAGGTAAAGCGCGCTTTCTCCACAGTGTTGTGACTTCCAGGGTGGGGCCTGCAACTTAGGCCTGCACGTACACAGGCCTGTGGAGTGCTAGCATTCTGATCCTGAGAGCTGGTGGGCGAGGTGCGGCTGCACGAATCCGTTTCTCTCGCCCAGGAACTTAGGGGACTCGTGTGCCAGGCTCTTACGCACAGGCACTCCAGGTGTTCCCACTCCCCGCAACAGTGAGGCTATCTACAACAGGGTTCCGCTACAGTACTGTTACTTTGTTTTAGTACGCGAGCAGTGAGACTTGCATTCCCAAGGGGGCGGCCGCTGGGCTGGCTTGAGGAAGCAAGTGGGGAGTTGTGTTCTCCCTTCTGCCGTGACCTCAGTCTCCCTCGGAAAATGGTTTTGGACTCGCTGGCAGTTCTCGCCCGGATTCATACAGCAAAAGGTTTTGACCCTCAGGAAGGCCTAATCTGGCCGAAGTCGGGATTTTCTGCAGTGTGTTTCCCTCGACTGAGTTGGTTGGCTCTCGGCCCGCAAGCACACCGGGGCAAGAGTACTAGCCCCAGGAACAAGAGCTGAGCCGAGAGGCTTCTCCGCCACCGGCATTTCTTTCCCTCCGTTTTACATAAGGAAGCCGTTCGCCGGGCTCTCAAGCACAGCACACAGCATACAGCGTGCTCTCCGCTAGGGACCGGCGGGAGCTAAAGCGCGGTTTCTCCACAGTGTTGCGCCTTTCAAGGAGGGCCCTGCACCTTCGGCCTGCACGCACACAGGCCGGAGGACTGCTAGCGTTCTGCCACTGAGAGCTGTTGCGAGACGTGCGGATGCCCGAGTTCGTTTCTTTCGCCCAGTAAAATAGGGGACTCGTCTCCCAGGCTCTCACGCACACACACTCCAAGTGTTTCCACTCTCCGGAACAGTGAGGCTCTGTATAACACGGTCTCCTACCCTACTATATCCTTGCGTTGGTACGCGACCAGTGAGACCTGTATGCTGAAGGGGGCGGCCGCAGGCCTGGCTTCAGGAAACAAGTGGGGAGTTGTGTTCTCCCTCTGCCGCAACCTCAGTGTCCCCCGGAAATTGGTTTTGGACTCGCTGGCTGTTCTCGCCCGCATTCATACAGCAAAAGTTTTCCACCCTCAGGAAGGCCTAATATGGCCGAACACGGGATTTTCTACAGTGTGTTTCCCTAGAGATAGTTGCTTGGCTCTCGCCTGCGAGCACACCGTGGCAAGGCTACCAGCCCAAGGAACAAGAGCTGAGCCGAGAGGCGTCTCCGCCACCGGCCTTTCTTTATCTCAGTTTTACATAAGGAAGCCGTTCGCCGGGCTCTCAAGCACAGCGGACAGCATACAGCGTCCTCTCCGCTACGGACCGGCGGGAGGTAAAGCGCGGTTTCTCCACAGTGTTGGGCCTTTCAAGGAGAGTCCTGAAACATAGGCCTGCACGCACTCATGTTGGAGGAGTGCTAGCCTTCTGCCACTGACAGCTGGTGGGACAGGTGCGGATGCCCGAGTTCGTTTCACTCGCCTAGTAACGTAGGGGACTCCTCTCCCAGGCTCTCACGCACACACACTCCAAGTGTTTCCACTCTCTGGAACAGTGAGGCTCTTTACAACACGGTCCCCTGCCTTACTGTTTCCTTGCGTTGGTACGCGAGCAGTGAGACTTGCATGCTCATGGGAGCGGCCGCTGGGCTGGCTTCAGGAAAGAAGTGGGGAATTGTGTTCTCCCTTCTACCGCGGAATCCGTCTCCCTGGAAAATGGTTTTGGACTCGCTGGCAGCGCTCGCCCGCATTCACACAGCAAAAGGTTTCCACACTCAGGAAGGCCTAATCTGGCCGAAGTCGGGGTTTTCTGCAGCGTGTTTCCATCGACTTAGTTGGTTGGCTCTCGGCCTGCAAGTACACCGGGGAAAGGGTACTAGCCCCAGGAACAAGAGCTGAGCCGAGAGGCATCTCCGCCACCGGCCTTTCTTTCCCTCAGTTTTTTTTTTAATTTTCTTATTCTTATGTTAAACACCATATATTACATCATTAATTTTTGCTGCAGTGTTCCATGACTCATTGTTTCTTCATAACACCCAGTGCTCCATGCAGAACGTGCCCTCCTCAATACCCATCACCAGGCTAACACATCCCCCTACGCCCCTCCCCTCTAGAACCCTCAGTTTGTTTTTCAGAGTCCTTCATCTGTCATGGTTCCTCTCTCCCTCTCACATACTCCCCTTCTCTTCCTTTCCTGTTACCTTCTTTCTCTTTTTTCTTAAAATATGTTGCGTTATTTGTTTCAGAAGTACAGATCTGTGATTCAACACTCTTGCACAATTCACAGGGCTCACCGTAGCACATATCCTCCCAAATGTCTATCACCAAGCCACCCCATCCCTCCAAACCCCAACCACTCCAGTAACACTCAGTTTGTTTCCTGAGATTAAGAATTCCTCATATCCGTGAGGTCATGCGATACATGTCTTTCTCTGATTGACATATTTCATTCAACATAACACCCTCCAGTTCCATCCACGTCGCTGCCAATGGCAAGATCTCATTACTTTTGACGGCTGCATAATATTCCATTGTGTATATATACCACCACTTCTTTATCCATTCATCTGTCGATGGACATCTTGGCTCTTTCCACAGTTTGGCTATTGTGGATATTGCTGCTATAAACATTGGGGTACACGTACACCTTCGGGTCCCTACATTTGTATCTTTGGGGTAAATACCCAGTAGTGCAATTGCTGGATCAAACGATAGCTCTAATTTCAACTGTTTGAGGAACCTCCATACTGTTTTCCAGAGTGGTTGCACCGGCTTGCATTCCCTCCAACAGTGTAGGAGGTTTCCCCTTTCTCCACATGCCCGCCAACATCTGTCGTTCCCTCACTTGTTAATTTTACCATTCTGACGGGTGTGATATGGCATCTCATTGAGGTTTTGATTTGGATATCCCTGATGACGAGCGATGTTGAGCACTTTTTCATGTGCCTGCTAGCCATTTGGATGTCTTCTTTGGAAAAATGTCTCCTCATGTCTTCTGCCCATTTCTTGATTGGATTATTTGATCTTTGGGTGTTGAGTTTGATAAGTTCTTTATAGATTTTGTATACTAGCCCTTTATCTGATATGTCATTTGTAAATATTTTCTCCCATTCTGTCGGTTGTCTTTTGGCGTTGTGGACTGTTTCTTTTGCTGTGCAAAAGCTTTTTTTTTATTTTTTAATGTTATGTTAATCACTATATATTACATCATTAGTTTCTCGTGCAGTGTTCCATTATTCATTGATACTGGAATGGTTGGGGTGGGAGGGATGGGGTGGCTGGGTGATAGACATTGGGGAGGGTATGTGCTATGGTGAGCGCTGTGAATTGTGCCAGATTGCTGAATCACAGATCTGTACTTCTGAAACAAATAACGCAACATATTTTAAGAAAAATAAAAGAAGAAGATAACAGGAGAGGAAGAGAAGGGGAGTATTTCAAAGGGGGAGACGAACCATGAGAGATGATGGATTCTGAGAAACAAACTGAGGGTTCTAGAGGAGAGGGGGGTAGGGGGATGGGTTAGCCTGGTGATGGATATTGAGGAGGGCACTTTCTGCATGGAGCACTGGGTGTTATGAACAAACAATGAATCATGGAAGACTGCACCAAAAACGAATGATGTAATATATCATTCTTAAGTTATGATTAACATAACAATTAAGAAAAAAGCTTATGCACAGCAAGACAAACACTCCACATACCCAAAAGACAACCGACAGAATGGGAGAAAATATTGGCAAATGACATATCAGATAAAGGGCTAGTATCCCAAATCTATAAAGAACTTATCAAACTCAACACCCAAAGAACAAATAATCCAATCAAGAAATGGGCCGAAGAAATGAACAGACATTTTTCCAAAGAAGACATCCAAATGGCCAACAGGCACATGAAAAAGTGCTCAACAACGCTCGGCATCAGGGAAATCCAAAACAAACCTCAATGAGGTACCACCTCACACCCGTCAGAATGGCTAAAATTAACAAGTCAGAGAACGACAGATGTTGGCGGGGATGTGGAGAAAGGGGAACCCTCCTCCACTGTTGGTGGGAATGCAAGCTGGTAAAACGACTCTGGAAAACAGTATGGAGGATCCTCAAACAGTTGAAATTAGTGCTACCGTTCGATACAGCAATTGACTACTGGGTATTTAACACAAATATACAAATGTAGGGACCGAAAGGGGTACGTGTACCCCAAAGTTTATAGCAGCAAAGTCCACAATAGCCAAACTGTGGAAAGAGCCAAGATGTCCATCAACAGATGAATGGATAAAGAAGAGGTGGTATATATACACAATGGAATATTATGCAGCCGTCAAAAGGAATGAGATCTTACCATTTGCAACGTCGTGGATGCAACTGAAGGGTGTTCTGTTGAGTGAAATAAGTCAATCAGAGAAAGACACGTATTGCATGAGCTCACGGATGTGAGGATTTTTTAATCTCAGGAAACAAACTGAGTGACTGGAGTGGTTGGGGGTTGGAGGGATGGGGTGGCTGGGTGATAAACATTGGGGAGGGAATGTGCTACGGTGAGCGCTGTGAATTGTGCAAGACTGTTGAATCACAGATCTGTACTTCTGAAAGAAAAAACGCAACACATTTTAAGAAAAAGGAAAAGAAGAAGATAACAGGAGAGGAAGAGAAGGGGAGTATGTCAGAGGGGGAGACGAACCATGAGAGATGATGGACTCTGAAAAACAAAGTGAGGGCTCTAGAGGGGAGGGGGTAGGGGTTTGGGTTAGCCTGGTGATGGGTATTGAGGAGGGCACGTTCTGCATGGAGCACTGGGTTTTATGAACAAAAAATGAATCATGGAACACTGCACCAAAAACTAATGATGTAATATATTGTGATTAACATAACAATAAAAAAAAGCTTTTGCACAGCAAAAGAAACAGTCCACAAAACCAAAAGACAACTGACAGAATGGGAGAAAATATTTGCAAATGACATATCAGATAAAGGGCTAGTATCCAAAATCTATAAAGAAGTTATCAAACTCAACACCCAAAGAAAAAATAATCCAATCAAGAAATGGGCCGAAGACATGAACACACATTTTTCCAAAGAAGACATCCAAATGGCCGACAGGCACATGAAAAAGTGCTCAACATCGCTCGGCATCAAGGAAATCCAAATCAAAACCTCAATGAGATACCACCTGACACCCGTCAGAATGGCTAAAGTTAACAAGTCAGGGAACGACAGATTTTGGCGGGGATGTGGAGAAAGGGGAACCCTCCTCCACTGTTGGTGGGAATGCAAGCTAGTGCAACCACTCTGGAAAAGAGTATGGAGGATCCTCAAACAGTTGAAATTAGTGCTACCGTTCGATCCAGCAATTGACTACTGGGTATTTAACACAAAGATACAAATGTAGGGACCCGAAGGGGTACGTGTACCGCAATGTTTATAGCAACAATGTCCACAATAGCCAAACTGTGGAAAGAGCCAAGATGTCCATCGACAGATGAATGGATAAGGAAGAGGTGGTATATATACACAATGGAATATTACGCAGCCTTCAAAAGGAATGAGATGTTGCCATTTGCAAAGACGTGGTTGGAACTGGAGGGTGTTATGTTGAGTGAAATAAGTTAATCAGAGGAAGACATGTAACGCATGACCTCACAGATATGAGGAATTCTTAATATCAGGAAACAAACTGACTGTTACTGGAGTGTTAGGGGGTGTGAGGGATGGGGTGGCTGGGTGATAGACATTGGGGAGAGTATGTGCTACGGTGAGGGCTGTGAATTGTGCAAGACTGTTGAATCACAAATCTGTACTTCTGAAACAAATAACGCAACATATTTTAAGAAAAAGAAAAAGAAAAAGAAGATAACAGGAGAGGAAGAGAAGGGGAGTATGTCAGAGGGGGACACGAACCATGACAGATGATGGACTCTGAAAAACAAAGGGAGGGTCTAGATGGGAGGGCGGGAGGGGTTTGGGTTATCCTGGTGATGGGTATTGAGGAGGGCATGTTCTGCATGGAGCACTGGGTGTTATGAACAAACAATGAATCATGGAACACTACGAAAAACTAATGATGTAATATATGGTGATTAACATAACAATAAAAAATTTAAAAAAAGCTTTTGCACAGCTAAAGAAACAGTCCACAAAACCAAAAGACACCCGACAGAATGGGAGAAAATATTGACAAATGACATAGCAGATAAAGGGCTAGTATCCAAAATGTATAAAGAACTTATCAAACTCAACACCCAAAGAACATATAATCCAATCAAGAAATGGCCCGAAGACATGAACAGACATTTTTCCAAAGAAGACATCCAAATGGCCAACAGGCACTTGAAAAAGTGCTCAACATCGCTCGGCATCAGGGAAATCCAAATCAAAACCTCAATGAGATACCACCTCACACTCGTCAGAATGGCTAAAATTAACAAGTCAGTGAAGACAGATTTTGGCGGGGTTGTGGAGAAAGGGGAACCCTCCTACACTGTTGGTGGGAATGCAAGCTGGTGCAACCACTCTGGAAAACACTATGGAGGATCCTCAAACAGTTGAAATTAGTGCTACCGTTCGATCCAGCAATTGACTACTGGGTAGTTAACACAAAGATTCAAATGTAGGGACCCGAAGGGGTACGTGTACCGCAATGTTTATAGCAACAATGTCCACAATAGTCAAACTGTGGAAAGAGCTAAGATGTCCATCGACAGATGAATGGATAAAGAAGAGGTGGTATATATACACAATGGAATATTATGCAGCCGTCAAAAGGAATGAGATGTTGCCATTTGCAAAGACGTGGATGGAACTGGAGGGTGTTATGTTGAGTGAAATAAGTCAATCAGGGAAAGACATGTATCGCATGACCTCACTGATATGAGGAATTCTTAATCTCAGGAAACAAACTGAGTGTTACTGGAGTGTTTGGGGGTGGGAGGGATGGGGTGGCTGGGTGATAGACATTGGGGAGAGTATGTGTTACGGTGAGCGCTGTGAATTGTGCAAGACTGTTGAATCACAGATCTGTACTTCTGAAAGAAAAAACGCAACATATTTTAAGAAAAAGTAAAAGAAGAAGATAACAGGAGAGGAAGAGAAGGGGAGTATGTCAGAGGGGGACACGAACCATGACAGATGATGGACTCTGAAAAACAAAGTGAGGGTTCTAGAGGGGAGGGCGGTAGGGGTTTGGGTTAGCCTGGAGACGGGTATTGGGGAGGGCACGTTCTGCATGGAGCACTCGGTGTTATGAACAAACAATGAATCATGGAACACTGCACCAAAAACTAATGATGTAATATATGGTGATTAACATAACAATAAAAACGCTTTTGCACAGCAAAAGAAACAGTCCACAAAACCAAAAGACAACCGACAGAATGGGAGAAAATATTTGCAAATGACATATCAGATAAAGGGCTAGTCTCCAAAATCCATAAAGAACTTATCAAACTCAACACCCAAAGAACAAATAATCCAATCAAGAAATGGGCCGAAGACATGAACAGACATTTTTCCAAAGAAGACCTCCAAATGGCCAATAGGCACATGAAAAAGTGCTCAACATCGCTCGGCATGAGGGAAATCCAAATCAAACCCTCAATGAGATACCACCTCACACCCGTCAGAATGGCTAAAATTAACAAGTCAGGGAATGACAGATGTTGGCGGGGTTGTGGAGAAAGGGGAACCCTCCTACACTGTTGGTGGGAAGGCAAGCTGGTGCAACCACTCTGGAAAACACTATGGAGGATCCTCAAACAGTTGAAATTAGAGCTACCATTCGATCCAGCAATTGCACTACTGGGTATTTACCACAAAGATACAAATGTAGGGACCCGAACGGGTACGTGTACCCCAATGTTTATAGCAGCAATGTCCAAAATAGGTAAATTGTGGAAAGAGCGAAGATGTCCATCGGCAGATGAACGGATAAAGAAGAAGTGGTGTATATACACAATGGAATATTATACAGCCGTCAAAAGGAATGAGATCATGCCATTTGCAACGACGCGGATGGAACTGGAGGGTGCTATGTTGAGTGAAATAAGTGAATCAGAGAAATACACCTATCGCATGACTCACTGATATGAGGAATTTTTAATCTCAGGAAAGAAACTGTTTGAATGGAGTGGTTGGGGCTGGGAGGGATGGGTTGGCTGGGTGATAGACATTGGGGAAGTATGTGCCACGGTGAGCGCTGTGAATTGTGCAAGACTGTTGAATCACAGATCTGTACTTCTGAATCAAATAACGCAACATATATTAAGAAAAGAGAAAAAAAGAAATAGATAACAGGAGATGAAGAGAGGGGGAGTATGTCAGACGGGGAGACGAACCATGAGAGATGATGGACTCTGAAAAACAAACTGAGGGTTCTAGAGGGGAGGGGGGTATGGGGATCGGTTAGCCTGGTGATGGGTATTGAGGAGGGCACGTTCTGCATGGAGGACTGGGTGTTATGAACAAACAATGAATCATGGAACACTGCACCAAAAACTAATGATGTAATATATGGTGATTAACATAACAATAAAAAAATTAAAAAAAAAAGATTTTGCACAGCAAAAGAAACAGTCCACAAAACCAGAAGACAACCGACAGAATGGGAGAAAATATGTGCAAATGACATATCAGATAAAGGGCTAGTATCCAAAATCGATAAAGAACTTATCAAACTCAACACCCAAAGAACACATAATCCAATCAAGAAATGGGCCGAAGACATGAACAGACATTTTTTCAAAGAAGACATCCAAATGGCCAACAGGCACATGAAAAAGTGCTCAACATAGCTCGGTATCAGGGAAATCCAAATCAAAACCTCAATGAGATACCACCTCACACCCGTCAGAATGGCTAAAATTAACAAGTCAGGGAACGACAGATGTTGGTGGGCATGTGGAGAAAGGGGAACCCTCCTACACTGTTGGTGGAAATGCAAGCTGGTGCAACCACTCTGGAAAACACTATGGAGGATCCTCAAACAGTTGAAATTAGCGCTACCGTTCGATCCAGCAATTGACTACTGGGTGTTTAACACAAAGATACAAATGTAGGGACCCGAAGGTGTACGTGTACCCCAAAGTTTATAGCAGCAATGTCCACAATAGCCAAACTGTGGAAAGAGCCAAGATGTCCATCGACAGATGAATGGATAAAGAAGAGGTGGTATATATACACAATGGAATATTATGCAGCCTTCTAAAGGAATGAGATGTTGCCATTTGCAAAGACGTGGATGGAACTGGAGGGTGTTATGTTGAGTGAAATAAGTCAATCAGAGAAAGACATGTATCGCATGACCTCACTGATATGAGGAATTCTTAATCTCAGGAAACAAACTGGGTTTTACTGGAGTGGTTGTGGGTGGGAGGGATGGGGTGGCTGGGTGATAGACATTGGGGAGGATATGTGCTACGGTGAGCACTGTCGATTGTGCAAGACTGTTGAATCACAGATCTGTACTTCTGAAACAAATAAAGCAACATATTTTAAGAAAAAGAAAAAGAAGAAGATAACAGGAGAGGAAGAGAAGGGGAGTATGTCAGAGGGGGAGACGAACCATGACAGATGATGGACTTTGAAAAACAAAATGAGGGTTCTAGAGGGGAGGGCGGTAGGGGTTCGGGTTTGCCTGGTGATGGGTATTGAGGAGGGCACGTTCTGCATGGAGGACTGGGTGTTATGAACAAACAATGAATCATGGAACACTGCACCAAAAACTAATGATGTAATATATGGTGATTAACATAACAATAAAAAAGCTTTTGCACAGCAAAAGAAACAGCCCACAAAACCAAAAGACAACCGACAGAATGGGAGAAAATATTTGCAAATGACATATCAGATAAAGGGCTAGTATCCAAAATCTATAAAGAACTTATCAAACTCAACACCCAAAGAACAAATAATCCAATCAAGAAATGGGCCGAAGACATGAACAGACATTTTTCCAAAGAAGACCTCCAAATGGCCAATAGGCACATGAAAAAGTGCTCAACATCGCTCGGCATGAGGGAAATCCAAATCAAAACCTCAATGAGATACCACCTCACACCCGTCAAAATGGCTAAAATTAACAAGTCAGGGAACGACAGATGTTGGCGGGGATGTGGAGAAAGGGGAAGCCTCCTACACTGTTGGTGGGAAGGCAAGCTTGTTTAAGCACTCTGGAAAACAGTATGGAGGTTCTTCAAAGAGTTGAAATTAGAGCTACCGTTCGATCCAGCAATTGACTACTGGGTATTTACCACAAAGATACAAATGTAGGGACCCGAAGGGGTACGTGTACCCAAAGTTTATAGCAGCAATGTCCACAATAACCAAACTGTGGAAAGAGCCAAGAGGTCCATCGACAGATGAATGGATAAAGAAGAAGTGGTATATATACACAAGGGAATATTATGCAGCCGTCAAAAGGAATGAGATCTTGCCATTTGCAATGACGTGGATGGAACTGGAGGGTGTTATGTTGAGTGAAATAGGTCACTCAGAGAAAGCCACGTATCGCATGACCTCACTGATATGAGGAATTCTTAATCTTAGGAAAGAAACTGAGTGTTACTGGAGTGGTTGGAGGTGGGAGGGATGGGTTGGCTGGGTCATAGACATTGGGGAGGGTATGTGCCACGGTGAGCGCTGTGAATTGTGCAACACTGTTGAATCACAGATCTGTACTTCTGAATCAAATAACGCAACATATTTTAAGAAAAAAGAAAAAGAATTAGATAACAGGAGATGAAGAGAGGGGGAGTATGTCAGACGGGGAGAAGAACCATGAGAGATGATGGACTCTGAAAAACAAACTGAGGGTTCTAGAGGGGAGGGGGGTAGGGGGATCGGTTAGCCTGGTGATGGGTACAGAGGAGGGCAGGTTCTGCATGCAGCATTGGGTGTTATGAACAAACAATGAATCATGGAACACTGCACGAAAAACTAATGATGTAATATATGGTGCTTCACATAACAATAAAAAATTTAAAAAAAAGCTTTTGCAGAGCTAAAGAAACAGTCCACAAAACCAAAAGACACCCGACAGAATGGGAGAAAATATTTGCAAATGACATATCAGATAAAGGGCTAGTATCCAAAATCTATAACTAACTTATAAAACTCAACACCCAAAGAACATATAATCCAATCAAGAAAGGGGCCGAAGATATGAACAGACATTTTTCCAAAGAAGACATCCAAATGGCCAACAGGCACATGAAAAAGTGCTCAACATCGCTCGGCATCAGGGAAATCCAAATCAAAACTTCAATGAGATACCACCTCACACCCGTCAGAATGGCTAAAATTAACAAGTCAGGGAACGACAGATGTTGGCGGGGATGTGGAGAAAGGGGAACCCTCCTCCACTGTTGGTGGGAATGCAAGCTGGTGCAACCACTCTGGAAAACAGTATGGAGGATACTCAAACAGTTGAAATTAGTGCTACCGTTCGATCCAGCAATTGACTACTGGGTATTTAACACAAAGATACAAATGTAGGGACCCGAAGGGGTACGTGTACCCCAAAGTCTATAGCAGCAATGTCCACAATAGCCAAACTGTGGAAAGAGCCAAGATGTCCATCGACAGATGAATGGATAAAGAAGAGGTGGAATATATACACAATGGAATATTATGCAGCCTTCAAAAGGAATGAGATGTTGCCATTTGCAAAGACGTGGATGGAACGGTAGGGTGTTATGTTGAGTGAAATAAGTCAATCAGAGAAAGACACGTATCGCATGACCTCACTGATATGAGGAATTCTTAATCTCAGGAAACAAACTGAGTGTTACTGGAGTGGTTGTGGGTGGGAGGGATGGGGTGGCTGGGTGATAGACAATGGGGACGGTATGTGCTACGGTGAGCGCTGTGCATTGTGCAAGACTGTTGAATCACAGATCTGTACTTCTGAAACAACTAACGCAACATATTTTAAGAAAAAGAAAAAGAAGATAACAGGAGAGGAAGAGAAGGGGAGTATGTCAGTGGGGGACACGAACCATGAGAGATAATGGACTCTGAAAAACAAAGGGAGGGTCTAGAGGGGAGGGCGGGAGGGGTTTGGGTTATCCTGGTGATGGGTATTGAGGAGGGCACGTTCTGCATGGAGCACTGGGTGTTATGAACAAACAATGAATCATGGAACACTGTAGGAAAAACTAATGATATAATATATGGTGATTAACATAACAATAAAAAATATTAAAAAAAGCTTTTGCACAGCTAAAGAAACAGTCCACAAAACCAAAAGACAACCGACAGAATGGGAGAAAATATTGACAAATGACATAGCAGATAAAGGGCTAGTATCCAAAATGTATAAAGAACTTATCAAACTCAACACCCAAAGAACATATAATCCAATCAAGAAATGGGCCGAAGACATGAACAGACATTTTTCCAAAGAAGACATCCATGGCCAACAGGCACATGAAAAAGTGCTAAACATCGCTCGGCATCAGGGAAATCAATCAAAACCTCAATGAGATACCACCTCACACCCGTCAGAATGGCTAAAATTAACAAGTCAGTGAAGACAGATTTTGGCGGGGTTGTGGAGAAAGGGGAACCCTCCTACACTGTTGGTGGGAATGCAAGCTGGTGCAACCACTCTGGAAAACACTATGGAGGATCCTCAAACAGTTGAAATTAGAGCTACCATTCGATCCAGCAATTGCACTACTGGGTATTTACCACAAAGATACAAATGTAGGGACCCGAACGGGTACGTGTACCCCAATGTTTATAGCAGCAATGTCCAAAATAGGTAAATTGTGGAAAGAGCGAAGATGTCCATCGGCAGATGAACGGATAAAGAAGAAGTGGTGTATATACACAATGGAATATTATACAGCCGTCAAAAGGAATGAGATCATGCCATTTGCAACGACGCGGATGGAACTGGAGGGTGCTATGTTGAGTGAAATAAGTGAATCAGAGAAATACACCTATCGCATGACTCACTGATATGAGGAATTTTTAATCTCAGGAAAGAAACTGTTTGAATGGAGTGGTTGGGGCTGGGAGGGATGGGTTGGCTGGGTGATAGACATTGGGGAAGTATGTGCCACGGTGAGCGCTGTGAATTGTGCAAGACTGTTGAATCACAGATCTGTACTTCTGAATCAAATAACGCAACATATATTAAGAAAAGAGAAAAAAAGAAATAGATAACAGGAGATGAAGAGAGGGGGAGTATGTCAGACGGGGAGACGAACCATGAGAGATGATGGACTCTGAAAAACAAACTGAGGGTTCTAGAGGGGAGGGGGGTATGGGGATCGGTTAGCCTGGTGATGGGTATTGAGGAGGGCACGTTCTGCATGGAGCAGTGGGTGTTATGAACAAACAATGAATCATGGAACAGTGCACCAAAAACAAATGATGTAATATATGGTGATTAACATAACAATAAAAAAATTAAAAAAAAAAGATTTTGCACAGCAAAAGAAACAGTCCACAAAACCAAAAGACAACCGACAGAATGGGAGAAAATATGTGCAAATGACATATCAGATAAAGGGCTAGTATCCAAAATCGATAAAGAACTTATCAAACTCAACACCCAAAGAACACATAATCCAATCAAGAAATGGGCCGAAGACATGAACAGACATTTTTTCAAAGAAGACATCCAAATGGCCAACAGGCACATGAAAAAGTGCTCAACATAGCTCGGTATCAGGGAAATCCAAATCAAAACCTCAATGAGATACCACCTCACACCCGTCAGAATGGCTAAAATTAACAAGTCAGGGAACGACAGATGTTGGTGGGCATGTGGAGAAAGGGGAACCCTCCTACACTGTTGGTGGAAATGCAAGCTGGTGCAACCACTCTGGAAAACACTATGGAGGATCCTCAAACAGTTGAAATTAGCGCTACCGTTCGATCCAGCAATTGACTACTGGGTGTTTAACACAAAGATACAAATGTAGGGACCCGAAGGTGTACGTGTACCCCAAAGTTTATAGCAGCAATGTCCACAATAGCCAAACTGTGGAAAGAGCCAAGATGTCCATCGACAGATGAATGGATAAAGAAGAGGTGGTATATATACACAATGGAATATTATGCAGCCTTCTAAAGGAATGAGATGTTGCCATTTGCAAAGACGTGGATGGAACTGGAGGGTGTTATGTTGAGTGAAATAAGTCAATCAGAGAAAGACATGTATCGCATGACCTCACTGATATGAGGAATTCTTAATCTCAGGAAACAAACTGGGTTTTACTGGAGTGGTTGTGGGTGGGAGGGATGGGGTGGCTGGGTGATAGACATTGGGGAGGATATGTGCTACGGTGAGCACTGTCGATTGTGCAAGACTGTTGAATCACAGATCTGTACTTCTGAAACAAATAAAGCAACATATTTTAAGAAAAAGAAAAAGAAGAAGATAACAGGAGAGGAAGAGAAGGGGAGTATGTCAGAGGGGGAGACGAACCATGACAGATGATGGACTTTGAAAAACAAAATGAGGGTTCTAGAGGGGAGGGCGGTAGGGGTTCGGGTTTGCCTGGTGATGGGTATTGAGGAGGGCACGTTCTGCATGGAGGACTGGGTGTTATGAACAAACAATGAATCATGGAACACTGCACCAAAAACTAATGATGTAATATATGGTGATTAACATAACAATAAAAAAGCTTTTGCACAGCAAAAGAAACAGCCCACAAAACCAAAAGACAACCGACAGAATGGGAGAAAATATTTGCAAATGACATATCAGATAAAGGGCTAGTATCCAAAATCTATAAAGAACTTATCAAACTCAACACCCAAAGAACAAATAATCCAATCAAGAAATGGGCCGAAGACATGAACAGACATTTTTCCAAAGAAGACCTCCAAATGGCCAATAGGCACATGAAAAAGTGCTCAACATCGCTCGGCATGAGGGAAATCCAAATCAAAACCTCAATGAGATACCACCTCACACCCGTCAAAATGGCTAAAATTAACAAGTCAGGGAACGACAGATGTTGGCGGGGATGTGGAGAAAGGGGAAGCCTCCTACACTGTTGGTGGGAAGGCAAGCTTGTTTAAGCACTCTGGAAAACAGTATGGAGGTTCTTCAAAGAGTTGAAATTAGAGCTACCGTTCGATCCAGCAATTGACTACTGGGTATTTACCACAAAGATACAAATGTAGGGACCCGAAGGGGTACGTGTACCCAAAGTTTATAGCAGCAATGTCCACAATAACCAAACTGTGGAAAGAGCCAAGAGGTCCATCGACAGATGAATGGATAAAGAAGAAGTGGTATATATACACAAGGGAATATTATGCAGCCGTCAAAAGGAATGAGATCTTGCCATTTGCAATGACGTGGATGGAACTGGAGGGTGTTATGTTGAGTGAAATAGGTCACTCAGAGAAAGCCACGTATCGCATGACCTCACTGATATGAGGAATTCTTAATCTTAGGAAAGAAACTGAGTGTTACTGGAGTGGTTGGAGGTGGGAGGGATGGGTTGGCTGGGTCATAGACATTGGGGAGGGTATGTGCCACGGTGAGCGCTGTGAATTGTGCAACACTGTTGAATCACAGATCTGTACTTCTGAATCAAATAACGCAACATATTTTAAGAAAAAAGAAAAAGAATTAGATAACAGGAGATGAAGAGAGGGGGAGTATGTCAGACGGGGAGAAGAACCATGAGAGATGATGGACTCTGAAAAACAAACTGAGGGTTCTAGAGGGGAGGGGGGTAGGGGGATCGGTTAGCCTGGTGATGGGTACAGAGGAGGGCAGGTTCTGCATGCAGCATTGGGTGTTATGAACAAACAATGAATCATGGAACACTGCACGAAAAACTAATGATGTAATATATGGTGCTTCACATAACAATAAAAAATTTAAAAAAAAGCTTTTGCAGAGCTAAAGAAACAGTCCACAAAACCAAAAGACACCCGACAGAATGGGAGAAAATATTTGCAAATGACATATCAGATAAAGGGCTAGTATCCAAAATCTATAACTAACTTATAAAACTCAACACCCAAAGAACATATAATCCAATCAAGAAAGGGGCCGAAGATATGAACAGACATTTTTCCAAAGAAGACATCCAAATGGCCAACAGGCACATGAAAAAGTGCTCAACATCGCTCGGCATCAGGGAAATCCAAATCAAAACTTCAATGAGATACCACCTCACACCCGTCAGAATGGCTAAAATTAACAAGTCAGGGAACGACAGATGTTGGCGGGGATGTGGAGAAAGGGGAACCCTCCTCCACTGTTGGTGGGAATGCAAGCTGGTGCAACCACTCTGGAAAACAGTATGGAGGATACTCAAACAGTTGAAATTAGTGCTACCGTTCGATCCAGCAATTGACTACTGGGTATTTAACACAAAGATACAAATGTAGGGACCCGAAGGGGTACGTGTACCCCAAAGTCTATAGCAGCAATGTCCACAATAGCCAAACTGTGGAAAGAGCCAAGATGTCCATCGACAGATGAATGGATAAAGAAGAGGTGGAATATATACACAATGGAATATTATGCAGCCTTCAAAAGGAATGAGATGTTGCCATTTGCAAAGACGTGGATGGAACGGTAGGGTGTTATGTTGAGTGAAATAAGTCAATCAGAGAAAGACACGTATCGCATGACCTCACTGATATGAGGAATTCTTAATCTCAGGAAACAAACTGAGTGTTACTGGAGTGGTTGTGGGTGGGAGGGATGGGGTGGCTGGGTGATAGACAATGGGGACGGTATGTGCTACGGTGAGCGCTGTGCATTGTGCAAGACTGTTGAATCACAGATCTGTACTTCTGAAACAACTAACGCAACATATTTTAAGAAAAAGAAAAAGAAGATAACAGGAGAGGAAGAGAAGGGGAGTATGTCAGTGGGGGACACGAACCATGAGAGATAATGGACTCTGAAAAACAAAGGGAGGGTCTAGAGGGGAGGGCGGGAGGGGTTTGGGTTATCCTGGTGATGGGTATTGAGGAGGGCACGTTCTGCATGGAGCACTGGGTGTTATGAACAAACAATGAATCATGGAACACTGTAGGAAAAACTAATGATATAATATATGGTGATTAACATAACAATAAAAAATATTAAAAAAAGCTTTTGCACAGCTAAAGAAACAGTCCACAAAACCAAAAGACAACCGACAGAATGGGAGAAAATATTGACAAATGACATAGCAGATAAAGGGCTAGTATCCAAAATGTATAAAGAACTTATCAAACTCAACACCCAAAGAACATATAATCCAATCAAGAAATGGGCCGAAGACATGAACAGACATTTTTCCAAAGAAGACATCCATGGCCAACAGGCACATGAAAAAGTGCTAAACATCGCTCGGCATCAGGGAAATCAATCAAAACCTCAATGAGATACCACCTCACACCCGTCAGAATGGCTAAAATTAACAAGTCAGTGAAGACAGATTTTGGCGGGGTTGTGGAGAAAGGGGAACCCTCCTACACTGTTGGTGGGAATGCAAGCTGGTGCAACCACTCTGGAAAACACTATGGAGGATCCTCAAACAGTTGAAATTAGAGCTACCATTCGATCCAGCAATTGCACTACTGGGTATTTACCACAAAGATACAAATGTAGGGACCCGAACGGGTACGTGTACCCCAATGTTTATAGCAGCAATGTCCAAAATAGGTAAATTGTGGAAAGAGCGAAGATGTCCATCGGCAGATGAACGGATAAAGAAGAAGTGGTGTATATACACAATGGAATATTATACAGCCGTCAAAAGGAATGAGATCATGCCATTTGCAACGACGCGGATGGAACTGGAGGGTGCTATGTTGAGTGAAATAAGTGAATCAGAGAAATACACCTATCGCATGACTCACTGATATGAGGAATTTTTAATCTCAGGAAAGAAACTGTTTGAATGGAGTGGTTGGGGCTGGGAGGGATGGGTTGGCTGGGTGATAGACATTGGGGAAGTATGTGCCACGGTGAGCGCTGTGAATTGTGCAAGACTGTTGAATCACAGATCTGTACTTCTGAATCAAATAACGCAACATATATTAAGAAAAGAGAAAAAAAGAAATAGATAACAGGAGATGAAGAGAGGGGGAGTATGTCAGACGGGGAGACGAACCATGAGAGATGATGGACTCTGAAAAACAAACTGAGGGTTCTAGAGGGGAGGGGGGTATGGGGATCGGTTAGCCTGGTGATGGGTATTGAGGAGGGCACGTTCTGCATGGAGCAGTGGGTGTTATGAACAAACAATGAATCATGGAACAGTGCACCAAAAACAAATGATGTAATATATGGTGATTAACATAACAATAAAAAAATTAAAAAAAAAAGATTTTGCACAGCAAAAGAAACAGTCCACAAAACCAAAAGACAACCGACAGAATGGGAGAAAATATGTGCAAATGACATATCAGATAAAGGGCTAGTATCCAAAATCGATAAAGAACTTATCAAACTCAACACCCAAAGAACACATAATCCAATCAAGAAATGGGCCGAAGACATGAACAGACATTTTTTCAAAGAAGACATCCAAATGGCCAACAGGCACATGAAAAAGTGCTCAACATAGCTCGGTATCAGGGAAATCCAAATCAAAACCTCAATGAGATACCACCTCACACCCGTCAGAATGGCTAAAATTAACAAGTCAGGGAACGACAGATGTTGGTGGGCATGTGGAGAAAGGGGAACCCTCCTACACTGTTGGTGGAAATGCAAGCTGGTGCAACCACTCTGGAAAACACTATGGAGGATCCTCAAACAGTTGAAATTAGCGCTACCGTTCGATCCAGCAATTGACTACTGGGTGTTTAACACAAAGATACAAATGTAGGGACCCGAAGGTGTACGTGTACCCCAAAGTTTATAGCAGCAATGTCCACAATAGCCAAACTGTGGAAAGAGCCAAGATGTCCATCGACAGATGAATGGATAAAGAAGAGGTGGTATATATACACAATGGAATATTATGCAGCCTTCTAAAGGAATGAGATGTTGCCATTTGCAAAGACGTGGATGGAACTGGAGGGTGTTATGTTGAGTGAAATAAGTCAATCAGAGAAAGACATGTATCGCATGACCTCACTGATATGAGGAATTCTTAATCTCAGGAAACAAACTGGGTTTTACTGGAGTGGTTGTGGGTGGGAGGGATGGGGTGGCTGGGTGATAGACATTGGGGAGGATATGTGCTACGGTGAGCACTGTCGATTGTGCAAGACTGTTGAATCACAGATCTGTACTTCTGAAACAAATAAAGCAACATATTTTAAGAAAAAGAAAAAGAAGAAGATAACAGGAGAGGAAGAGAAGGGGAGTATGTCAGAGGGGGAGACGAACCATGACAGATGATGGACTTTGAAAAACAAAATGAGGGTTCTAGAGGGGAGGGCGGTAGGGGTTCGGGTTTGCCTGGTGATGGGTATTGAGGAGGGCACGTTCTGCATGCAGGACTGGGTGTTATGAACAAACAATGAATCATGGAACACTGCACCAAAAACTAATGATGTAATATATGGTGATTAACATAACAATAAAAAAGCTTTTGCACAGCAAAAGAAACAGCCCACAAAACCAAAAGACAACCGACAGAATGGGAGAAAATATTGGCAAATGACATATCAGATAAAGGGCTAGTATCCAAAATCTATAAAGAACTTATCAAACTCAACACCCAAAGAACAAATAATCCAATCAAGAAATGGGCCGAAGACATGAACAGACATTTTTCCAAAGAAGACCTCCAAATGGCCAATAGGCACATGAAAAAGTGCTCAACATCGCTCGGCATGAGGGAAATCCAAATCAAAACCTCAATGAGATACCACCTCACACCCGTCAAAATGGCTAAAATTAACAAGTCAGGGAACGACAGATGTTGGCGGGGATGTGGAGAAAGGGGAAGCCTCCTACACTGTTGGTGGGAAGGCAAGCTTGTTTAAGCACTCTGGAAAACAGTATGGAGGTTCCTCAAAGAGTTGAAATTAGAGCTACCGTTCGATCCAGCAATTGACTACTGGGTATTTACCACAAAGATACAAATGTAGGGACCCGAAGGGGTACGTGTACCCAAAGTTTATAGCAGCAATGTCCACAATAACCAAACTGTGGAAAGAGCCAAGATGTCCATCGACAGATGAATGGATAAAGAAGAAGTGGTATATATACACAAGGGAATATTATGCAGCCGTCAAAAGGAATGAGATCTTGCCATTTGCAATGACGTGGATGGAACTGGAGGGTGTTATGTTGAGTGAAATAGGTCACTCAGAGAAAGCCACGTATCGCATGACCTCACTGATATGAGGAATTCTTAATCTTAGGAAAGAAACTGAGTGTTACTGGAGTGGTTGGAGGTGGGAGGGATGGGTTGGCTGGGTCATAGACATTGGGGAGGGTATGTGCCACGGTGAGCGCTGTGAATTGTGCAACACTGTTGAATCACAGATCTGTACTTCTGAATCAAATAACGCAACATATTTTAAGAAAAAAGAAAAAGAATTAGATAACAGGAGATGAAGAGAGGGGGAGTATGTCAGACGGGGAGAAGAACCATGAGAGATGATGGACTCTGAAAAACAAACTGAGGGTTCTAGAGGGGAGGGGGTAGGGGGATCGGTTAGCCTGGTGATGGGTACAGAGGAGGGCAGGTTCTGCATGCAGCATTGGGTGTTATGAACAAACAATGAATCATGGAACACTGCACGAAAAACTAATGATGTAATATATGGTGCTTCACATAACAATAAAAAATTTAAAAAAAAGCTTTTGCAGAGCTAAAGAAACAGTCCACAAAACCAAAAGACACCCGACAGAATGGGAGAAAATATTTGCAAATGACATATCAGATAAAGGGCTAGTATCCAAAATCTATAACTAACTTATAAAACTCAACACCCAAAGAACATATAATCCAATCAAGAAAGGGGCCGAAGATATGAACAGACATTTTTCCAAAGAAGACATCCAAATGGCCAACAGGCACATGAAAAAGTGCTCAACATCGCTCGGCATCAGGGAAATCCAAATCAAAACTTCAATGAGATACCACCTCACACCCGTCAGAATGGCTAAAATTAACAAGTCAGGGAACGACAGATGTTGGCGGGGATGTGGAGAAAGGGGATCCCTCCTCCACTGTTGGTGGGAATGCAAGCTGGTGCAACCACTCTGGAAAACAGTATGGAGGATCCTCAAACAGTTGAAATTAGTGCTACCGTTCGATCCAGCAATTGACTACTGGGTATTTAACACAAAGATACAAATGTAGGGACCCGAAGGGGTACGTGTACCCCAAAGTCTATAGCAGCAATGTCCACAATAGCCAAACTGTGGAAAGAGCCAAGATGTCCATCGACAGATGAATGGATAAAGAAGAGGTGGAATATATACACAATGGAATATTATGCAGCCTTCAAAAGGAATGAGATGTTGCCATTTGCAAAGACGTGGATGGAACGGTAGGGTGTTATGTTGAGTGAAATAAGTCAATCAGAGAAAGACACGTATCGCATGACCTCACTGATATGAGGAATTCTTAATCTCAGGAAACAAACTGAGTGTTACTGGAGTGGTTGTGGGTGGGAGGGATGGGGTGGCTGGGTGATAGACAATGGGGACGGTATGTGCTACGGTGAGCGCTGTGCATTGTGCAAGACTGTTGAATCACAGATCTGTACTTCTGAAACAAATAACGCAACATATTTTAAGAAAAAGAAAAAGAAGATAACAGGAGAGGAAGAGAAGGGGAGTATGTCAGTGGGGGACACGAACCATGAGAGATAATGAACTCTGAAAAACAAAGGGAGGGTCTAGAGGGGAGGGCGGGAGGGGTTTGGGTTATCCTGGTGATGGGTATTGAGGAGGGCACGTTCTGCATGGAGCACTGGGTGTTATGAACAAACAATGAATCATGGAACACTGTAGGAAAAACTAATGATATAATATATGGTGATTAACATAACAATAAAAAATATTAAAAAAAGCATTTGCACAGCTAAAGAAACAGTCCACAAAACCAAAAGACACCCGACAAAATGGGAGAAAATATTGACAAATGACATAGCAGATAAAGGGCTAGTATCCAAAATGTATAAAGAACTTATCAAACTCAACACCCAAAGAACATATAGTCCAATCAAGAAATGGGCCGAAGACATGAACAGACATTTTTCCAAAGAAGACATCCATGGCCAACAGGCACATGAAAAAGTGCTAAACATCGCTCGGCATCAGGGAAATCAATCAAAACCTCAATGAGATACCACCTCACACCCGTCAGAATGGCTAAAATTAACAAGTCAGTGAAGACAGATTTTGGCGGGGTTGTGGAGAAAGGGGAACCCTCCTACACTGTTGGTGGGAATGCAAGCTGGTGCAACCACTCTGGAAAACACTATGGAGGATCCTCAAACAGTTGAAATTAGTGCTACCGTTCGATCCAGCAATTGACTACTGGGTATTTAACACAAGTTTGAAATGTAGGGACCCGAAGGGGTACGTGTACCGCAATGTTTATAGCAACAATGTCCACAATAGCCAAAATGTGGAAAGAGCCAAGATGTCCATCGACAGACGAATGGATAAAGAAGTGGTGGTATATATTCACAATGGAATATTATGCAGCCTTCAAAAGGAATGAGATGTTGCCATTTGCAAAGACGTGGATGGAACTGGAGGGTGTTATGTTGAGTGAAATAAGTCAATCAGAGAAAGACATGTATCGCATGACCTCACGGATATGAGGAATTCTTAATCTCAGGAAAATCACTGAGTGTTACTGGAGTGGTTGGGGGTGGGAGTGATGGGGTGGCTGGGTGATAGACATTGGGGAGAGTATGTGCTACGGTGAGCGCTGTGAATTGTGCAAGACTGTTGAATCACAGATCTGTACTTCTGAAACAAATAAAGCAACATATTTTAAGAAAAAGTAAAAGAAGAAGATAACAGGAGAGGAAGAGAAGGGGAGTATGTCAGAGGGGGAGACGAACCATGACAGATGATGGACTCTGAAAAACAAAGTGAGGGTTCTAGAGGGGAGGGCGGTAAGGGTTTGGGTTAGCCTGGAGATGGGTATTGGGGAGGGCACGTTCTGCATGGAGCACTCGGTATTATGAACAAACAATGAATCATGGAACACTGCACCAAAAACTAATGATGTTATATATGGTGATTAACATAACAATAAAAACGCTTTTGCACAGCAAAAGAAACAGTCCACAAAACCAAAAGACAACCGACAGAATGGGAGAAAATATTTGCAAATGACATATCAGATAAAGGGCTAGTCTCCAAAATCCATAAAGAACTTATCAAACTCAACACCCAAAGAACAAATAATCCAATCAAGTAATGGGTCGAAGACATGAACAGACATTTTTCCAAAGAAGACCTCCAAATGGCCAATAGGCACATGAAAAAGTGCTCAACATCGCTCGGCATGAGGGAATTCCAAATCAAACCCTCAATGAGATACCACCTCACACCCGTCAGAATGGCTAAAATTAACAAGTCAGTGAATGACAGATGTTGGCGGGAAGTGGAGAAAGGGGAACCCTCCTACACTGTTGGTGGGAAGGCAAGCTGGTGCAACCACTCTGGAAAACACTATGGAGGATCCTCAAACAGTTGAAATTAGAGCTACCATTCGATCCAGCAATTGCACTACTGGGTATTTACCACAAAGATACAAATGTAGGGACCCGAACGGGTACGTGTACCCCAATGTTTATAGCAGCAATGTCCAAAATAGGTAAATTGTGGAAAGAGCGAAGATGTCCATTGACAGATGAACGGATAAAGAAGAAGTGGTGTATATACACAATGGAATATTATACAGGCGTCAAAAGGAATGAGATCTTGCCATTTGCAACGACGCGGATGGAACTGGAGGGTTTTATGTTGAGTGAAATAAGTGAATCAGAGAAATACACCTATCGCATGACTCACTGATATGAGGAATTTTTAATCTCAGGAAAGAAACTGTTTAAATGGAGTGGTTGGGGCTGGGAGGGATGGGTTGGCTGGGTGATAGACATTGGGGAGGTATTTGCCACGGTGAGCGCTGTGAATTGTGCAAGACTGTTGAATCACAGATCTGTACTTCTGAATCAAATAACGGAACATATTTTAAGAAAATAGAAAAAAAGAAATAGATAACAGGAGATGAAGAGAGGGGGAGTATGTCAGACGGGGAGACGAACCATGAGAGATGATGGACTCTGAAAAACAAACTGAGGGTTCTAGAGGGGAGGGGGGTATGGGGATCGGTTAGCCTGGTGATGGGTATTGAGGAGGGCACGTTCTGCATGGAGCAGTGGGTGTTATGAACAAACAATTAATCATGGAACAGTGCACCAAAAACTAATGATGTAATATATGGTGATTAACATAACAATAAAAAAATAAAAAAAAAAAAGATTTTGCACAGCAAAAGAAACAGTCCACAAAACCAAAAGACAACCGACAGAATGGGAGAAAATATGTGCAAATGACATATCAGATAAAGGGCTAGTATCCAAAATCTATAAATAAATTATAAAACTCAACACCCAAAGAACATATAATCCAATCAAGAAATGGGCCGAAAACATGAACAGACATTTTTCCAAAGAAGACATCCAAATGGCCAACAGGCACATGAAAAAGTGCTCAACATCGCTCGGCATGAGGGGAATCCAAATCAAAACCTCAATGAGATACCACCTCACACCCGTCAAAATGGCTAAAATTAACAAGTCAGGGAACGACAGATGGCGGGGATGTGGAGAAAGGGGAACCCTCCTCCACTGTTGGTGGGAATGCAAGCTGCTGCAGCCTCTCTGGAAAACAGTATCGAGGTTCCTCAAACAGTTGAAATTCGAGCTACTGTTCGAGCCAGCAATTGCACTACAGGGTATTTACCAGAACGTTACAAATGTAGGGACCAGAAGGGGTACGTGTACCCCAGTGTTTATAGCAGCAATGTCCACAATAGCCAAACTGTGGAAAGAGCCAAGATGTCCAGCGACAGATGAACGGATAAGGAAGACGTGGTATATATTCACAATGGAATATTATGCAGCCGTCAAAGGAATGAGATCTTGCCATTTGCAACGACGTGGATGGAACTGGATGGTGTTATGTTGAGTGAAATAAGTCAATCAGAGAAAGACACGTATCGCATGACGTCACTGATATGAGGAATTCTTAATCTCAGGAAACAAACTGAGTGTTACTGGAGTGGTTGGGGGTGGGAGAGATGGGGTGGCTGGGTGATAGACATTGGGGAGGGTATGTGCTACGGTGAGCGCTCTGAATTGTGCAAGACTGTTGAATCACAGATCTGTACTTCTGAATCAAATAACGCAACATATTTTAAGAAGAAAGAAAAAGAAGAAGATAACAGGAGAGGAAGGGAAGGGGAGTATGTCAGAGGGGAGACGAACCATGAGAGATGATGGACTCTGAAAAACAAACTGAGGGTTCGATAGGGGAGGGTGGTAGGGGCATATGTTAGCCTGGTGATGGGTATTGAGGAGGGCACGTTCTGCATGGAGCACTGGGTGTTATGAACAAACAATGAATCATGGAACACTGCACCAAAAACTAATGATGTAATATATGGTGATTAACATAACAATTAAAAAAATAAAAAAAAAACACTGAGGGAATGGAAGGCCGGTGTCGGATACGCCTCTCGGCTCAGCTCTTGTTCCTGTGGCTAGTACCCTTGCCCCGGTGTACTTGCAGGCCGAGAGCCAACCAACTCACTCGGTGGAAACACACTGCAGAAAACACCGATTTCGGCCAATTTGGCCTTCCTGAGGGGGGAATCCTTTTGCTCTCTGAATGCGGGCGAGCACTGCCAGCGAGTCCAAAACCATTTTCGAGTGAGCCTGAGGCTGCGGTAGAAGGGAGAACACAACTCCCCACTTCTTTCCTGAAGCCAGCCCAGCGGCCGCCCCCTTGAGCATGCAAGTCTCACTGCTCGCGTACCAACGCAAGGAAACAGTAAGGTAAGGGACCGTGTTGTACAGAGCCTCACTGTTCCAGAGAGTGGAAACACTTGGAGTGTGTGTGCGTGAGAGCCCGGAAGACGAGTCCCCTACTTTACTGGGCGAGTGAAACGAACACGGGCAGCCGCACGTCTCCCACCAGCTCTCAGTGGTAGAATGCTAGCACTCCTTCGGCATGTGTGCGTGCAGGCCTAAGTTGCAGGCCCCTCCCTGGAAGGCACAACACTGTGGAGAAACCGCACTTTACCTCCCGCCGTTCCCTAGCGGAGAGGACGCTGTATGCTGTGCGCTGTGCCTGAGAGTCCGGCGAACGTCTTCCCTATGTAAAACCGAGGGAAAGAAAGGCCGGTGCCAGAGACGCCTCTGGGCTCAGCTCTTGTTCCTGAGGTAGTACCCTTGCCCCGGTGTGCTTGCAGCCCGAGAGCCAACCTCCTAAGTCCAGGGAACCACTCTGTAGAAATTCCTTACTTCGGCCAGACTAGGCCTTCCTGAGGGTGGAAACCTTTTGCTGTGTGAATCCGGGCGAGCTCTGCCAGCAAGTCCAAAACGATTTTCCGAGGGAGACTGAGGCCGCGGCAGAAGGGAGAACACAACTCCCCACTTGTTTCCTGAAGTCAGCCTAGGGCCGCCCCCTTGGGTATTCAAGTCTCACTGTTCGCGTACCAAAACAAAGAAAGCGTACTGTGGGAGAACCGTGTTATAGATAGCCTCATCGTTGTGGGGAGTGGGAACACAGGCAGTGCCTGTGCGTAAGAGCCTGGCATACGAGTCCCCTAAGTTCCTGGGCGAGAGAAACGGATTCGTGCAGCCGCACCTCTCCCACCAGCTCTCAGGATCAGAATGCTAGCACTCCTCCGGCCTGTGTGCGTGCAGGCCTGCGTTGAAGGCCCCTCCCTGGAAGGCACAACACTGTGGAGAAACCGCGCTTTAGCTCACGGCGGTCCCTAGCGGAGAGGAAGCTGTATGCTGTGCGCTGTGCTTGAGAGTCCGGCGAACGGCTTCCCTATGTAAAATCGAGGGAAAGAAAGGCCGGTGCCGGAGACGCGTCTCGGCTCAGCTCTTGTCCTGGGGCTAGTACCGTTGCCCCTGTGTGCTTGCAGGCCGAGAGCCAATCTCCTAAGTCGTGGGAACCACACTGTAGAAATTCCTTACTTCGATAGGACTAGGCCTTCCTGAGGGTGGAAGCCTTTTGCTGTGTGAACGCGGGCGAGCACTGCCAGCGAGTCCAAAACCATTTTCCGAGGGAGACTGAGGCCGCGGCAGAAGGGAGAACACAACTCCCCACTTGTTTCCTAAAGTCAGGCCTGAGGCCGCCCCCTTGACCATGCAAGACTCACTGCTCGCGAAACAACGCACGGAAACAGTAGGGTAGGGTACCGGGTTGTACAGAGCCTCAGTGTTCCGGTGAGTGGAAACACTTGGAGTGTGTGTGCATGCGAGCCTGGGAGACGTGTCCACTACGTTATAGGGCGAGAGAAACGAACTCGGTAGCCGCAACTCTCCCACCAGCTCTCAGTGGCAGAATGGTAGCACTCCTGCCGCATGTTTGCCTCTAAGCCTAAGTTGAAGGACCCTATTTGAAAGGCCCAACCCTGTGGAGAAACCGCGCTTTAGCTCCCGCCGGTCCCTAGCGGCGAAAAAGTTGTATTTTGTGCGCTGTGCTTGAGAGCCCGGCGAACGGCTTCCTTATGGAAAACCGAGGGAAAGGAAGGCCGGTGTCGGAGACGCCTCTCGGCTCAGCTCTTGTTCCTGCGTCTAGTAACGTTGCCCCGGTGTGCTTGCAGGCCGAGAGCCAAGCACCTAAGTCGAGGGAAACACACTGTAGAAAATCCCGTCTTCGGCCAGATTAGGCCGTCCTGAGAGTAGAAACCTTTTGCTGTGTGAATGCGGGCGAGCACTGCCAGCGAGTCCAAAACCATTTTCTGAGGCAGACTGAGGCCACGGCAGAAGGGAGAACACAACTCCCTACTTGTTTCCTGAAGCCAGGCCTGCGGCCGCCCCCTTACCCATGCAAGTCTCACTGCTCGCGTACCAACGCAAGGAAAGAGTGGGGTAGGAGACCGTGTTGTACAGAGCCTCACTGCTCCGGAGAGTGGAAACACTTGGAGTGTGTGTGCATGAGAGCTTGGGAGACGAGTCCCCTACGTTACTGGGCGAGAGAAGCGAACTCGAGCAGCCGCACCTCTCCCACCAGCTCTCAGTGGCAGAATGCTAGCACTCCTCCTCCATGTGTGCCTGCAGGCCTAAGTTGAAGGCCCCTCCTTGAAAGGCACAACACTGTGGAGAAACCGCGCTTTAACTCCCGCCGGTCCACAGTGTTGTGCCTTCCACAGAGAGGCCTGCAACTTAGGCCTGCACACACACAGGCCGGAGGAGTGCTAGCATTCTGACACTGAGATGGTGGGAGTGGTGTGGCTTCACGAAACCGTTTCTCTCGCCCAGTAACTTAGGGGACTCGTATGCCAGGCTCTTACGCACAGGCACTGCCTGTGTTCCCACTCCCCACAACAATGAGGCTATCTATAACACGGTTCTCCTACAGTACTGTTTCTTTGTTTTGGTACGCGAGCAGTGAGACTTGAATAACCAAGGGGGCGGCCCTGGGTTGGCTTCAGGAAACAAGTGGGGAGTTCTGTTCTCCCTTCTGCCGCGGCCTCAGTCTCCCTCCGAAAATCGCTTTGGACTTGCTGGCAGTGCTCGCCCGCATTCACACAGCAAAAGGTTTCCACCCTCAGGAAGGCCTAGTCTGGCCGAAGTAAGGAATTTCTACAGTGTAGTTCCCTGGACTTAGGAGGTTGGCTCTCGGCCTGCAAGCACACCGGGGCAAGGGTACCACCACAGGAACAAAAGCTGAGCCGAGAGGCGTCTCCGGCACCGGCCTTTCTTTCCCTCGGTTTTACATAGGGAAGCCGTTCGCCGGACTCTCAGGCACAGCGCACAGCATACAGCGTCCTCTCCGCTAGACAACGGCGGGAGGTAAAGCGCGGTTTCTCCACAGTGTTGTGCCTTCCAGGGAGGGGCCTGCAACTTAGGCCTGCACTCACACAGGCCGGAGGAGTGCTAGCATTCTGCCACTGAGAGCTGGTGGGAGAGGTGCGGATGCCCGAGTTCGTTTCTTTCGCCCAGTAACGTAGGGGACTCGTCTCCCAGGCTCTGACGCACACACACTCCAAGTGTTTCCACTCACGGGAACAGTGAGGCTCTGTACAACACGGTCCCCTACCCTACTGTTTCCTTGCTTTGGTACGCGAGCAGTGAGAGTTGCATGGTAAAGGTGGCGGCCGCAGGCCTGGCTTCAGGAAACAAGTGGGGAGTTGTGTTCTCCCTCCTGCCGCGGGCTCAGTCTCCCTCGCTAAATGGTTTTGGAATCGCTGGCAGTATTCCCCCCCCCATTCACACAGCAAAAGCTTTAGACCCTCAGGAAGGCCTAATCTGGCCAAAGTCGGGAATTTCTACAGTGTGTTTTCCTCGACTAAGGTGGTTGGCTCTCGGCCTGCAAGCACACCGGGGCAACGTTACTAGACGCAGGAACAAGAGCTGAGCCGAGAGGCGTCTCCGGCACCGGCCTTTCTTTCCCTCGGTTTTACATAGAGAAGCCGTTCGCCTGGCTCTCAAGCACAGCGCACAGCATTCATCATTTTCTCCGCTACGGACCGGCGGGAGTTAAAGCGCGGTTTCTCCACAGTGTTGTGCCTTTCAAGGAGGGGCCTTCAACTTAGGCCTGTAGGCACACATGGAGGAGGAGTGCTAGCATTCTGCCAGTGAGAGCTGGTGGGAGAGGTGCGGCTGCCCGAGTTCCTTTCTCTCGCCCAGTAACGTAGGGCACTCGTATACTAGGCTCTCACGCACACACACTCCAGGTGTTTCCACTCTCCGGAACAGTGAGGCTCTACACCAGGGTACCCTACCCTACTGTTTCCTTGCGTTGTTACAGGAGCAGTGGGACTTGCATGCTCAAGGGGGCAGCTGCTGCCCTGGCTTCAGGAAACAAGTGGGGAGTTGTGTTCTCCATTCTGCCGCAGCCTCTGTCTCCCTCCGAAAATGGTTTTGGACTCGCTGGCAGTGCTCGCCCGCATTCACACAGCAAAATGTTTCCACCCTCAGGAAGGCCTAGTCTAGCCGAAGTAAGGAATTTCTACAGTGTGCTTCCCTCGACTTAAGTGGTTGGTTCTCGGCCTGCAAGCACCCCGGGGCAACGGTACTAGCCCCAGGAACAAGAGCTGAGCCGAGAGGCGTCTCCGGCCCCGGCCTTTCTTTTCCTCAGTTTTACATAGGGAAGCCGTTCGCCGGACTCTCAAGCACAGCGCACAGCATACAGCGTCCTCTCCGCTAGGGCCCGGCGGGATCTAAAGCGCGGTTTCTCCACAGTGTTGGGCCTTCCCAGGAGGGGCCTGCAACCTAGGCCTGCACGCACCCATTCCGGAGGAGTGCTAGCATTCTGCCACTGAGAGCTGGTTTGAGAGGTGCGGCTGCCCGAGTTCGTTTCTATCACCCAATAACGTAGTGGACTCGTCTCCCAGGGTCTCACGCACACACATTCCAAGTGTTTCTACTCTCGGGAACAGTGAGGCTCTGTAAAACACGGTCCCCTAACCTACTGTTTCCTTGCGTTGGTACGCGAGCAGTGAGACTTGCATGCACAAGTGGGCAGCGGCAGGACTGACTTCAGGAAACAAGTGGGGAGTTGTGTTCTCCCCTCTGCCGCGGCCTCAGTCTCCCTCGGAAAATGGTTTTGGACTTGCTGGCAGGGCTCGCCCGCATTCACACAGCAAAATGTTTCCACCCTCAGGAAAGCCTAGTCTAGCCGAAGTAAGGAATTTCTACAGTGTGCTTCCCTCGACCTGGAGGTTGGCTCTCGGCCTGCAAGCACCCCGGGGCAACGGTACTAGCCCCAGGAACAAGAGCTGAGCCGAGAGGCGGCTCCGGCCCCGGCCTTTCTTTTCCTCGGTTTTACATAAGGATGCCGTTCGTCGGGCTCTCAAGCACAGCGAACAGCATACAGCGTCCTCTCCACTAGGGACCGGCGGGAGCTAAGGCGCGGGTTCTCCACAGTGTTGTGCCTTCCCGGGAAGGGTCTCCAACTTAGGCCTGCACGCACACAGGCCGGAGGAGTGCTAGCATTCTGATACTGAGAGCTGGTGGGAGAGGTGCGGCTGCACGAATCCGTTTCTCTCGCCCAGTAACTTAGGGGACTCGTCTGCCAGGCTCTGACGCACAGGCACTCCAGGTGTTCCAACTACCCGCAGCAGTGAGGCTATGTACAACACGGTTCCCCTACATTACTGTTTCTTTGTTTTGGTAAGCGAGCGTTGAGACTTGCAAGCCCAAGGGGGCGGCCGCTGGGCTGGCTACCGGAAACAAGAGGGGAGTTGTGTTCTCCCTTCTGCCGCGGCCTCAGTCTCCCTCGGAAAATGGTTTTGGACTCGCTGGCTGTTCTGGCCCGCATTCATACAGCAAAAGGTTTCCACCCTCAGGAAGGCCTAATCTGCCCGAGGTCGGGAATTTCTACACTGTGTTTCCCTCGACTTATTTGGTTGGCTCTCGGCCTGCAAGCACACCGGGGCAAGGGTACTAGCCCCAGGAACAAAAGCTGAGCCGAGAGGCGTCTCCGGCTCCGGCCTTTCTTTCCCTCGGTTTTACATAGGGAAGCCGTTCGCCGGGCTCTCAAGCACAGCGCAGAGGATACAGCGTCCTCTCCGCTAGGAAACGGTGGGATCTAAAGCGCGGTTCCTGCAGAGTGTTGGGACTTTCAAGGAGAGTCCTGAAACATAGGCCTACACGCACACATGCTGGAGGAGTGCTAGCATTCTGCCACTGAGAGCTGGTGGGAGAGGTGCGGATGCCCGAGTTCGTTTCTCTCGCCCAGTAACGTAGGGGACTCCTCTCCCAGGCTCTCATGCACACACACTCCAAGTGTTTCCACTCTCCGGAACAGTGAGGCTCTACAGCACGGTACCCTACCCTACTGTTTCCTTGCGTTGGTACGCGAGCAGTGAGAGTTGGATGGTAAAGGTGGCGGCCGCAGGCCTGGCTTCAGGAAACAAGTGGGGAGTTGTGTTCTCCCTTCTGCCGCGGCCTCAGTGTCCCTCGGAAAATGGTTTTGGACTCGCTGGCAGTGCTCGCCTGCATTCACACAGCAAAAGGTTTCCACCCTCAGGACGGCCTAGTCTGGCCAGTGGAACGAATTACATAGGGAAGCCGTTCGCCGGACTCTCAAGCACAGCGCACAGCATACAGCGTTCTCTCCGCTAGGGACCGGCGGGAGCTAAAGCGCGGTTTCTCCACAGTGTTGTGCCTTCCAGGGACGGGCCTGCAACTTAAGCCTGCACGCACACAGGCCGGAGGACTGCTAGCATTCTGCCACTGAGAGCTGGTGCGAGAGGAGCGGTTGCCCGAGTTCGTTTCTCTAGCCCAGTAACGTAGGGAACTCGTCTCCCAGGCTCTCACGCACACACACTCCAAGTGTTTCCACTCTCCGGAACAGTGAGGCTCGGTACAACACGGTCCCCTACCTTACTGTTTCCTTGTGTTAGTACGAGAGTGAGACTTGCAGGGTTAAGGGGCGGCCGCAGGCCTGGCTTCAGGAAACAAGTGGGGAGTTGTGTTCTCCCTTCTGCCGCGGCCTCAGTCTCCCTCGGAAAATGGTTTTAGACTCGCTGGCAGTGCTCGCCCGCATTCACAGAGCAAAAGGTTTTGACCCTCAGGAAGGCCTAAACGGCCGAAGTCGGGGTTTTCTACAGTGTGTTTCCCTCGACTTAGGTGGTTGGTTCTCGGCCTGCAAGCACACCGGGGCAAGGGTACTAGCCCCAGGAACAAGAGCTGAGCCAAGAGGGGTCTCCGCCACCGGCCTTTCTTTCCCTCGGTTTTACATAAGGAAGCCTTTCGCCGGGCTCTCAAGCACAGCGCACAGAATACAGCGTCCTCTCCGCTAGGGACAGGCGGGAGCTTAAGCGCGGTTTCTCCACAGTGTTGGGCCTTTCAAGGAGGGGCCTGCAACTTAGGCCTGCACGCACACATGCTGAAGGAGTGCTAGCATTCTACCACTGGGAGCTGGTGGGAGACGTGCGGCTGCCCGAGTTCGTTTCTCTCGCCGGGTAAAGTAGGGGACTCTTCTCCCAGACTCTCACGCACACACACTTCAAGTGTTTCCACTCTCCGGAACCGTGAGGCTCTGTGCAACGTGGTCCCCTACCCTACTGTTTCCGTGCGTTGGTAAGGGAGCAGTGAGACTTGTATGCTCAAGGGGGTGGCCGCAGGCCTGGCTTCAGGAAACAAGTGGGGAGTTGTGTTCTCCCTTCTGCGGCGACCTCAGTGTCCCTCGGAAAATGGTTTTGGACTCGCTGGCTGTTCTCGCCCGCATTCATACAGCAAAAGGTTTCCACCCTCAGGAAGGCCTAATCTGGCCGAACACGGGAATTTCTACAGTGTGTTTCCCTCGACTTAGTTGCTTGGCCATCGGCCTGCGAGCACACCGTGGCAAGGGTACCAGCCCAAGGAACAAGAGCTGAGCCGAGAGGCGTCTCCGCCACCGGCCTTTCTTTATCTCAGTTTTACATAAGGAAGCCGTTCGCCGGGCTCTCAAGCACAGCGCACAGCATACAGCGTCCTCTCCGCTACAGACCGGCGGGAGGTAAAGCGCGGTTTCTCCACAGTGTTGGGCCTTTCAAGGAGAGTCCTGAAACATAGGCCTGCACGCACTCATGTTGGAGGAGTGCTAGCATTCTGCCACTGAGAGCTGGTGGGAGAGGTGAGGATGCCCGAGTTCGTTTCTCTCGCCTAGTAACGTAGGGGCCTCCTCTACCAGGCTCTCACGCACACACACTCCAAATGTTTCCACTCTCCGGAACAGTGAGGCTCTACAACACGATACCCTACCCTACTGTTTCCTTGCGTTGGTACGCGAGCAGTGAGAGTTGTATGGTAAAGGGGGCGGCCGCAGGCCTGGCTTCAGGAAACAAGTAGGGAGTTGTGTTCTCCCTTCTGCCGCGGCCTCAGTCTCCCTCGGAAAATGGTTCTGGACTCGATGGCAGTGCTTGCCCGCATTCACACAGCCAAAGGTTTCCACCCTCAGGAAGGCCTAATTTGGCCGAAGTCGGGATTTTGTAGTGTGTTTCACTCGACTTGGCTCTCGGCCTGCAAGCACACCGGGGCAAGGTTACTAGCCCCAGGAACAAGAGGTGGGCCGAGAGGCGTCTCCGCCACCGGCCTTTCTTTCCCTCGGTTTTACTTAAGGAAGCCGTTCGCCGGGCTCTCAAGCACAGTGCACAGCATGCAGCGTCCTCTCCGCTACGGACCGGCGGGAGGTAAAGCGCGCTTTCTCCACAGTGTTGTGCCTTCCAGGGTGGGGCCTGCAACTTAGGCCTGCACGTACACAGGCCTGAGGAGTGCTAGCATTCTGATCCTGAGAGCTGGTGGGCGAGGTGCGGCTGCACGAATCCGTTTCTCTCGCCCAGGAACTTAGGGGACTCGTGTGCCAGGGTCTTACGCACAGGCACTCCAGGTGTTCCCACTCCCCGCAACAGTGAGGCTATCTACAACAGGGTTCCGCTACAGTACTGTTACGTTGTTTTAGTACGCGAGCAGTGAGACTTGCATTCCCAAGGGGGCGGCCGCTGGGCTGGCTTGAGGAAGCAAGTGGGGAGTTGTGTTCTCCGTTCTGCCGTGACCTCAGTCTCCCTCAGAAAATGGTTTTGGACTCGCTGGCAGTTCTCGCCCGGATTCATACAGCAAAAGGTTTTGACCCTCAGGAAGGCCTAATCTTGCCGAAGACGGGATTTTCTACAGTGTGTTTCCCTCGACTGAGTTGGTTGGCTCTCGGCCTGCAAGCACACCGGGGCAAGGGTACTAGCCCCAGGAACAAGAGCTGAGCCGAGAGGCGTCTCCAGCACCGGCCTTTCTTTCCCTCGGTTTTACATAGGGAAGCCGTTCGCCGGGCTCTCAAGCACAGCGCCGAGCATACAGCCTCCTCTCTGCTAGGGACCAGGGGAGCTAAAGCGCGGTTTCTCCACAGTGTTGGGCCTTTCAAGGAGGGGCCCGCAACTTAGGCCTGCACGCACACATGCCGGCGGAATGCTAGCATTCTGCCACTGAGAGCTGGTGGGAGAGGTGCGGCTGCCCGAGTTCGTTTCTCTCACCCAGCAAAGTAGGGGACTCCTCTCCCAGGCTCTCACGCAGATACACTCCAAGTGTTTCCACCCTCGAGAACAGTGAGGCTCTGTACAACACGGTCCCCTACCCTACTGTTTCTGTGCGTTGGTACCCGAGAAATGAGAGTTGCATGTGTAAGGGGGCGGCCGCAGGCCTGGATTCAGGAATCAAGTGGGGAGTTGTGTTCTCCCTTCTGCCGCGGCCTCAGTCTCCCTCGGAAAATGGTTTTGGACTCGCTGGCAGTGCTCGCCCGCATTCGCACAGCAAAACGTTTCCACCCTCAGGAAGGCCTAAACTGGCCGAAGTCGGGATTTTCTGCAGTGTGTTTCCCTCGACTGAGTTGGATGGCTCTCGGCCCGCAAGCACACCGGGGCACGAGTACTAGCCTCAGGAACAAGAGCTGAGCCGAGAGGCGTCTCCACCACCGGCATTTCTTTCCCTCCGTTTTACATAAGGAAGCCGTTCGCCGGGCTCTCAAGCACAGCACACAGCATACAGCGTGCTCTCCGCTAGGGACCGGCGGGAGCTAAAGCGCGCTTTCTCCACAGTGTTGGGCCTTTCAAGGAGGGCCCTGCACCTTCGGCCTGCACGCACACAGGCCGGAGGAGTGCTAGCGTTCTGCCACTGAGAGCTGTTGCGAGACGTGCGGATGCCCGAGTTCGTTTCTTTCGCCCAGTAAAATAGGGGACTCGTCTCCCAGGCTCTCACGCACACACACTCCAAGTGTTTCCACTCTCCGGAACAGTGAGGCTCTGTATAACACGGTCTCCTACCCTACTATATCCTTGCGTTGGTACGCGACCAGTGAGACCTGTATGGTGAAGGGGGCGGCCGCAGGCCTGACTTCAGGAATCAAGTGGGGAGTTGTGTTCTCCCTTCTGCCGCGGCCTCAGTCTCCCTCGCTAAATGGTTTTGGACTCGCTGGCAGTGCTCGCCCGCATTCACACTGCAAAGTGTTCGACCTTCAGGAAGGCCTAATCTGGCCGAAGTCGGGATTATCTACAGTGTGTTTCCCTCGACTTAGGAGGTTCGCTCTCGGCCTGCAAGCACACCGGGGCAAGGTTACTAGCCGCAGGAATAAGAGCTGAGCCGAGAGGCGTCTCCGGCACCGGCCTTTCTTTCCCTCGATTTTACATAAGGATGCCGTTCGCCGGGCTCTCAAGCACAGCGAACAGCATACAGCGTCCTCTCCGCTAGGGACCGGCGGGAGCTAAAGCGCGGGTTCTCCACAGTGTTGTGCCTTCCCGGGAAGGGCCTCCGACTTAGGCCTGCACGCACACAGGCCGGAGGAGTGCTAGCATTCTGATACTGAGAGCTGGTGGGAGAGGTGCGGGTGCACGAATCCGTTTCTCTCGCCCAGTAACTTAGGGCACTCGTCTGCCAGGCTCTGACGCACAGGCACTCCAGGTGTTCCAACTACCCGCAGCAGTGAGGCTATGTACAACACGGTTCCCCTACATTACTGTTTCTTTGTTTTGGTCAGCGAGCAGTGAGACTTGCAAGCCCAAGGGGGGGGTCGCTGGGCTGGCTACCGGAAACAAGAGGGGAGTTGTGTTCTCCCTTCTGCCGCGGCCTCAGTCTCCCTCGGAAAATGGTTTTGGACTCGCTGGCTGTTCTGGCCCGCATTCATACAGCAAAAGGTTTCCACCCTCAGGAAGGCCTAATCTGCCCGAGGTCGGGAATTTCTACAGTGTGTTTCCCTCGACTTAGTTGCTTGGCCATCGGCCTGCGAGCACACCGTGGCAAGGGTACCAGCCCAAGGAACAAGAGCTGAGCCGAGAGGCGCCTCCGGCACCGGCCTTTCTTTCCCTCGGTTTTACATAGAGAAGCCGTTCGCCTGGCTCTCAAGCACAGCGCACAGCATTCATCATTTTCTCCGCTAGGGAGCGGCGTGAGTTAAAGCGCGGTTTCTCCACAGTGTTGTGCCTTTCAAGGAGGGGCCTTCAACTTAGGCCTGTAGGCACACATGGAGGAGGAGTGCTAGCATTCTGCCAGTGAGAGCTGGTGGGAGAGGTGCGGCTGCCCGAGTTCCTTTCTCTCGCCCAGTAACGTAGGGCACTCGTATACCAGGCTCTCACGCACACACACTCCAGGTGTTTCCACTCTCCGGAACAGTGAGGCTCTACACCAGGGTACCCTACCCTACTGTTTCTTTGCGTTGGTACACGAGCAGTGGGACTTGCATGCTCAAGGGGGCAGCCGCTGCCCTGGCTTCAGGAAACAAGTGGGGAGTTGTGTTCTCCCTTCTGCCGCGGCCTCAGTCTCCCTCGGAAAATGGTTTTGGACTCGCTGGCAGTGCTCGCCCGCATTCACACAGCAAAATGTTTCCACCCTCAGGAAGGCCTAGTCTAGCAGAAGTTAGGAATTTCTACAGTGTGTTTCCCTCGACTTAAGTGGTTGGTTCTCGGCCTGCAAGCACCCCGGGGCAACGGTACTAGCCCCAGGAACAAGAGCTGAGCCGAGAGGCGTCTCCGCCAGCGGCCTTTCTTTATCTCAGTTTTACATAAGGAAGCCGTTCGCCGGGCTCTCAAGCACAGCGCACAGCATACAGCGTCCTCTCCGCTACAGACCGGCAGATGGTAAAGCGCGGTTTCTCCACAGTGTTGGGCCTTTCAAGGAGAGTCCTGAAACATAGGCCTGCACGCACTCATGTTGGAGGAGTGCTAGCATTCTGCCACTGAGAGCTGGTGGGAGAGGTGCGGATGCCCGAGTTCGTTTCTCTCGCCTAGTAACGTAGGGGCCTCGTCTACCAGGCTCTCACGCACACACACTCCAAATGTTTCCACTCTCCGGAACAGTGAGGCTCTACAACACGATACCCTACCCTTCTGTTTCCTTGCGTTGGTACGCGAGCAGTGAGAGTTGTATGGTAAAGGGGGCGGCCGCAGGCCTGGCTTCTGGAAACAAGTAGGGAGTTGTGTTCTCCCTTCTGCCGCGGCCTCAGTCTCCCTCGGAAAATGGTTTTGGACTCGATGGCAGTGCTTGCCCGCATTCACACAGCCAAAGGTTTCCACCCTCAGGAAGGCCTAATTTGGCCGAAGTCGGGATTTTCTAGTGTGTTTCCCTCGACTTGGCTCTCGGCCTGCAAGCACACCGGGGCAAGGTTACTAGCCCCAGGAACAAGATGTGGGCCGAGACGCGTCTCTGCCACCGGCCTTTCTTTCCCTCGGTTTTACTTAAGGAAGCCGATCGCCGGGCTCTCAAGCACAGTGCACAGCATACAGCGTCCTCTCCACTACGGCCGGCGGGAGGTAAAGCGCGCTTTCTCCACAGTGTTGTGACTTCCAGGGTGGGGCCTGCAACTTAGGCCTGCACGTACACAGGCCTGAGGAGTGCTAGCATTCTGATCCTGAGAGCTGGTGGGCGAGGTGCGGCTGCACGAATCCGTTTCTCTCGCCCAGGAACTTAGGGGACTCGTGTGCCAGGCTCTTACGCACAGGCACTCCAGGTGTTCCCACTCCCCGCAACAGTGAGGCTATCTACAACAGTGTTCCGCTACAGTACTGTTACTTTGTTTTAGTACGCGAGCAGTGAGACTTGCATTCCCAAGGGGGCGGCCGCTGGGCTGGCTTGAGGAAGCAAGTGGGGAGTTGTGTTCTCCCTTCTGCCGTGACCTCAGTCTCCCTCGGAAAATGGTTTTGGACTCGCTGGCAGTTCTCGCCCGGATTCATACAGCAAAAGGTTTTGACCCTCAGGAAGGCCTAATCTGGCCGAAGTCGGGATTTTCTGCAGTGTGTTTCCCTCGACTGAGTTGGTTGGCTCTCGGCCCGCAAGCACACCGGGGCAAGAGTACTAGCCCCAGGAACAAGAACTGAGCCGAGAGGCTTCTCCGCCACCGGCATTTCTTTCCCTCCGTTTTACATAAGGAAGCCGTTCGCCGGGCTCTCAAGCACAGCACACAGCATACAGCGTGCTCTCCGCTAGGGACCGGCGGGAGCTAAAGCGCGGTTTCTCCACAGTGTTGCGCCTTTCAAGGAGGGCCCTGCACCTTAGGCCTGCACGCACACAGGCCGGAGGACTGCTAGCGTTCTGCCACTGAGAGCTGTTGCGAGACGTGCGGATGCCCGAGTTCGTTTCTTTCGCCCAGTAAAATAGGGGACTCGTCTCCCAGGCTCTCACGCACACACACTCCAAGTGTTTCCACTCTCCGGAACAGTGAGGCTCTGTATAACACGGTCTCCTACCCTACTATATCCTTGCGTTGGTACGCGACCAGTGAGACCTGTATGCTGAAGGGGGCGGCCGCAGGCCTGGCTTCAGGAAACAAGTGGGGAGTTGTGTTCTCCCTCTGCCGCAACCTCAGTGTCCCCCGGAAATTGGTTTTGGACTCGCTGGCTGTTCTCGCCCGCATTCATACAGCAAAAGTTTTCCACCCTCAGGAAGGCCTAATATGGCCGAACACGGGATTTTCTACAGTGTGTTTCCCTAGAGATAGTTGCTTGGCTCTCGCCTGCGAGCACACCGTGGCAAGGCTACCAGCCCAAGGAACAAGAGCTGAGCCGAGAGGCGTCTCCGCCACCGGCCTTTCTTTATCTCAGTTTTACATAAGGAAGCCGTTCGCCGGGCTCTCAAGCACAGCGGACAGCATACAGCGTCCTCTCCGCTACGGACCGGCGGGAGGTAAAGCGCGGTTTCTCCACAGTGTTGGGCCTTTCAAGGAGAGTCCTGAAACATAGGCCTGCACGCACTCATGTTGGAGGAGTGCTAGCCTTCTGCCACTGACAGCTGGTGGGACAGGTGCGGATGCCCGAGTTCGTTTCACTCGCCTAGTAACGTAGGGGACTCCTCTCCCAGGCTCTCACGCACACACACTCCAAGTGTTTCCACTCTCTGGAACAGTGAGGCTCTTTACAACACGGTCCCCTGCCTTACTGTTTCCTTTCGTTGGTACGCGAGCAGTGAGACTTGCATGCTCATGGGAGCGGCCGCTGGGCTGGCTTCAGGAAAGAAGTGGGGAATTGTGTTCTCCCTTCTACCGCGGAATCCGTCTCCCTGGAAAATGGTTTTGGACTCGCTGGCAGCGCTCGCCCGCATTCACACAGCAAAAGGTTTCCACACTCAGGAAGGCCTAATCTGGCCGAAGTCGGGGTTTTCTGCAGCGTGTTTCCATCGACTTAGTTGGTTGGCTCTCGGCCTGCAAGTACACCGGGGAAAGGGTACTAGCCCCAGGAACAAGAGCTGAGCCGAGAGGCATCTCCGCCACCGGCCTTTCTTTCCCTCAGTTTTTTTTTTAATTTTCTTATTCTTATGTTAAACACCATATATTACATCATTAATTTTTGCTGCAGTGTTCCATGACTCATTGTTTCTTCATAACACCCAGTGCTCCATGCAGAACGTGCCCTCCTCAATACCCATCACCAGGCTAACACATCCCCCTACGCCCCTCCCCTCTAGAACCCTCAGTTTGTTTTTCAGAGTCCTTCATCTGTCATGGTTCCTCTCTCCCTCTCACATACTCCCCTTCTCTTCCTTTCCTGTTACCTTCTTTCTCTTTTTTCTTAAAATATGTTGCGTTATTTGTTTCAGAAGTACAGATCTGTGATTCAACACTCTTGCACAATTCACAGGGCTCACCGTAGCACATATCCTCCCAAATGTCTATCACCAAGCCACCCCATCCCTCCAAACCCCAACCACTCCAGTAACACTCAGTTTGTTTCCTGAGATTAAGAATTCCTCATATCCGTGAGGTCATGCGATACATGTCTTTCTCTGATTGACATATTTCATTCAACATAACACCCTCCAGTTCCATCCACGTCGCTGCCAATGGCAAGATCTCATTACTTTTGACGGCTGCATAATATTCCATTGTGTATATATACCACCACTTCTTTATCCATTCATCTGTCGATGGACATCTTGGCTCTTTCCACAGTTTGGCTATTGTGGATATTGCTGCTATAAACATTGGGGTACACGTACACCTTCGGGTCCCTACATTTGTATCTTTGGGGTAAATACCCAGTAGTGCAATTGCTGGATCAAACGATAGCTCTAATTTCAACTGTTTGAGGAACCTCCATACTGTTTTCCAGAGTGGTTGCACCGGCTTGCATTCCCTCCAACAGTGTAGGAGGTTTCCCCTTTCTCCACATGCCCGCCAACATCTGTCGTTCCCTCACTTGTTAATTTTAGCCATTCTGACGGGTGTGATATGGCATCTCATTGAGGTTTTGATTTGGATATCCCTGATGCCGAGCGATGTTGAGCACTTTTTCATGTGCCTGTTGGCCATTTGGATGTCTTCTTTGGAAAAATGTCTCCTCATGTCTTCTGCCCATTTCTTGATTGGATTATTTGATCTTTGGGTGTTGAGTTTGATAAGTTCTTTATAGATTTTGTATACTAGCCCTTTATCTGATATGTCATTTGTAAATATTTTCTCCCATTCTGTCGGTTGTCTTTTGGGGTTGTGGACTGTTTCTTTTGCTGTGCAAAAGCTTTTTTTTTATTTTTTAATGTTATGTTAATCACTATATATTACATCATTAGTTTCTCGTGCAGTGTTCCATTATTCATTGATACTGGAATGGTTGGGGTGGGAGGGATGGGGTGGCTGGGTGATAGACATTGGGGAGGGTATGTGCTATGGTGAGCGCTGTGAATTGTGCAAGATTGCTGAATCACAGATCTGTACTTCTGAAACAAATAACGCAACATATTTTAAGAAAAATAAAAGAAGAAGATAACAGGAGAGGAAGAGAAGGGGAGTATTTCAAAGGGGGAGACGAACCATGAGAGATGATGGATTCTGAGAAACAAACTGAGGGTTCTAGAGGAGAGGGGGGTAGGGGGATGGGTTAGCCTGGTGATGGATATTGAGGAGGGCACTTTCTGCATGGAGCACTGGGTGTTATGAACAAACAATGAATCATGGAAGACTGCACCAAAAACGAATGATGTAATATATCATTCTTAAGTTATGATTAACATAACAATTAAGAAAAAAGCTTATGCACAGCAAGACAAACACTCCACATACCCAAAAGACAACCGACAGAATGGGAGAAAATATTGGCAAATGACATATCAGATAAAGGGCTAGTATCCCAAATCTATAAAGAACTTATCAAACTCAACACCCAAAGAACAAATAATCCAATCAAGAAATGGGCCGAAGACATGAACACACATTTTTCCAAAGAAGACATCCAAATGGCCGACAGGCACATGAAAAAGTGCTCAACATCGCTCGGCATCAAGGAAATCCAAATCAAAACCTCAATGAGATACCACCTGACACCCGTCAGAATGGCTAAAGTTAACAAGTCAGGGAACGACAGATTTTGGCGGGGATGTGGAGAAAGGGGAACCCTCCTCCACTGTTGGTGGGAATGCAAGCTAGTGCAACCACTCTGGAAAAGAGTATGGAGGATCCTCAAACAGTTGAAATTAGTGCTACCGTTCGATCCAGCAATTGACTACTGGGTATTTAACACAAAGATACAAATGTAGGGACCCGAAGGGGTACGTGTACCGCAATGTTTATAGCAACAATGTCCACAATAGCCAAACTGTGGAAAGAGCCAAGATGTCCATCGACAGATGAATGGATAAGGAAGAGGTGGTATATATACACAATGGAATATTACGCAGCCTTCAAAAGGAATGAGATGTTGCCATTTGCAAAGACGTGGTTGGAACTGGAGGGTGTTATGTTGAGTGAAATAAGTTAATCAGAGGAAGACATGTAACGCATGACCTCACAGATATGAGGAATTCTTAATATCAGGAAACAAACTGACTGTTACTGGAGTGTTAGGGGGTGTGAGGGATGGGGTGGCTGGGTGATAGACATTGGGGAGAGTATGTGCTACGGTGAGGGCTGTGAATTGTGCAAGACTGTTGAATCACAAATCTGTACTTCTGAAACAAATAACGCAACATATTTTAAGAAAAAGAAAAAGAAAAAGAAGATAACAGGAGAGGAAGAGAAGGGGAGTATGTCAGAGGGGGACACGAACCATGACAGATGATGGACTCTGAAAAACAAAGGGAGGGTCTAGATGGGAGGGCGGGAGGGGTTTGGGTTATCCTGGTGATGGGTATTGAGGAGGGCATGTTCTGCATGGAGCACTGGGTGTTATGAACAAACAATGAATCATGGAACACTACGAAAAACTAATGATGTAATATATGGTGATTAACATAACAATAAAAAATTTAAAAAAAGCTTTTGCACAGCTAAAGAAACAGTCCACAAAACCAAAAGACACCCGACAGAATGGGAGAAAATATTGACAAATGACATAGCAGATAAAGGGCTAGTATCCAAAATGTATAAAGAACTTATCAAACTCAACACCCAAAGAACATATAATCCAATCAAGAAATGGCCCGAAGACATGAACAGACATTTTTCCAAAGAAGACATCCAAATGGCCAACAGGCACTTGAAAAAGTGCTCAACATCGCTCGGCATCAGGGAAATCCAAATCAAAACCTCAATGAGATACCACCTCACATTCGTCAGAATGGCTAAAATTAACAAGTCAGTGAAGACAGATTTTGGCGGGGTTGTGGAGAAAGGGGAACCCTCCTACACTGTTGGTGGGAATGCAAGCTGGTGCAACCACTCTGGAAAACACTATGGAGGATCCTCAAACAGTTGAAATTAGTGCTACCGTTCGATCCAGCAATTGACTACTGGGTAGTTAACACAAAGATTCAAATGTAGGGACCCGAAGGGGTACGTGTACCGCAATGTTTATAGCAACAATGTCCACAATAGTCAAACTGTGGAAAGAGCTAAGATGTCCATCGACAGATGAATGGATAAAGAAGAGGTGGTATATATACACAATGGAATATTATGCAGCCGTCAAAAGGAATGAGATGTTGCCATTTGCAAAGACGTGGATGGAACTGGAGGGTGTTATGTTGAGTGAAATAAGTCAATCAGGGAAAGACATGTATCGCATGACCTCACTGATATGAGGAATTCTTAATCTCAGGAAACAAACTGAGTGTTACTGGAGTGTTTGGGGGTGGGAGGGATGGGGTGGCTGGGTGATAGACATTGGGGAGAGTATGTGTTACGGTGAGCGCTGTGAATTGTGCAAGACTGTTGAATCACAGATCTGTACTTCTGAAAGAAAAAACGCAACATATTTTAAGAAAAAGTAAAAGAAGAAGATAACAGGAGAGGAAGAGAAGGGGAGTATGTCAGAGGGGGAGACGAACCATGACAGATGATGGACTCTGAAAAACAAAGTGAGGGTTCTAGAGGGGAGGGCGGTAGGGGTTTGGGTTAGCCTGGAGATGGGTATTGGGGAGGGCACGTTCTGCATGGAGCACTCGGTGTTATGAACAAACAATGAATCATGGAACACTGCACCAAAAACTAATGATGTAATATATGGTGATTAACATAACAATAAAAACGCTTTTGCACAGCAAAAGAAACAGTCCACAAAACCAAAAGACAACCGACAGAATGGGAGAAAATATTTGCAAATGACATATCAGATAAAGGGCTAGTCTCCAAAATCCATAAAGAACTTATCAAACTCAACACCCAAAGAACAAATAATCCAATCAAGAAATGGGCCGAAGACATGAACAGACATTTTTCCAAAGAAGACCTCCAAATGGCCAATAGGCACATGAAAAAGTGCTCAACATCGCTCGGCATGAGGGAAATCCAAATCAAAACCTCAATGAGATACCACCTCACACCCGTCAGAATGGCTAAAATTAACAAGTCAGGGAATGACAGATGTTGGCGGGAAGTGGAGAAAGGGGAACCCTCCTACACTGTTGGTGGGAAGGCAAGCTGGTGCAACCACTCTGGAAAACACTATGGAGGATCCTCAAACAGTTGAAATTAGAGCTACCATTCGATCCAGCAATTGCACTACTGGGTATTTACCACAAAGATACAAATGTAGGGACCCGAACGGGTACGTGTACCCCAATGTTTATAGCAGCAATGTCCAAAATAGGTAAATTGTGGAAAGAGCGAAGATGTCCATCGGCAGATGAACGGATAAAGAAGAAGTGGTGTATATACACAATGGAATATTATACAGCCGTCAAAAGGAATGAGATCATGCCATTTGCAACGACGCGGATGGAACTGGAGGGTGGTATGTTGAGTGAAATAAGTGAATCAGAGAAATACACCTATCGCATGACTCACTGATATGAGGAATTTTTAATCTCAGGAAAGAAACTGTTTGAATGGAGTGGTTGGGGCTGGGAGGGATGGGTTGGCTGGGTGATAGACATTGGGGAAGTATGTGCCACGGTGAGCGCTGTGAATTGTGCAAGACTGTTGAATCACAGATCTGTACTTCTGAATCAAATAACGCAACATATACTAAGAAAAGAGAAAAAAAGAAATAGATAACAGGAGATGAAGAGAGGGGGAGTATGTCAGACGGGGAGACGAACCATGAGAGATGATGGACTCTGAAAAACAAACTGAGGGTTCTAGAGGGGAGGGGGGTATGGGGATCGGTTAGCCTGGTGATGGGTATTGAGGAGGGCACGTTCTGCATGGAGCAGTGGGTGTTATGAACAAACAATTAATCATGGAACAGTGCACCAAAAACTAATGATGTAATATATGGTGATTAACATAACAATAAAAAAATTAAAAAAAAAAGATTTTGCACAGCAAAAGAAACAGTCCACAAAACCAAAAGACAACCGACAGAATGGGAGAAAATATGTGCAAATGACATATCAGATAAAGGGCTAGTATCCAAAATCGATAAAGAACTTATCAAACTCAACACCCAAAGAACACATAATCCAATCAAGAAATGGGCCGAAGACATGAACAGACATTTTTTCAAAGAAGACATCCAAATGGCCAACAGGCACATGAAAAAGTGCTCAACATAGCTCGGTATCAGGGAAATCCAAATCAAAACCTCAATGACATACCACCTCACACCCGTCAGAATGGCTAAAATTAACAAGTCAGGGAACGACAGATGTTGGCGGGCATGTGGAGAAAGGGGAACCCTCCTACACTGTTGGTGGAAATGCAAGCTGGTGCAACCACTCTGGAAAACACTATGGAGGATCCTCAAACAGTTGAAATTAGCGCTACCGTTCGATCCAGCAATTGACTACTGGGTGTTTAACACAAAGATACAAATGTAGGGACCCGAAGGTGTACGTGTACCCCAAAGTTTATAGCAGCAATGTCCACAATAGCCAAACTGTGGAAAGAGCCAAGATGTCCATCGACAGATGAATGGATAAAGAAGAGGTGGTATATATACACAATGGAATATTATGCAGCCTTCTAAAGGAATGAGATGTTGCCATTTGCAAAGACGTGGATGGAACTGGAGGGTGTTATGTTGAGTGAAATAAGTCAATCAGAGAAAGACATGTATCGCATGACCTCACTGATATGAGGAATTCTTAATCTCAGGAAACAAACTGGGTTTTACTGGAGTGGTTGTGGGTGGGAGGGATGGGGTGGCTGGGTGATAGACATTGGGGAGGATATGTGCTACGGTGAGCACTGTCGATTGTGCAAGACTGTTGAATCACAGATCTGTACTTCTGAAACAAATAAAGCAACATATTTTAAGAAAAAGAAAAAGAAGAAGATAACAGGAGAGGAAGAGAAGGGGAGTATGTCAGAGGGGGAGACGAACCATGACAGATGATGGACTTTGAAAAACAAAATGAGGGTTCTAGAGGGGAGGGCGGTAGGGGTTCGGGTTTGCCTGGGGATGGGTATTGAGGAGGGCACGTTCTGCATGGAGGACTGGGTGTTATGAACAAACAATGAATCATGGAACACTGCACCAAAAACTAATGATGTAATATATGGTGATTAACATAACAATAAAAAAGCTTTTGCACAGCAAAAGAAACAGCCCACAAAACCAAAAGACAACCGACAGAATGGGAGAAAATATTTGCAAATGACATATCAGATAAAGGGCTAGTATCCAAAATCTATAAAGAACTTATCAAACTCAACACCCAAAGAACAAATAATCCAATCAAGAAATGGGCCGAAGACATGAACAGACATTTTTCCAAAGAAGACCTCCAAATGGCCAATAGGCACATGAAAAAGTGCTCAACATCGCTCGGCATGAGGGAAATCCAAATCAAAACCTCAATGAGATACCACCTCACACCCGTCAGAATGGCTAAAATTAACAAGTCAGGGAACGACAGATGTTGGCGGGGATGTGGAGAAAGGGGAACCCTCCTCCACTGTTGGTGGGAAGGCAAGCTGGTGTAAGCACTCTGGAAAACAGTATGGGGGTTCTTCAAACTGTTGAAATTTGAGCTACCCTTCGATCCACCAATTGCACTAAAGGGTATTTAACACAAAGATACAAATGTAGGGACCCGAAGGGGTACGTGTACCCCAAAGTTTATAGCAGCAATGTCCACAATAGCCAAACTGTGGAAAGAGCCAAGATGTCCATCGACAGATGAATGGATAAAGAAGAAGTGATATATATACCCAAGGGAATACTATGCAGCCGTCAAAAGGAATGAGATCTTGCCATTTGCAACGATGTGGATGGAACTGGAGGGTGTTATGTTGAGTGAAATGAATCAATCAGAGAAAGACACCTATCGCATGACCTCACTGATATGAGGAATTCTTAACCTTAGGAAACAAACTGAGTGTTACTGGAGTGTTTGGGGTTGGGACGGATGGTGTGGCTGGGTGATAGATATTGGGGAGGGCATGTGCTACGGTGAGCGCTGTGAATTGTGCACACTGTTGAATTCCAGATCTGTACTTCTGAAACAAATAACGCAACATATTTTAAGAAAAAAGAAAAAGAAGAAGATAACAGGAGAGGGACTGAAGGGGAGTATCACAGAGGAGGAGACGAACCATGAGAGATGATGCACTCTGAAAAAGAAAGTGAGGGTTCTAGAGGGGAGCGGGGGTACGGGTTTGGTTTAGCCTGGTGATGGGTATTGAGGAGGGCACGTTCTGCATGGAGCACTGGGTGTTATGAACAATGAATCATGGAACACTGCACCAAAAACTAATGATGTAATATATGGTGATTAACATAACAATAAAAAAAGCTTTTGTACAGCAAAAGAGACAGTCCACAAAACCAAAAGAGAACCGAAAGAAGGGGAGAAAATATGTGCAAATGACATAACAGAAAAAGGGCTAGTATCCAAAATCTATAAAGAACTTATCAAACTCAACACCGAAAGAACAAATAATCCAATCAAGAAATGGGGCAAAAATATGAACAGACATTTTTCCAAAGAAGACCTCCAAATGGCCAATAGGCACATGAAAAAGTGCTCAACATCGCTCGGCATGAGGGAAATCCAAATCAAAACCTCAATGAGATACCACCTCACACCCGTCAGAATGGCTAAAATTAAGAAGTCAGGGAATGACAGATTTTGGCGGGAAGTGGAGAAAGGGGAACTCTCCTACACTGTTGGTGGGAAGGCAAGCTGCTGCAACCACTCTGGAAAACACTATGGAGGATTCTCAAACAGTTGAAATTAGAGCTACCGTTCGATCCACCAATTGCACTACTGGGTATTTACCACAAAGATACAAATGTAGGGACCCAAAGGTGTACGTGTATCCCAATCTTTATAGCAGGAATATCCACAATAACCAAACTGTGGAAAGAGCCAAGATGTCCATCGACAGATGAATGGATAAAGAAGAGGTGGTATATATACACAATGGAATATTATGCAGCCTTCAAAAGGAAGGAGATGTTGCCATTTGCAAAGACGTGGTTGGAACTGGAGGGTGTTATGTTGAGTGAAATAAGTTAATCAGAGAAAGACACGTAACGCATGACCTCAGTGATATGAGGAATTCTTAATCTCAGGAAACAAACTGAGTGTTACTGGAGTGGTTGTGGGTGTGAGGGATGGGGTGGCTGGGTGATAGACATTGGGGAGGGTATGTGCTACGGTGAGCGCTGTGAATTGTGCAAGACTGTTGAATCACAAATCTGTACTTCTGGAACAAATAACACAACATATTTTAGGAAAAAGAAAAAGAAGAAGATAAGAGGAGAGGAAGAAAAGGGGAGTATGTCAGAGGGGGAGACGAACCATGACAGATGATGGACTCTGAAAAACAAAGTGAGGGTTCTAGAGGGGAGGGCGGTGGGGTTTGGGTTAGCCTGGTGATGGGAATTGAGGAGGGCACGTTCTGCATGGAGCACTGGGTGTTATGAACAAACAATGAATCATGGAACACTGCACCAAAAACTAATGATGTAATATATGGTGATTAACATAACAATAAAAAAAATTTGCACAGCAAAAGAAACAGTCCACAAAACCAAAAGACAACCGACACAATGGGAGAAAATATGTGCGAATGACATAAGAGATAAAGGGCTAGTATTAAAAATCTATAAAGAACTTATCAAACTCAACACCCAAAGAACAATTAATCCAATCAAGAAAGGGGCAGAAGACATGAACAGACATTTTCCAAAGAAGATATCCAAATCGCCAACAGGCACATGAAAAAGTGCTCAACATCGTTCGGCATCAGGGAATTCCAAATCAAAACCTCAATGAGAAACCATATCCCACCCGTCAGAATGGCTAAAATTAACAAGTCAGGGAACGACAGATGTTGGCGGGCATGTGGAGAAAGGGGAAACCTCCTAAACTGTTGGTGGGAATGCAAGCTGGTGCAACCACTCTGGAAAACAGTATGGAGGTTCCTCAAACAGCTGAAATTACAGCTACCGTTCGATCCAGCAATTGCACTACTGGGTATTTACCACAAAGATACAAATGTAGGGACCCGAAGGGGTACGTGTACCCCAATGTTTATAGCAGCGATGTCCACAATAGCCAAACTGTGGAAAGAGCCATGATGTCCATCGCCTGATGAATGGATAAAGAAGAGGTGGTATATATACACATTGGAATATTAGGCAGCCTTCCAAATGAATGAGATCTTGCCATTTGCAACGACGTGGATGGAACTGGAGGGTGTTATGTTGAGTGAAATAAGTCAATCAGAGAAAGACACGTATCGCATGACCTCACTGATATGAGGAATTTTTAATCTCAGGAAACAAACTGTTTGAATGGAGTGGTTGGGTGTGGGAGGGATGGGTTGGCTGGGTCATAGACATTGGGGAGGGTGTGTGCCACGGTGAGCGCTGTGAATTGTGCAACAATGTTGAATCACAGATCTGTACTTCTGAATCAAATAACGCAACATATTTTAAGAAAATAGAAAAAAAGTAGATAACAGGATATGAAGAGAGGGGGAGTATGTCAGACGGGGAGACGAACCATGAGAGATGATGGACTCTGAAAAACAAACTGAGGGTTCTAGAGGGGAGGGGTGTAGGGGGATCGGTTATCCTGGTGATGGGTATTGAGGAGGGCACGTTCCTCATGGAGCAGTGGGTGTTATGAACAAACAATGAATCATGGAACAGTGCACCAAAAACTAATGATGTAATGTATGGTGATTAACATAACAATAAAAAAATAAAAAAATAAAGATTTTGCACAGCAAAAGAAACAGTCCACAAAACCAAAAGACAACCGACAGAATGGGAGAAAATATGTGCAAATGACATATCAGATAAAGGGCTAGTATCCAAAATCGATAAAGAACTTATCAAACTCAACACCCAAAGAAAACATAATCCAATGAAGAAATTGGCAGAAGACATGAACAGACATTTTTTCAAAGAAGACATCCAAATGGCCAACAGGCACATGAAAAAGTGCTCAACATAGCTCGGTATCAGGGAAATCCAAATCAAAACCTCAATGAGATACCACCTCACACCCGTCAGAATGGCTAAAATTAACAAGTCAGGGAACGACAGATGTTGGCGGGGATGTGGAGAAACGGGAACCCTCCTACACTGTTGGTGGGAATGCAAGCTGGTGCAACCACTCTGGAAAACAATATGGAGGATCCTCAAACAGTTGACATTAGAGCTACCGTTCGATCCAGCAATTGACTACTGGGTATTCACCACAAAGATAAAAATGTAGGAACCCGAAGGTATACGTGTACCCCAAAGTTTATAGAAGCAATGTCCACAATAGCCAAACTGTGGAAAGAGCCAAGATGTCCATCGACAGATGAATGGATAAAGAAGAGGTGGTATATATACACAATGGAATATTATGCATCCATCAAAAGGAATGAGATGTTGCCATTTTCAAAGACATGGATGAAACTGGAGGTTGTTATGTTGAGTGAAATAAGTGAATATATTGTGATTAACATAACAATAAAAAAAAGCTTTTGCACAGCAAAAGAAACAGTCCAGAAAACCAAAAGACAACCGACAGAATGGGAGAAAATATTTGCAAATGACATATCAGATAAAGGGCTAGTATCCAAAATACATAGAGAACTTATCAAACTCAACACCCAAAGAACAAATAATCCAATCAAGAAATGGGCCGAAGACATGAACAGACATTTTTCCAAAGAAGACCTCCAAATGGCCAACAGGCACATGAAAAAGTGCTCAACATCGCTCGGCATGAGGGAAATCCAAATCAAAACCTCAATGAGATACCACCTCACACCCGTCAGAATGGCTAAAATTAACAAGTCAGGGAACGACAGATGTTGGCGGGGATGTGGATAAAGGGGAACCCTCCTACACTGTTGGTGGGAAGGCAAGCTTGTGTAAGCACTCTGGAAAATAGTATGGAGGTTCCTCAAACAGTTGAAATTAGAGCTACCGTTCGATCCAGCAATTGCACTACTAGGTATTTACCACAAGATACAAATGTAGGGACCCGAAGGGGTACGTGTACCCCAAAGTTTATAGCAGCAATGTCCAAAATAGCCAAACTGTGGAAAGAGCCAAGATGTCCATCGACGGATGAATGGATAAAGAAGAAGTGGTATATATACACAAGGGAATATTATGCAGCCGTCAAAAGGAATGAGATCTTGCCATTTGGAACGACGTGGATGGAACTTTAGGGTGGTATGTTGAGTGAAATGAGTCAATCAGAAAAAGACACGTATCGCATGACCTCACTGATATGAGGAATTCTTAATCTTAGGAAACAAACTGAGTGTTACTGGAGTGGTTGGGGGTGGGACGGATGGGGTGGCTGGGTGATAGACATTGGGGAAGGTATGTGCTACGGTGAGTGCTGTGAATTGTGCACACTGTTGAATCACAGACCTGTACTTCTGAAACAAATAACGCAACATATTTTAAGAAAAGAGAAAAAGAAGAAGATAACAGGAGAGGAACTGAAGGGGAGTATCACAGAGGGGGAGACGAACCATGAGAGATGATGCACTCTGAAAAAGAAAGTGAGGGTTCTAGAGGGGAGGGGGTAGGGGTTTGGGTTAGCCTGGTGATGGGTATTGAGGAGGGCACGTTCTGCATGGAGCACTGGGTGTTATGAACAAACAATGAATCATGGAACACTGAACCAAAAACTAATGATGTAATATATGGTGATTAACATAACAATAAAAAAAGCTTTTGCACAGCAAAAGAAACAGTCCACAAAACCAAAAGACAACCGACAGAATGGGAGAAAATATGTGCAAATGACATAACAGATCAAGGGCTAGTATCCAGAATCTATAAAGAACTTATCAAACTCAACACCCAAATAACAAATAATCCAATCAAGAAATGGGCCGAAGACCTGTACAGACATTTTTCCAAAGAAGATATCCAAATCGCCAACAGGCACATGAAAAAGTGCTCAACATCGCTCGGCATCAGGGAAATCCAAATCAAAACCTCAATGAGATACCATATCACACCCGTCAGAATGGCTAAAATTAACAAGTCAGGGAACGAGAGATGTTTGCGGGCATGTGGAGAAAGGGGAACACTCCTCCACTGTTGGTGGGAAGGCAAGCTGGTGCAACTATTCTGGAAAACACTATGGAGGATCCTCAAACAGTTGAAATTAGAGCTACTGTTCGATCTAGCAATTGCACTACTGGACATTTACCACAAAGATACAAATGTAGGGACCCGAACGGGTACGTGTACCCCAATGTTTATAGCAGCAATGTCCAAAATAGGTAAATTGTGGAAAGAGCAAAGATGTCCATCGACAGATGAACGGATAAAGAAGAAGTGGTGTATATACACAATGGAATATTATGCAGCCGTCAAAAGGAATGAGATCTTGCCATTTGCAACGACGCGGATGGAACTGGAGGGTGTTATGTTGAGTGAAATAAGTCAATCAGAGAAAGACACCTATCGCATGACCTCACTGATATGAGGAATTTTTAATCTCAGGAAAGAAACTGTTTGAATGGAGTGGTTGTGGCTGGGAGGGATGGGTTGGCTGGGTGATAGACATTGGGGAGGGTATGTGCCAAGGTGAGCGCTGTGAATTGTGCAAGACTGTTGAATCACAGATCTGTACTTCTGAATCAAATAACGCAACATATTTTAAGAAAATAGAAAAAAAGAAGTAGATAACAGGAGATGAAGAGAGGGGGAGTATGTCAGACGGGGAGACGAACCATGAGAGATGATGGACTCTGAAAAACAAACTGAGGGTTCTAGAGGGGAGGGGGGTAGGGGGATCGGTTAGCCTGGTGATGGGTATTGAGGAAGGCACGTTCTGCATGGAGCAGTGGGTGTTATGAACAAACAATTAATCATGGAACAGTGCACCAAAAACTAATGATGTAATATATGGTGATTAACATAACAATAAAAAAATTAAAAAAAAAAAGATTTTGCACAGCAAAAGAAACAGTCCACAAAACCAAAGACAACCGAGAGAATGGGAGAAAATATGTGCAAATGACATATCAGATAAAGGGCTATTATCCAAAATCGATTAAGAACTTATCAAACTCAACACCCAAAGAACACATAATCCAAGGAAGAAATTGGCAGAAGACATGAACAGACATTTTTTCAAAGAAGACATCCAAATTTCCAACAGGCACATAAAAAAGTGCTCAACATAGCTCGGTATCAGGGAAATCCAAATCAAAACCTCAATGAGATACCACCTCACACCCGTCAGAATGGCTAAAATTAACAAGTCAGGGAACGACAGATGTTGGCGGGCATGTAGAGAAAGGGGAACCCTCCTACACTGTTGGTGAAAATGCAAGCTGGTGCAACCACTCTGGAAAACACTATGGAGGATGCTCAAACAGTTGAAATTAGTGCTACCGTTCGATCCAGCAATTGACTACTGTGTATTTAACACAAAGATACAAATGTAGGGACCCGAAGGGGTACGTGTACCCAAAGTTTATAGCAGCAATGTCCACAATAGCCAAACTGTGGAAAGAGCCAAGATGTCCATCGACAGATGAATGGATAAAGAAGAGGTGGTATATATACACAATGGAATATTATGCAGCCTTCAAAAGGAATGAGATGTTGCCATTTGCAAAGACGTGGATGGAACTGGAGGGTGTTATGTTGAGTGAAATAAGTCAATCAGAGAAAGACATGTATCGCATAACCTCACTGATATGAGGAATTCTTAATCTCAGGAAACAAACTGAGTGTTACTGGAGTGGTTGGGGGTGGGAGGGATGGGGTGGCTGGGTGATAGACATTGGGGAGGGTATGTGCTACGGTGAGCGCTGTCGATTGTGCAAGACTGTTGAATCACAGATCTGTACTTCTGAAACAAATAAAGCAACATATTTTAAGAAAAAGAAAAAGAAGGGGGGGCGGAGCAAGATGGCGGAGGAGTAGGAGACCTAGATTTCGTCTGGTCTCAGGAATTCAGCTGAATAGGGATCAAACCATTCTGAACACCTACGAACTCAACAGGAGATCGAACAGGAGAGTAGCAACAACTCTCTGAACAGAGAAGCGACCACTTACTGGAAGGTAGGGCGTGCGGAGAAGTGAATCCGAGGCGATATTCGGGAGGATAGACGGCGGGGGGGGGGCCTCCGCCGGCCGCTTCTGGCAAGTGCTAGAGCCGCGGAGCACAAAATCGGACCTTTTAAAAGTTGGCTCGGCGGAGGGACGTCGCTGCAGTGGCTAAGCGGGGGGTGGAATCCTCCCGGAACAGTGTGGTCTCAGGACCCATGCGGTCACAGAGAGACCGGGGGTGCCTGAGTGCGGCAGAGCTCCCAGGTGTCGGGGCGGGGAAGCCGGCTGCAGATACGGAGCAGAGTCGCGGGCTCTCAGCTCGGGGTTGCCATAAACTGTGATCTGCGGCCCAGTCGGGGCACGGCTCCCCCAGCAAGGACCCAACAAGCAGCAGATCCGGGGAGACTCCCCTTCCTTCCCGGGGAGGAGCGGTGCGGGAACGCACTGCAGGGATCTGCTGGGTTTGGAGACTCCGAGCGGGGTCGGGTGCCAGAGATAGCAACGCTCGATCACAGGCCGGGTGAGCACGGAGTGCGGCCAGAGACCGGGGACACGGGAGTGACTGCTTTTCTCTGGGGGCGCACTGAGGAGTGGGGCCCCGAGTTCTCGGCTCCTCCGGGCGGAGACTGGGAGGCCGCCATTTTCGCCCTGGTCCTCCAAAGCTGTACCGAGAACTTGCAGGGAACAAAAGCTCCTGAGAGCAAACCGGAGCAGCTTCCTTAGCCCGGACCGACAAGGGCGGGGCAATTCCGCCTCCGGCAAAGACATTTGGAAACCACAGCAACAGGCCCCTCCCCCAGAAGATCAACACAAACAGCCAGCAAGCCAAGATCAAGTTGATCGATCAAGGAGAATAGGACAACTCCAGCGCTAGGGGAATACTGCACATAGATTCATGGCTTCTTTTTTTTTTTTTTTTTTTTTTTACCATGATGCATTATTTCATCAAAGTTAATTTTTGTTGATTTTTTTTTATTTTTCTTTTTCCCTTTTTCAACCAACATCTTATAAATCCCTTTTTAAAAAAAAAACATTTTTTATTTTTTTTTCATTTTTAGAGTCATATTTTATCCCTTCATAGTAGTTATCCTTGTTTTTGGCATATATATATAAGTTGTTCTCTCTTTAAAATTTTGAGCTACAGTTTCTTCTAACAGATCAAAATATACCCTAAACCACTAGTGTATGGCTTTGTTCTAGTCTCCTGCCTGATCACATTCTCTCCCTTTTTCCTTTTTTTTTTCCTTAAATCTTCTTTCTTTTTTCAAACAACTTATCTTACCAAGTCCTTTTATAAAATCTTTTATAATTTTCATCTTTACAGTCATTTTCCATCCCTTCATTGTATCAACCCTTATTTTGTACATATATGTCTTTCTTCCTTTAAAATTTTAGGAGGCACTTTTTTCTAACAGACCAAAATACGCCCAAAATCTAGTGTGTGGCACTGATCTATGCACTAGCCTGATCATATTTGATCATATTCTGCCTTTTTTGAATTGTTTTGTTTTTGTTTTTATCTTTTTTCTTTTTTTTTTCTTCTTTTTCTCTTTCTTTTTTCTTTCTTTCCCTTTCTTTTCCCCTGGTTTCAGGTCTTTTCTGATTTGTATACAGTATATTTGCTGGGGACGTTGTAAACCTGTTAGCCTTTTGTTCTCTCATTCATCTATTCTCCTCTGGACAAAATGACAAGACGAAAGAAATCACCTCAGCAAAAAGAACAAGAGGTAGTACCGTCAGCCAGGGACCTACTCAATACGGACATTAGTACGAGGTCGGACCTAGAGTTCAGAATCATGACTTTAAAGATACTAGCTGGGCTTGAAAAAAGCGTGGAAGTTATTAGAGAAACACTTTCTGGAGAAATAAAAGAACTAAAATCTAACCAAATCGAAATCAAAAAGGCTATTGATGAGGTGCAATCAAAAATGGGGGCACTAAATGCTAGGATAAATGAGGCAGAAGAGAGAGTCAGCGATATAGAAGACCAAATGATGGAAAATAAAGAGGCTGAGAAAAAGAGAGAGAAACAACTACAGGATCACGAGGGCAGAATTCGAGAGATAAGTGATACGATAAGACGAAACAACATTAGAATAATTGGGATCCCAGAAGAAGAAGAGAGAGAGAGAGGGGCAGAAGGTATATTGGAGCAAATTATAGCAGAGAACTTCCCTAATGTGAGGAAGGAAACAGGCATTAAAATCCAGGAGGCACAGAGAACCCCTCTCAAAATCAATAATAATAGGTCAACACCCCGACATCTAATAGTAAAATTTACGAGTCTCAGAGACAAAGAGAAAATCCTGAAAGCAGCTCGGGAGAAGAGATATGTAACCTACATGGTAGAAACATTAGACTGGCAACAGACCTATCCACAGAGACCTGGCAGGCCAGAAAGGACTGGCAAGATATCTTCAGAGCACTAAACGAGAAAAATATGCAGCCAAGAATACTATATCCAGCTAGGCTATCATTGAAAATAGAAGGAGAGATAAAAAGCTTCCAGAACAAACAAAAACTAAAGGAATTTGCAAACACGAAACCAGCCCTCCAAGAAATATTGAGAGGGGTCCTCTAAGCAAAGAGAGAACCTAAAAGCAGCAAAGAGCAGAAACGAACACAGACAACAGACAGTTAACAGTCACCTTACAGGTAATACAATGGCACTAAATTCATACCTTTCAATAGTTACCCTGAATGTAAATGGGCTAAATGCCCCAATCAAAAGACACAGGCTATCAGATTGGATTAAAAAACAAGACCCATCCATATGCTGTCTGCAAGAGACTCATTTTACACCCAAAGACACCCCCAGATTGAAAGTGAGGGGGTGGAAAACCATTTACCATGCTAATGGACACCAAAAGAAAGCTGGGGTGGCAATCCTTATATCAGGCAAACTAGATTTTAAAACAAAGACTGTAATAAGAGATGAGGAAGGACACTATATCCTACTTAAAGGGTCTATCCAACAAGAAGATCTAACAATTGTAAATATCTATGCCCCGAACATGGGAGCAGCCAATTATAGAAGGCAATTAATAACAAAAGCAAAGAAACACATTGACAACAATACAATAATAGTGGGGGACTTTAACACCCCCCTGACTGAAATGGACAGATCATCTAAGCAAAAGATCAACAAGGAAATAAAGACTTTAAACGACACACTTGACCAAATGGACTTCACAGACATATTCAGAACATTCCATCCCAAAGCAACGGAATACACATTCTTCTCTAGTGCCCATGGAACATTCTCCAGAATTGATCACATTCTAGGTCACAAATCAGGTCTCAATCGGTACCAAAAGATTGGGATCATTCCCTGCATATTTTCAGACCACAATGCTTTGAAACTAGAACTCAACCACAAGAGGAAAGTCGGAAAGAACTCAAATACATGGAGGCTAAAGAGCATCCTACTAAAGAATGAATGGGTCAACCAAGAAATTAAAGAAGAATTTAAAAAATTCATGGAAACCAATGAAAATGAAAACACAACTGTTCAAAATCTTTGGGATACAGCAAAGGCAGTCCTGAGAGGAAAGTATATAGCAATACAAGCCTTTCTCAAGAAACAAGAAAGGTCTCAAATACACAACCTAACCCTACACCTAAAGGAGCTGGAGAAAGAACAGCAAAGAAAGCCTAAACCCAGCAGGAGAAGAGAAATCATAAAGATCAGAGCAGAAATCAATGAACTAGAAACCAAAAGAACAGTAGAACAAATCAACGAAACTAGGAGCTGGTTCTTTGAAAGAATTAACAAGATTGATAAACCCCTGGCCAGACTGATCAAAAAGAAAAGAGAAATGACCCAAATCAACAAAATCATGAATGAAAGAGGAGAGATCACAAGCAACACCAAAGAAATACAAACAATTATAAGAACATATTATGAGCAACTCTATGCCAGCAAATTAGATAACCTGGAAGAAATGGGTGCATTCCTAGAGATGTATCAAGTACCAAAACTGAACCAGGAAGAAATAGAAAACCTGAACAGACCTATAACCACTAAGGAAATTGAAACAGTCATCAAAAATCTCCCAAGAAACAAAAGCCCAGGGCCAGATGGCTTCCCAGGGGAATTCTATCAGACATTTCAAGAAGAATTAATACCTATTCTCCTGAAACTGTTCCAAAAAATAGAAATGGAAGGGAAACTTCCAAACTCATTTTATGAGGCCAGCATTACCTTGATCCCAAAACCAGACAAAGACCCCATCAAAAAAGAGAATTACAGACCAATATCCTTGATGAACATGGATGCAAAAATTCTCACCAAAATACTAGCCAATAGGATCCAACAGTACATTAAAAGGATTATTCACCACGATCAAGTGGGATTTATTCCTGGGCTGCAAGCCTGGTTCAACATCCGCAAATCAATCAACGTGATACAATACATTAACAAAAGAAAGAACAAGAATCATATGATCCTCTCAATAGATGCAGAAAAAGCATTTGACAAAGTACAACATCCTTTCTTGATCAAAACTCCTCAGAGTATAGGGATAGAGGGTACATACCTCAATATCATAAAAGCCATCTATGAAAAACCTACAGCGAATATCATTCTCAATGGGGAAAGGCTGAGAGCTTTTCCCCTAAGGTCAGGAACGCGGCAGGGATGTCCACTATCACCACTGCTATTCAACATAGTATTAGAAGTCCTAGCCACAGCAATCAGACAACAAAAAGAAATCAAAGGCATCCAAATCGGCAAAGAGGAAGTCAAACTCTCACTCTTTGCAGATGATATGATACTCTATGTGGAAAACCCAAAAGACTCCACCCCAAAACTGCTAGAACTCATACAGGAATTCAGTAAAGTAGCAGGATATAAAATCAATGCACAGAAATCAGTGGCATTCCTATACACCAACAACAAGACAGAAGAGAGACAAATCAAGGAGTCGATCCCATTTACAATTGCACCCAAAACCATTAGATACCTAGGAATAAATTGAACCCAAGAGGCAAAGGATCTGTACTCAGAAAACTATAAAATACTCAGGAAAGAAATTGAAGAAGACACAAAGAAATGGAAAAACGTTCCATGCTCATGGATTGGGAGAATCAACATTGTGAAGATGTCAATGCTACCTAGAGCAATCTACACATTCAATGCAATCCCCATCAAAATACCATCCACTTTTTTCAAAGACATGGAACAAATAATCCTAAAATTTGTATGGAACCAGAAGAGACCCAGAATAGCCAGAGGAATACTGAAAAAGAAAAGCAAAGCTGGCGGCATCACAATTCCGGACTTCCAGCTCTATTACAAAGCTGTCATCATCAAGACAGTATGGTACTGGCACAAAAACAGACACATAGATCAATGGAACAGAATTGAGAGCCCAGAAATGGACCCTCAACTCTATGGTCAACTTATTTTTGACAAAGCAGGAAAGAATGTCCTATGGCAAAAAGACAGTCTCTTCAACAAATGGTGTTGGGAAAATTGGACAGCCACATGCAGAAGAATGAAACTGGACCATTTCCTTATACCACACACAAAAATAGACTCCAAATGGTTGAAAGACCTAAACGTGAGACAGGAGTCCATCCAAATCCTAAAGGAGAACACAGGTCGCAACCTTTTCAACCTTAGCCGCAGCAACTTCTTCCTAGAAACATCGCCAAAGGCACGGGAAGCCAGGGCAAAAATGAGCTATTGGGATTTCATCAAGATAAAAAGCTTCTGCACAGCAAAAGAAACAGTCCACAAAACCAAAAGACAACCGACAGAATGGGAGAAAATATTTGCAAATGACATATCAGATAAAGGGATAGTATCCAAAATCTATAAAGAACTTATCAAACTCAACACCCAAAGAACAAATACTCCAATCAAGAAATGGGCAGAAGACATGAACAGACATTTCTCCAAAGAAGACATCCAAATGGCCAACAGGCCCATGAAAAAGTGCTCAACATCGCTTGGCATCAGGGAAATCCAAATCAAAACCTCAATGAGATACCACCTCACACCCGTCAGAATGGCTAAAATTAACAAGTCAGGGAACGACAGATGTTGGCGGGGATGTGGAGAAAGGGGAACCCTCCTACACTGTTGGTGGGAATGCAAGCTGGTGCAACCCCTCTGGAAAACAGTATGGAGGTTCCTCAAACAGTTGAAATTAGAGCTACCATTCGATCTAGCAATTGCACTACTGGGTATTTACCACAAAGACACAAATGTAGGGACCCGAAGGGGTACGTGTACCCCAATGTTTATAGCAGCAATGTCCACCATAGCCAAACTGTGGAAAGAGCCAAGATGCCCATCGACAGATGAATGGATAAAGAAGATGTGGTATATATACACAATGGAATATTATGCAGCCATCAAAAGGAATGAGATCTTGCCATTTGCAACGACGTGGATGGAACTGGAGGGTGTTATGCTGAGTGAAATAAGTCAATCAGAGAAAGACATGTATCACATGACCTCACTGATATGAGGAATTCTTAACCTCAGGAAAGAAACTGAGTATTACTGGAGTGGTTGGGGGTGGGAGGGATGGGGTGGCTGGGTGATAGACATTGGGGAGGGTATGTGCCACGGTGAGCGCTGTGAATTGTGCAAGACTGTTGAATCACAGATCTGTACTTCTGAAACAAATAATGCAACATATTTTAAGAAAAAAGAGAAAGAAGAAGATAACAGGAGAGGAAGAAAAGGGGAGTATGTCAGAGGTGGAGACGAACCATGAGAGATGATGGACTCTGAAAAACAAACTGAGGGTTCTACAGGGGAGGGGGGTAGGGGGATGGGTTAGCCTGGTGATGGGTATTGAGGAGGGCACGTTCTGCATGGAGCACTGGGTGTTATGAACAAATAATGAATCATGGAACACTGCACCAAAAACTAATGATGTAATATATGGTGATTAACATAACAATTAAAAAAATAAAAAAAAAACACTGAGGGAATGGAAGGCCGGTGTCGGATACGCCTCTCGGCTCAGCTCTTGTTCCTGTGGCTAGTACCCTTGCCCCGGTGTACTTGCAGGCCGAGAGCCAACCAACTCACTCGGTGGAAACACACTGCAGAAAACACCGATTTCGGCCAATTTGGCCTTCCTGAGGGGGGAATCCTTTTGCTCTCTGAATGCGGGCGAGCACTGCCAGCGAGTCCAAAACCTTTTTCGAGGGAGCCTGAGGCTGCGGTACAAGGGAGAACACAACTCCCCACTTCTTTCCTGAAGCCAGCCCAGCGGCCGCCCCCTTGAGCATGCAAGTCTCACTGCTCGCGTACCAACGCAAGGAAACAGTAAGGTAAGGGACCGTGTTGTACAGAGCCTCACTGTTCCAGAGAGTGGAAACACTTGGAGTGTGTGTGCGTGAGAGCCCGGAAGACGAGTCCCCTACTTTACTGGGCGAGTGAAACGAACACGGGCAGCCGCACGTCTCCCACCAGCCCTCAGTGGTAGAATGCTAGCACTCCTTCGGCATGTGTGCGTGCAGGCCTAAGTTGCAGGCCCCTCCCTGGAAGGCACAACACTGTGGAGAAACCGCACTTTACCTCCCGCCGTTCCCTAGCGGAGAGGACGCTGTATGCTGTGCGCTGTGCCTGAGAGTCCGGCGAACGTCTTCCCTATGTAAAACCGAGGGAAAGAAAGGCCGGTGCCGGAGACGCCTCTGGGCTCAGCTCTTGTTCCTGAGGTAGTACCCTTGCCCCGGTGTGCTTGCAGCCCGAGAGCCAACCTCCTAAGTCCAGGGAACCACACTGTAGAAATTCCTTACTTCGGCCAGACTAGGCCTTCCTGAGGGTGGAAACCTTTTGCTGTGTGAATCCGGGCGAGCTCTGCCAGCAAGTCCAAAACGATTTTCCGAGGGAGACTGAGGCCGCGGCAGAAGGGAGAACACAACTCCCCACTTGTTTCCTGAAGCCAGCCTAGGGCCGCCCCCTTGGGTATTCAAGTCTCACTGCTCGCGTACCAAAACAAAGAAACCGTAATGTGGGAGAACCGTGTTATAGATAGCCTCATCGTTGTGGGGAGTGGGAACACAGGCAATGCCTGTGCGTAAGAGCCTGGCATACGAGTCCCCTAAGTTCCTGGGCGAGAGAAACGGATTCGTGCAGCCGCACCTCTCCCACCAGCTCTCAGGATCAGAATGCTAGCACTCCTCCGGCCTGTGTGCATGCAGGCCTGCGTTGAAGGCCCCTCCCTGGAAGGCACAACACTGTGGAGAAACCGCGCTTTAGCTCACGGCGGTCCCTAGCGGAGAGGAAGCTGTATGCTGTGCGCTGTGCTTGAGAGTCCGGCGAACGGCTTCCCTATGTAAAATCGAGGGAAAGAAAGGCCGGTGCCGGAGACGCGTCTCGGCTCAGCTCTTGTCCTGGGGCTAGTACCGTTGCCCCTGTGTGCTTGCAGGCCGAGAGCCAATCTCCTAAGTCGTGGGAACCACACTGTAGAAATTCCTTACTTCGATAGGACTAGGCCTTCCTGAGGGTGGAAGCCTTTTGCTGTGTGAACGCGGGCGAGCACTGCCAGCGAGTCCAAAACGATTTTCCGAGGGAGACTGAGGCCGCGGCAGAAGAGAGAACACAACTCCCCACTTGTTCCTAAAGTCAGGCCTGAGGCCGCCCCCTTGACCATGCAAGACTCACTGCTCGCGAAACAACGCACGGAAACAGTAGGGTAGGGTACCGGGTTGTACAGAGCCTCAGTGTTCCGGAGAGTGGAAACACTTGGAGTGTGTGTGCATGCGAGCCTGGGAGACGTGTCCACTACGTTATAGGGCGAGAGAAACGAACTCGGTAGCCGCACCTCTCCCACCAGCTCTCAGTGGCAGAATGGTAGCACTCCTGCCGCATGTTTGCCTCTAAGCCTAAGTTGAAGGAACCTATTTGAAAGGCCCAACCCTGTGGAGAAACCGCGCTTTAACTCCCGCTGGTCCACAGTGTTGTGCCTTCCACGGAGAGGCCTGCAACTTAGGCCTTCACACACACAGGCCGGAGGAGTGCTAGAATTCTGATACTGAGATGGTGGGAGTGGTGTGGCTTCAAGAAACCGTTTCTCTCGCCCAGTAACTTAGGGGACTCGTATGCCAGGCTCTTACGCACAGGCACTGCCTGTGTTCCCACTCCCCACAACAATGAGGCTATCTATAACACGGTTCTCCTACAGTACTGTTTCTTTGTTTTGGTACGCGAGCAGTGAGACTTGAATACCCAAGGGGGCGGCCCTGGGCTGGCTTCAGGAAACAAGTGGGGAGTTCTGTTCTCCCTTCTGCCGCGGCCTCAGTCTCCCTCTGAAAATCGCTTTGGACTTGCTGGCAGTGCTCGCCCGCATTCACACAGCAAAAGGTTTCCACCCTCAGGAAGGCCTAGTCTGGCCGAAGTAAGGAATTTCTACAGTGTGGGTCCCTGGACTTAGGAGGTTGGCTCTCCGCCTGCAAGCACACCGGGGCAAGGGTACCACCACAGGAACAAAAGCTGAGCCGAGAGGCGTCTCCGGCACCCGCCTTACTTTCCCTCGGTTTTACATAGGGAAGCCCTTTGCCGGACTCTCAGGCACAGCGCACAGCATACAGCGTCCTCTCCGCTAGACAACGGCGGGGGGTAAAGCGCGGTTTCTCCACAGTGTTGTGCCTTCCAGGGAGGGGCCTGCAACTTAGGCCTGCACTCACACAGGCCGGAGGAGTGCTAGTATTCTCCCACTGAGAGCTGATGGGAGAGGTGCGGATGCCCGAGTTCGTTTCTTTCGCCCAGTAACGTAGGGGACTCGTCTCGCAGGCTCTGACGCACACACACTCCAAGTGTTTCCACTCACGGGAACAGTGAGGCTCTGTACAACACGGTCCCCTACCCTACTGTTTCCTTGCTTTGGTACGCGAGCAGTGAGAGTTGCATGGTAAAGGTGGCGGCCGCAGGCCTGGCTTCAGGAAAGAAGTGGGGAATTGTGTTCTCCCTTCTGCCGCGGAATCCGTCTCCCTGGAAAATGGTTTTGGACTCGCTGGCAGCGCTCGCCCGCATTCATACAGCAAAAGGTTTCCACACTCAGGAAGGCCTAATCTGGCCGAAGTCGGGGTTTTCTGCAGCGTGTTTCCATCGACTTAGTTGGTTGGCTCTCGGCCTACAAGTACACCGGGGAAAGGGTACTAGCCCCAGGAACAAGAGCTGAGCTGAGAGGCATCTCCGCCACCGGCCTTTCTTTCCCTCAGTTTTTTTTTAATTTTCTTATTCTTATGTTAAACACCACATATTACATCATTAATTTTTGCTGCAGTGTTCCATGATTCATTGTTTCTTCATAACACCCAGTGCTCCATGCAGAACGTGCCCTCCTCAATACCCATCACCAGGCTAAAACATCCCCCTACGCCCCTCCCCTCTAGAACCCTCAGTTTGTTTTTCAGAGTCCATCATCTGTCATGGTTCCTCTCTCCCTCTCACATACTCCCCTTTTCTTCCTTTCCTGTTACCTTCTTCTTTCTCTTTTTTCTTAAAATATGTTGCGTTATTTGTTTCAGAAGTACAGATCTGTGATTCAACACTCTTGCACAATTCACAGGGCTCACCGTAGCACATACCCTCCTCAATGTCTATCACCAAGCCACCCCATCCCTCCCAACCCCAACCACTCCAGTAACACTCAGTTTGTTTCCTGAGATTAAGAATTCCTCATATCCGTGAGGTCATGCGATACATGTCTTTCTCTGATTGACATATTTCATTCCACATAACACCCTCCAGCTCCATCCACGTCGCTGCCAATGGCAAGATCTCATTCCTTTTGACGGCTGCATAATATTCCATTGTGTATATATACCACCACTTCTTTATCCATTCATCTGTCGATTGACATCTTGGCTCTTTCCACAGTTTGGCTATTGTGGACATTGCTGCTATAAACATTGGGGTACACGTACCCCTTCGGGTCCCTACATTTGTATATTTGGGGTATATACCCAGTAGTGCAATTGCTGGATCAAATGATAGCTCTAATTTCAACTGTTTGAGGAACCTCCATACTGTTTACCAGAGTGGTTGCACCAGCTTGCATTCCCTCCAACAGTGTAGGAGGTTTCCCCTTTCTCCACATGCCCGCCAACATCTGTCGTTCCCTGACTTGTTAATTTTAGCCATTCTGACGGGTGTGATATGGCATCTCATTGAGGTTTTGATTTGGATTTCCCTGATGCCGAGCGATGTTGAGCACTTTTTCATGTGCCTGCTAGCCATTTGGATGTCTTCTTTGGAAAAATGTCTCCTCATGTCTTCTGCCCATTTCTTGATTGGATTATTTGATCTTTGGGTGTTGAGTTTGATAACTTCTTTATAGATTTTGTATACTAGCCCTTTATCTGATATGTCATTTGTAAATATTTTCTCCCATTCTGTCGGTTGTCTTTTGGGGTTGTGGACTGTTTCTTTTGCTGTGCAAAAGCTTTTTTTTATTTTTTAATGTTATGTTAATCACTATATATTACATCATTAGTTTCTCGTGCAGTGTTCCATTATTCATTGATACTGGAATGGTTGGGGTGGGAGGGATGGGGTGGCTGGGTGATAGACATTGGGGAGGGTATGTGCTATGGTGAGCGCTGTGAATTGTGCAAGATTGTTGAATCACAGATCTGTACTTCTGAAACAAATAACGCAACATATTTTAAGAAAAAATAAAAGAAGAAGATAAAAGGAGAGGAAGAGAAGGGGAGTATATCAAAGGGGGAGACGAACCATGAGAGATGATGGATTCTGAGAAACAAACTGAGGGTTCTAGAGGAGAGGGGGGTAGGGGGATTGGTTAGCCTGGTGATGGATATTGAGGAGGGCACTTTCTGCATGGAGCACTGGGTGTTATGAACAAACAATGATTTAAGGAAGACTGCACCAATAACGAATGATGTAATATATCATTGTTATGTTATGATTAACATAACAATTAAGAAAAAAGCTTATGCACAGCAAGACAAACACTCCACATACCCAAAAGACAACCGACAGAATGGGAGAAAATATTGGCAAATGACATATCAGATAAAGGGCTAGTATCCCAAATCTATAAAGAACTTATCAAACTCAACACCCAAAGAACAAATAATCCAATCAAGAAATGGGCCGAAGATATGAACAGACATTTTTCCAAAGAAGACATCCAAATGGACAACAGGCACATGAAAAAGTGCTCAACAACGCTCGGCATCAGGGAAATCCAAAACAAACCTCAATGAGATACCACTTCAAACCCGTCAGAATGGCTAAAATGAACAAGTCAGGGAACGACAGATGTTGGTGGGGATGTGGAGAAAGGGGAACCCTCCTCCACTGTTGGTGGGAATGCAAGCTGGTGCAACCACTCTGGAAAACAGTATGGAGGATCCTCAAACAGTTGAAATTAGTGCTACCGTTCGATCCAGCAATTGACTACTGGGTATTTAACACAAAGATACAAATGTAGGGACGCGAAGGGGTACGTGTACCCCAAAGTTTATAGCAGCAAAGTCCACAATAGCCAAACTGTGGAAAGAGCCAAGATGTCCATCGACAGATGAATGGATAAAGAAGAGGTGGTATATATTCACAATGGAATATTATGCAGCCTTCAAAAGGAATGAGATGTTGCCGTTTGCAAAGACGTGGATGGAACTGGAGGGTGTTATGTTGAGTGAAATAAGTTAATCAGAGAAAGACATGTATCGCATGACTCAATGATATGAGGAATTCTTAATCTCAGGAAACAAACTGAGTGTTAACTGAGTGGTTGGGGGTGGGAGGGATGGGGTGGCTGGGTGATAGACATTGGGGAGGGAATGTGCTACGGTGAGCGCTGTGAATTGTGCAAGACTGTTGAATCACAGATCTGTACTTCTGAAACAAATAAAGCAACATATTTTAATAAAAAGGAAAAGAAGAAGATAACAGGAGAGGAAGAGAAGGGGAGTATGTCAGAGGGGAAGACGAACCATGAGAGATGATGGAATCTGAAAAACAAAGTGAGGGTTCTAGAGGGGAGAGGGTAGGGGTTTGAGTGAGCCTGGTGATGGGTATTGAGGAGGGCACGTCCTCCAAGGAGCACTGGGTGTTATCAACAAACAATGAATCATGGAACACTGCACGGAAAATCTAATGATTTAATATATGGTGATTAACATAACAATAAAAAATTTAAAAAAATAGCTTTTGCACAGCTAAAGAAACAGTCCACAAAACCAAAAGAAACGAGACAGAATGGGAGAAAATATTGGCAAATGACATAGCAGATAAAGGGCTAGTATCCTAAATCTATAAAGAAATTATCAAACTCAACACCCAAAGAACATATAATCTAATCAAGAAATGGGCCGAAGACATGAACCGACATTTTTCCAAAGAAGACCTCCAAATGGCCGACAGGCACATGAAAAAGTGCTCAACATCGCTCGGCATCAGGGAAATCGAAATCAAAACCTCAATGAGATACCACCTCACACCCGTCAGAATGGCTAAAATTAAGAAGTCAGGGAAGACAGATTTTGGCGGGGTTGTGGAGGAAGGGGAACCCTCCTCCACAGTTGGTGGGAAAGCAAGCTGGTGCAACCACTCTGGAAAACAATATGGAGGTTCCTCAAACAGTTGAAATTAGAGCTACCGTTCGATCCATCAACTGCACTACTGGGTATTTACCACAAAGATACAAATGTAGGGCCCCGAAGGTGTACGTGTATCCCAATCTTTATAGCAGGAATATTCACAATAACCAAACTGTGGAAAGAGCCAAGATGTCCACCGACAGATGAATGGATAAAGAAGAGGTGGTATATATCCACAATGGAATATTATGCAGCCGTCAAAAGGAATGAGATCTTACCATTTGCAACGTCATGGATGGAACTGAAGGGTGTTTTGTTGAGTGAATTAAGTCAATCAGAGAAAGACACGTATTGCATGAGCTCACGGATATGAGGATTTTTTAATCTCAGGAAACAAACTGAGTGACTGGAGTGGTTGGGGGTTGGAGGGATGGGGTGGCTGGGTGATAGACATTGGGGAGGGAATGTGCTACGGTGAGCGCTGTGAATTGTGCAAGACTGTTGAATCACAGATCTGTACTTCTGAAAGAAAAAACGCAACATATTTTAAGAAAAAGGAAAAGAAGAAGATAACAGGAGAGGAAGAGAAGGGGAGTATGTCAGAGGGGGAGACGAACCATGACAGATGATGAACTCTGAAAAACAAAGTGAGGCCTCTAGCGGGGAGGGGGTAGGGGTTTGGGTTAGCCTGGTGATGGGTATTGAAGAGGGCACGTTCTGCATGGAGCACTGGGTGTTATGAACAAAAAATGAATCATGGAACACTGCACCAAAAACTAATGATGTAATATATGGTGATTAACATAACAATAAAGAAAAGCTTTTGCACAGCAAAAGAAACAGTCCACAAAACCAAAAGACAACTAACAGAATGGGAGAAAATATTTGCAAATGACATATCAGATAAAGGGCTAGTATCCAAAATCTATAAAGAACTTATAAAACTCAACACCCAAAGAACAAATAATCCAATCAAGAAATGGGCCGAAGACATGAACAGACATTTTTCCAAAGAAGACCTCCAAATGGCCAACAGGCACATGAAAAAGTGCTCAACATCGCTCGGCATGAGGGAAATCCAAATCAAAACCTCAATGAGATACCACCTCACACCCGTCAGAATGGCTAAAATTAACAAGTCAGGGAACGACAGATGTTGGCGGGGATGTGGAGAAAGGGGAACCCTCCTACACTGTTGGTGGGAAGGCAAGCTGGTGTAAGCCCTCTGGAAAAGAGTTTGGAGGTTCCTCAAACAGTTGAAATTAGAGCTACCGTTCGATCCAGCAATTGCACTCCTGGGTATTTACCACAAAGATACAAATGTAGGGACCCGAAGGGGTACGTGTACCCCAAAGTTTATAGCAGTAATGTCCACAATAGCCAAACTGTGGAAAGGGCCAAGATGTCCATCGACAGATGAATGGATAAAGAAGTGGTATATATACACAAGGGAATATTATGCAACCGTCAAAAGGAATGAGATCTTGCCATTTGCAACGACGTGGATGGAACTGGAGGGTGTTATGTTGAGTGAAATGAGTCAATCAGAGAAAGACACGTATCGCATGACCTCACTGATATGAGGAATTCTTAATCTCAGGAAATAAACTGAGTTTTACTGGAGTGGTTGGGGGTGAGAGGGATGGGGTGGCTGGGTGATAGACATTGGGGAGGGTATGTGCTACGGTGAGCGCTGTGAATTTAGCACACTGTTGAATCACAGATCTGTACTTCTGAAACAAATAACGCAACATATTTTAAGAAAAAAGAAAAAGAAGAAGATAACAGTAGAGAAACTGAAGGGGAGTATCACAGAGGGGGAGACGAACCATGAGAGATAATGCACTCTGAAAAAGAAAGTGAGGGTTCTAGAAGGGAGGGGGGTAGGGTTTTGGGTTAGCCTGGTGATGGGTATTGAGTAGGGCACGTTCTGCATGGAGCACTGGGTGTTATGAACAAACAATGAATCATGGAACACTCCACCAAAAACTAATGATGTAATATATGGTGATTAACATAACAATAAAAAAAAGCTTTTGCACAGCAAAAGATACAGTCCACAAAACCGAAAGACAATCGACAGAATGGGAGAAAATATGTGCAAATGACATAACAGATAAAGGGCTAGTATCCAAAATCGATAAAGAACTTACCAAACTCAACACCCAAAGAACAAATAATCCAATCAAGAAATGGGCAGAAGACATGAACAGACATTTTTCCAAAGAAGACATCCAAATGGCCAACAGGCACATGAAAAGGTGCTGAACATCGCTCGGCATCAGGGATATCCAAATCAAAACCTCAATGAGATACCACCTCACACCCGTCAGATTGGCTAAAATTAACAAGTCAGGGAACGACAGACGTTGGCGGGCCTGTGGAGAAAGGGGAACCCTCCTCCACTGTTGGAGGGAATGCAAGCTGGGGCCACCACTCTGGAAAACAGAATGGAGTTTCCTCAAACAGTTGAAATTAGAGCTACCGTTCGATCCAGCAATTGCACTACTGGGTATTTACCACAAAGATACAAATGTAGGGACCCGAACGGGTACGTGTACCCCAATGTTTATAGCAGCAATGTCCAAAATAGCCAAATTGTGGAAAGAGGCAAGATGTCCATCGACAGATGAACGGATAAAGGAGAAGTGGTATATATACACAATGGAATATTATGCAGCCGTCAAAAGGAATGAGATCTTGCCATTTGCAACGACGCGGATGGAACTGGAGGGTGTTATGTTGAGTGAAATAAGTCAATCAGAGAAAGACACCTATCGCATGAACTCACTGATATGAGCAATTTTTAATCTCAGGAAAGAAACTGTTTGAATGGTGTGGTTGGGGGTGGGAGGGATGGGGTGCCCTGGTAATAGACATTGGGGAGGGTATGTGCTACGGTGAGCGCTGTGAATTGTGCAAGGCTGTTGAATCACAGATCTGTACTTCTGAATCAAATAACGCAACATATTTTAAGAAGAAAGAAAAAGAAGAAGATAACAGGAGAGGAAGGGAAGGGAAGCATGTCAGAGAGGAGACGAACCATGAGAGATGATGGACTCTGAAAAACAAACTGAGGGTTCGAAAGGTGAGGGTGGTAGGGGCATGTTTTAGCCTGGTGATGGGTATTGAGGAGGGCACGTTCTGCATGGAGCACTGGGTGTTATTAACAAACAATGAATCATGGAACACTGCACCAAAAACTAATGATGTAATATATGGTGATTAACATAACAATTAAAAAATTAAGAAAAAACACTGAGGGAATGGAAGGCCGGTGTCGGATACGCCTCTCGGCTCAGCTCTTGTCCCTGTGGCTAGTACCCTTGCCCCGGTGTACTTGCAGGCCGAGAGCCAACCAACTCACTCGGTGGAAACACACTGCAGAAAACACCGATTTCGGCCAAATTGGCCTTCCTGAGGGGGGAAACCTTTTGCTCTGTGAATGCGGGTGAGCACTGCCAGCGAGTCCAAAACCATTTTCGAGGGAGCCTGAGGCTGCGGTAGAAGGGAGAACACAACTCCCCACTTCTTTCCTGAAGCCAGCCCAGCGGCCGCCCCCTTGAGCATGCAAGTCTCACTGCTCGCATACCAACGCAAGGAAACAGTAAGGTAAGGGACCGTGTTGTACAGAGCCTCACTGTTCCAGAGAGTGGAAACACTTGGAGTGTGTGTGCGTGAGAGCCCGGAAGACGAGTCCCCTACTTTACTGGGCGAGAGAAACGAACACGGGCAGCCGCACGTCTCCCACCAGCTCTCAGTGGTAGACTGCTAGCACTCCTTCGGCATGTGTGCGTGCAGGCCTAAGTTGCAGGCCCCTCCCTGGAAGGCAAAACACTGTGGAGAAACCGCGCTTTAGCTCACGGCGGTCCCTAGCGGAGAGGAAGCTGTATGCTGTGCGCTGTGCTTGAGAGTCCGGCGAACGGCTTCCCTATGTAAAATCGAGGGAAAGAAAGGCCGGTGCCGGAGACGCGTCTCGGCTCAGCTCTTGTCCTGGGGCTAGTACCGTTGCCCCTGTGTGCTTGCAGGCCGAGAGCCAATCTCCTAAGTCGTAGGAACCACACTGTAGAAATTCCTTACTTCGATAGGACTAGGCCTTCCTGAGGGTGGAAGCCTTTTGCTGTGTGAACGCGGGCGAGCACTGCCAGCGAGTCCAAAACCATTTTCCGAGGGAGACTGAGGCCGCGGCAGAAGGGAGAACACAACTCCCCACTTGTTTCCTAAAGCCCCCTTGACCATGCAAGACTCACTGCTCGCGAAACAACGCATGGAAACAGTAGGGTAGGGTACCGGGTTGTACAGAGCCTCAGTGTTCCGGAGAGTGGAAACACTTGGAGTGTGTGTGCATGCGAACCTGGAAGACGTGTCCACTACGTTATAGGGCGAGAGAAACGAACTCGGTAGCCGCACCTCTCCCACCAGCTCTCAGTGGCAGAATGGTAGCACTCCTGCCGCATGTTTGCCTCTAAGCCTAAGTTGAAGGCCCCTCCTTGAAAGGCACAACACTCTGGAGAAACCGCGCTTTAACTCCCGCCGGTCCCTAGCGGCGAAAAAGTTGTATTTTGTGCGCTGTGCTTGAGAGCCCGGCGAACGGCTTCCTTATGGAAAACCGAGGGAAAGGAAGGCCGGTGTTGGAGACGCCTCTCGGCTCAGCTCTTGTTCCTGCGTCTAGTAACCTTGCCCCGGTGTGCTTGCAGGCCGAGAGCCAAGCACCTAAGTCGAGGGAAACACACTGTAGAAAATCCCGTCTTCGGCCAGATTAGGCCGTCCTGAGAGTCGAAACCTTTTGCTGTGTGAATGCGGGCGAGCACTGCCAGCGAGTCCAAAACCATTTTCCGAGGGAGACTGAGGCCACGGCAGAAGGGAGAAGACAACTCCCCACTTGTTTCCTGAAGCCAGGCCTGCGGCCGCCCCCTTACCCATGCAAGTCTCACTGCTCCCGTACCAACGCAAGGAAACAGTGGGGTAGGAGACCGTGTTGTACAGAGCCTCACTGCTCCGGAGACTGGAAACACTTGGAGTGTGTGTGCATGAGAGCTTGGGAGACGAGTCCCCTACGTTACTGGGCGAGAGAAACGAACTCGGGCAGCCGCACCTCTCCCACCAGCTCTCAGTGGCAGAATGCTAGCACTCCTCCTCCATGTGTGCCTGCAGGCCTAAGTTGAAGGCCCCTCCTTGATAGGCACAACACTGTGGAGAAACCGCGCTTTAACTCCCGCCGGTCCACAGTGTTGTGCCTTCCACGGAGAGGCCTGCAACTTAGGCCTGCACACACACAGGCCGGAGGAGTGCTAGCATTCTGATGCTGAGATGGTGGGACTGGTGTAGCTTCACGAAACCGTTTCTCTCGCCCAGTAACTTAGGGGACTCGTATGCCAGGCTCTTACGCACAGGCACTGCCTGTGTTCCCACTCCCCACAACAATGAGGCTATCTATAACACGGTTCTCCGACAGTACTGTTTCTTTGTTTTGGTACGCGAGCAGTGAGACTTGAATACCCAAGCGGGCGGCCCTGGGCTGGCTTCAGGAAACAAGTGGGGAGTTGTGTTCTCCCTTCTGCCGCGGCCTCAGTCTCCCTCCGAAAATCGCTTTGGACTTGCTGGCAGTGCTCGCCCGCCTTCACACAGCAAAAGGTCTCCACCCTCAAGAAGGCCTAGTCTGGCCGAAGTAAGGAATTTCTACAGTGTGGTTCCCTGGACTTAGGAGGTTGGCTCTCGGCCTGCAAGCACACCGGGGCAAGGGTACCACCACAGGAAAAAAAGCTGAGCCGAGAGGCGTCTCCGGCACCGGCCTTTCTTTCCCTCGGTTTTACATAGGGAAGCCGTTCGCCGGACTCTCAGGCACAGCGCACAGCATACAGCGTCCTCTCCGCTAGACAACGGCGGGAGGTAAAGCGCGGTTTCTCCACAGTGTTGTGCCTTCCAGGGAGGGGCCTGCAACTTAGGCCTGCACTCACACAGGCCGGAGGAGTGCTAGCATTCTGCCACTGAGAGCTGGTGGGAGAGGTGCGGATGCCCGAGTTCGTTTCTTTCGCCCAGTAACGTAGGGGACTCGTCTCCCAGGCTCTGACGCACACACACTCCAAGTGTTTCCACTCACGGGAACAGTGAGGCTCTGTACAACATGGTCCCCTACCCTACTGTTTCCTTGCTTTGGTACGCGAGCAGTGAGAGTTGAATGGTAAAGGTGGCGGCCGCAGGCCTGGCTTCAGGAAACAAGTGGGGAGTTGTGTTCTCCCTTCTGCCGCGGGCTCAGTCTCCCTCGCTAAATGGTTTTGGAATCGCTGGCAGTATTCCCCCCCCATTCACACAGCAAAAGGTTTAGACCCTCAGGAAGGCCTAATCTCGCCAAAGTCGGGAATTTCTACAGTGTGTTTTCCTCGACTAAGGTGGTTGGCTCTCGGCCTGCAAGCACACCGGGGCAACGTTACTAGACGCAGGAACAAGAGCTGAGCCGAGAGGCGCCTCCGGCACCGGCCTTTCTTTCCCTCGGTTTTACATAGAGAAGCCGTTCGCCTGGCTCTCAAGCACAGCGCACAGCATTCATCATTTTCTCCGCTACGGACCGGCGGGAGTTAAAGCGCGGTTTCTCCACAGTGTTGTGCCTTTCAAGGAGGGGCCTTCAACTTAGGCCTGTAGGCACACATGGAGGAGGAGTGCTAGCATTCTGCCAGTGAGAGCTGGTGGGAGAGGTGCGGCTGCCCGAGTTCCTTTCTCTCGCCCAGTAACGTAGGGCACTCGTATACCAGGCTCTCACGCACACACACTCCAGGTGTTTCCACTCTCCGGAACAGTGAGGCTCTACACCAGGGTACCCTACCCTACTGTTTCTTTGCGTTGGTACACGAGCAGTGGGACTTGCATGCTCAAGGGGGCAGCCGCTGCCCTGGCTTCAGGAAACAAGTGGGGAGTTGTGTTCTCCCTTCTGCCGCGGCCTCAGTCTCCCTCGGAAAATGGTTTTGGACTCGCTGGCAGTGCTCGCCCGCATTCACACAGCAAAATGTTTCCACCCTCAGGAAGGCCTAGTCTAGCAGAAGTTAGGAATTTCTACAGTGTGTTTCCCTCGACTTAAGTGGTTGGTTCTCGGCCTGCAAGCACCCCGGGGCAACGGTACTAGCCCCAGGAACAAGAGCTGAGCCGAGAGGCGTCTCCGCCAGCGGCCTTTCTTTATCTCAGTTTTACATAAGGAAGCCGTTCGCCGGGCTCTCAAGCACAGCGCACAGCATACAGCGTCCTCTCCGCTACAGACCGGCAGATGGTAAAGCGCGGTTTCTCCACAGTGTTGGGCCTTTCAAGGAGAGTCCTAAAACATAGGCCTGCACGCACTCATGTTGGAGGAGTGCTAGCATTCTGCCACTGAGAGCTGGTGGGAGAGGTGCGGATGCCCGAGTTCGTTTCTCTCGCCTAGTAACGTAGGGGCCTCGTCTACCAGGCTCTCACGCACACACACTCCAAATGTTTCCACTCTCCGGAACAGTGAGGCTCTACAACACGATACCCTACCCTTCTGTTTCCTTGCGTTGGTACGCGAGCAGTGAGAGTTGTATGGTAAAGGGGGCGGCCGCAGGCCTGGCTTCTGGAAACAAGTAGGGAGTTGTGTTCTCCCTTCTGCCGCGGCCTCAGTCTCCCTCGGAAAATGGTTTTGGACTCGATGGCAGTGCTTGCCCGCATTCACACAGCCAAAGGTTTCCACCCTCAGGAAGGCCTAATTTGGCCGAAGTCGGGATTTTCTAGTGTGTTTCCCTCGACCTGGCTCTCGGCCTGCAAGCACACCGGGGCAAGGTTACTAGCCCCAGGAACAAGATGTGGGCCGAGACGCGTCTCTGCCACCGGCCTTTCTTTCCCTCGGTTTTACTTAAGGAAGCCGATCGCCGGGCTCTCAAGCACAGTGCACAGCATACAGCGTCCTCTCCACTACGGCCGGCGGGAGGTAAAGCGCGCTTTCTCCACAGTGTTGTGACTTCCAGGGTGGGGCCTGCAACTTAGGCCTGCACGTACACAGGCCTGAGGAGTGCTAGCATTCTGATCCTGAGAGCTGGTGGGCGAGGTGCGGCTGCACGAATCCGTTTCTCTCGCCCAGGAACTTAGGGGAATCGTGTGCCAGGCTCTTACGCACAGGCACTCCAGGTGTTCCCACTCCCCGCAACAGTGAGGCTATCTACAACAGGGTTCCGCTACAGTACTGTTACTTTGTTTTAGTACGCGAGCAGTGAGACTTGCATTCCCAAGGGGGCGGCCGCTGGGCTGGCTTGAGGAAGCAAGTGGGGAGTTGTGTTCTCCCTTCTGCCGTGACCTCAGTCTCCCTCGGAAAATGGTTTTGGACTCGCTGGCAGTTCTCGCCCGGATTCATACAGCAAAAGGTTTTGACCCTCAGGAAGGCCTAATCTGGCCGAAGTCGGGATTTTCTGCAGTGTGTTTCCCTCGACTGAGTTGGTTGGCTCTCGGCCCGCAAGCACACCGGGGCAAGAGTACTAGCCCCAGGAACAAGAGCTGAGCCGAGAGGCTTCTCCGCCACCGGCATTTCTTTCCCTCCGTTTTACATAAGGAAGCCGTTCGCCGGGCTCTCAAGCACAGCACACAGCATACAGCGTGCTCTCCGCTAGGGACCGGCGGGAGCTAAAGCGCGGTTTCTCCACAGTGTTGCGCCTTTCAAGGAGGGCCCTGCACCTTAGGCCTGCACGCACACAGGCCGGAGGACTGCTAGCGTTCTGCCACTGAGAGCTGTTGCGAGACGTGCGGATGCCCGAGTTCGTTTCTTTCGCCCAGTAAAATAGGGGACTCGTCTCCCAGGCTCTCACGCACACACACTCCAAGTGTTTCCACTCTCCGGAACAGTGAGGCTCTGTATAACACGGTCTCCTACCCTACTATATCCTTGCGTTGGTACGCGACCAGTGAGACCTGTATGCTGAAGGGGGCGGCCGCAGGCCTGGCTTCAGGAAACAAGTGGGGAGTTGTGTTCTCCCTCTGCCGCAACCTCAGTGTCCCCCGGAAATTGGTTTTGGACTCGCTGGCTGTTCTCGCCCGCATTCATACAGCAAAAGTTTTCCACCCTCAGGAAGGCCTAATATGGCCGAACACGGGATTTTCTACAGTGTGTTTCCCTAGAGATAGTTGCTTGGCTCTCGCCTGCGAGCACACCGTGGCAAGGCTACCAGCCCAAGGAACAAGAGCTGAGCCGAGAGGCGTCTCCGCCACCGGCCTTTCTTTATCTCAGTTTTACATAAGGAAGCCGTTCGCCGGGCTCTCAAGCACAGCGGACAGCATACAGCGTCCTCTCCGCTACGGACCGGCGGGAGGTAAAGCGCGGTTTCTCCACAGTGTTGGGCCTTTCAAGGAGAGTCCTGAAACATAGGCCTGCACGCACTCATGTTGGAGGAGTGCTAGCCTTCTGCCACTGACAGCTGGTGGGACAGGTGCGGATGCCCGAGTTCGTTTCACTCGCCTAGTAACGTAGGGGACTCCTCTCCCAGGCTCTCACGCACACACACTCCAAGTGTTTCCACTCTCTGGAACAGTGAGGCTCTTTACAACACGGTCCCCTGCCTTACTGTTTCCTTGCGTTGGTACGCGAGCAGTGAGACTTGCATGCTCATGGGAGCGGCCGCTGGGCTGGCTTCAGGAAAGAAGTGGGGAATTGTGTTCTCCCTTCTACCGCGGAATCCGTCTCCCTGGAAAATGGTTTTGGACTCGCTGGCAGCGCTCGCCCGCATTCACACAGCAAAAGGTTTCCACACTCAGGAAGGCCTAATCTGGCCGAAGTCGGGGTTTTCTGCAGCGTGTTTCCATCGACTTAGTTGGTTGGCTCTCGGCCTGCAAGTACACCGGGGAAAGGGTACTAGCCCCAGGAACAAGAGCTGAGCCGAGAGGCATCTCCGCCACCGGCCTTTCTTTCCCTCAGTTTTTTTTTTAATTTTCTTATTCTTATGTTAAACACCATATATTACATCATTAATTTTTGCTGCAGTGTTCCATGACTCATTGTTTCTTCATAACACCCAGTGCTCCATGCAGAACGTGCCCTCCTCAATACCCATCACCAGGCTAACACATCCCCCTACGCCCCTCCCCTCTAGAACCCTCAGTTTGTTTTTCAGAGTCCTTCATCTGTCATGGTTCCTCTCTCCCTCTCACATACTCCCCTTCTCTTCCTTTCCTGTTACCTTCTTTCTCTTTTTTCTTAAAATATGTTGCGTTATTTGTTTCAGAAGTACAGATCTGTGATTCAACACTCTTGCACAATTCACAGGGCTCACCGTAGCACATATCCTCCCAAATGTCTATCACCAAGCCACCCCATCCCTCCAAACCCCAACCACTCCAGTAACACTCAGTTTGTTTCCTGAGATTAAGAATTCCTCATATCCGTGAGGTCATGCGATACATGTCTTTCTCTGATTGACATATTTCATTCAACATAACACCCTCCAGTTCCATCCACGTCGCTGCCAATGGCAAGATCTCATTACTTTTGACGGCTGCATAATATTCCATTGTGTATATATACCACCACTTCTTTATCCATTCATCTGTCGATGGACATCTTGGCTCTTTCCACAGTTTGGCTATTGTGGATATTGCTGCTATAAACATTGGGGTACACGTACACCTTCGGGTCCCTACATTTGTATCTTTGGGGTAAATACCCAGTAGTGCAATTGCTGGATCAAACGATAGCTCTAATTTCAACTGTTTGAGGAACCTCCATACTGTTTTCCAGAGTGGTTGCACCGGCTTGCATTCCCTCCAACAGTGTAGGAGGTTTCCCCTTTCTCCACATGCCCGCCAACATCTGTCGTTCCCTCACTTGTTAATTTTAGCCATTCTGACGGGTGTGATATGGCATCTCATTGAGGTTTTGAATTGGATATCCCTGATGCCGAGCGATGTTGAGCACTTTTTCATGTGCCTGTTGGCCATTTGGATGTCTTCTTTGGAAAAATGTCTCCTCATGTCTTCTGCCCATTTCTTGATTGGATTATTTGATCTTTGGGTGTTGAGTTTGATAAGTTCTTTATAGATTTTGTATACTAGCCCTTTATCTGATATGTCATTTGTAAATATTTTCTCCCATTCTGTCGGTTGTCTTTTGGGGTTGTGGACTGTTTCTTTTGCTGTGCAAAAGCTTTTTTTTTATTTTTTAATGTTATGTTAATCACTATATATTACATCATTAGTTTCTCGTGCAGTGTTCCATTATTCATTGATACTGGAATGGTTGGGGTGGGAGGGATGGGGTGGCTGGGTGATAGACATTGGGGAGGGTATGTGCTATGGTGAGCGCTGTGAATTGTGCAAGATTGCTGAATCACAGATCTGTACTTCTGAAACAAATAACGCAACATATTTTAAGAAAAATAAAAGAAGAAGATAACAGGAGAGGAAGAGAAGGGGAGTATTTCAAAGGGGGAGACGAACCATGAGAGATGATGGATTCTGAGAAACAAACTGAGGGTTCTAGAGGAGAGGGGGGTAGGGGGATGGGTTAGCCTGGTGATGGATATTGAGGAGGGCACTTTCTGCATGGAGCACTGGGTGTTATGAACAAACAATGAATCATGGAAGACTGCACCAAAAACGAATGATGTAATATACCATTCTTAAGTTATGATTAACATAACAATTAAGAAAAAAGCTTATGCACAGCAAGACAAACACTCCACATACCCAAAAGACAACCGACAGAATGGGAGAAAATATTGGCAAATGACATATCAGATAAAGGGCTAGTATCCCAAATCTATAAAGAACTTATCAAACTCAACACCCAAAGAACAAATAATCCAATCAAGAAATGGGCCGAAGAAATGAACAGACATTTTTCCAAAGAAGACATCCAAATGGCCAACAGGCACATGAAAAAGTGCTCAACAACGCTCGGCATCAGGGAAATCCAAAACAAACCTCAATGAGATACCACCTCACACCCGTCAGAATGGCTAAAATTAACAAGTCAGGGAACGACAGATGTTGGCGGGGATGTGGAGAAAGGGGAACCCTCCTCCACTGTTGGTGGGAATGCAAGCTGGTAAAACGACTCTGGAAAACAGTATGGAGGATCCTCAAACAGTTGAAATTAGTGCTACCGTTCGATACAGCAATTGACTACTGGGTATTTAACACAAATATACAAATGTAGGGACCGAAAGGGGTACGTGTACCCCAAAGTTTATAGCAGCAAAGTCCACAATAGCCAAACTGTGGAAAGAGCCAAGATGTCCATCAACAGATGAATGGATAAAGAAGAGGTGGTATATATACACAATGGAATATTATGCAGCCGTCAAAAGGAATGAGATCTTACCATTTGCAACGTCGTGGATGCAACTGAAGGGTGTTCTGTTGAGTGAAATAAGTCAATCAGAGAAAGACACGTATTGCATGAGCTCACGGATGTGAGGATTTTTTAATCTCAGGAAACAAACTGAGTGACTGGAGTGGTTGGGGGTTGGAGGGATGGGGTGGCTGGGTGATAAACATTGGGGAGGGAATGTGCTACGGTGAGCGCTGTGAATTGTGCAAGACTGTTGAATCACAGATCTGTACTTCTGAAAGAAAAAACGCAACACATTTTAAGAAAAAGGAAAAGAAGAAGATAACAGGAGAGGAAGAGAAGGGGAGTATGTCAGAGGGGGAGACGAACCATGAGAGATGATGGACTCTGAAAAACAAAGTGAGGGCTCTAGAGGGGAGGGGGTAGGGGTTTGGGTTAGCCTGGTGATGGGTATTGAGGAGGGCACGTTCTGCATGGAGCACTGGGTTTTATGAACAAAAAATGAATCATGGAACACTGCACCAAAAACTAATGATGTAATATATTGTGATTAACATAACAATAAAAAAAAGCTTTTGCACAGCAAAAGAAACAGTCCACAAAACCAAAAGACAACTGACAGAATGGGAGAAAATATTTGCAAATGACATATCAGATAAAGGGCTAGTATCCAAAATCTATAAAGAAGTTATCAAACTCAACACCCAAAGAAAAAATAATCCAATCAAGAAATGGGCCGAAGACATGAACACACATTTTTCCAAAGAAGACATCCAAATGGCCGACAGGCACATGAAAAAGTGCTCAACATCGCTCGGCATCAAGGAAATCCAAATCAAAACCTCAATGAGATACCACCTGACACCCGTCAGAATGGCTAAAGTTAACAAGTCAGGGAACGACAGATTTTGGCGGGGATGTGGAGAAAGGGGAACCCTCCTCCACTGTTGGTGGGAATGCAAGCTAGTGCAACCACTCTGGAAAAGAGTATGGAGGATCCTCAAACAGTTGAAATTAGTGCTACCGTTCGATCCAGCAATTGACTACTGGGTATTTAACACAAAGATACAAATGTAGGGACCCGAAGGGGTACGTGTACCGCAATGTTTATAGCAACAATGTCCACAATAGCCAAACTGTGGAAAGAGCCAAGATGTCCATCGACAGATGAATGGATAAGGAAGAGGTGGTATATATACACAATGGAATATTACGCAGCCTTCAAAAGGAATGAGATGTTGCCATTTGCAAAGACGTGGTTGGAACTGGAGGGTGTTATGTTGAGTGAAATAAGTTAATCAGAGGAAGACATGTAACGCATGACCTCACAGATATGAGGAATTCTTAATATCAGGAAACAAACTGACTGTTACTGGAGTGTTAGGGGGTGTGAGGGATGGGGTGGCTGGGTGATAGACATTGGGGAGAGTATGTGCTACGGTGAGGGCTGTGAATTGTGCAAGACTGTTGAATCACAAATCTGTACTTCTGAAACAAATAACGCAACATATTTTAAGAAAAAGAAAAAGAAAAAGAAGATAACAGGAGAGGAAGAGAAGGGGAGTATGTCAGAGGGGGACACGAACCATGACAGATGATGGACTCTGAAAAACAAAGGGAGGGTCTAGATGGGAGGGCGGGAGGGGTTTGGGTTATCCTGGTGATGGGTATTGAGGAGGGCATGTTCTGCATGGAGCACTGGGTGTTATGAACAAACAATGAATCATGGAACACTACGAAAAACTAATGATGTAATATATGGTGATTAACATAACAATAAAAAATTTAAAAAAAGCTTTTGCACAGCTAAAGAAACAGTCCACAAAACCAAAAGACACCCGACAGAATGGGAGAAAATATTGACAAATGACATAGCAGATAAAGGGCTAGTATCCAAAATGTATAAAGAACTTATCAAACTCAACACCCAAAGAACATATATTCCAATCAAGAAATGGCCCGAAGACATGAACAGACATTTTTCCAAAGAAGACATCCAAATGGCCAACAGGCACTTGAAAAAGTGCTCAACATCGCTCGGCATCAGGGAAATCCAAATCAAAACCTCAATGAGATACCACCTCACACTCGTCAGAATGGCTAAAATTAACAAGTCAGTGAAGACAGATTTTGGCGGGGTTGTGGAGAAAGGGGAACCCTCCTACACTGTTGGTGGGAATGCAAGCTGGTGCAACCACTCTGGAAAACACTATGGAGGATCCTCAAACAGTTGAAATTAGTGCTACCGTTCGATCCAGCAATTGACTACTGGGTAGTTAACACAAAGATTCAAATGTAGGGACCCGAAGGGGTACGTGTACCGCAATGTTTATAGCAACAATGTCCACAATAGTCAAACTGTGGAAAGAGCTAAGATGTCCATCGACAGATGAATGGATAAAGAAGAGGTGGTATATATACACAATGGAATATTATGCAGCCGTCAAAAGGAATGAGATGTTGCCATTTGCAAAGACGTGGATGGAACTGGAGGGTGTTATGTTGAGTGAAATAAGTCAATCAGGGAAAGACATGTATCGCATGACCTCACTGATATGAGGAATTCTTAATCTCAGGAAACAAACTGAGTGTTACTGGAGTGTTTGGGGGTGGGAGGGATGGGGTGGCTGGGTGATAGACATTGGGGAGAGTATGTGTTACGGTGAGCGCTGTGAATTGTGCAAGACTGTTGAATCACAGATCTGTACTTCTGAAAGAAAAAACGCAACATATTTTAAGAAAAAGTAAAAGAAGAAGATAACAGGAGAGGAAGAGAAGGGGAGTATGTCAGAGGGGGAGACGAACCATGACAGATGATGGACTCTGAAAAACAAAGTGAGGGTTCTAGAGGGGAGGGCGGTAGGGGTTTGGGTTAGCCTGGAGACGGGTATTGGGGAGGGCACGTTCTGCATGGAGCACTCGGTGTTATGAACAAACAATGAATCATGGAACACTGCACCAAAAACTAATGATGTAATATATGGTGATTAACATAACAATAAAAACGCTTTTGCACAGCAAAAGAAACAGTCCACAAAACCAAAAGACAACCGACAGAATGGGAGAAAATATTTGCAAATGACATATCAGATAAAGGGCTAGTCTCCAAAATCCATAAAGAACTTATCAAACTCAACACCCAAAGAACAAATAATCCAATCAAGAAATGGGCCGAAGACATGAACAGACATTTTTCCAAAGAAGACCTCCAAATGGCCAATAGGCACATGAAAAAGTGCTCAACATCGCTCGGCATGAGGGAAATCCAAATCAAACCCTCAATGAGATACCACCTCACACCCGTCAGAATGGCTAAAATTAACAAGTCAGGGAATGACAGATGTTGGCGGGGTTGTGGAGAAAGGGGAACCCTCCTACACTGTTGGTGGGAAGGCAAGCTGGTGCAACCACTCTGGAAAACACTATGGAGGATCCTCAAACAGTTGAAATTAGAGCTACCATTCGATCCAGCAATTGCACTACTGGGTATTTACCACAAAGATACAAATGTAGGGACCCGAACGGGTACGTGTACCCCAATGTTTATAGCAGCAATGTCCAAAATAGGTAAATTGTGGAAAGAGCGAAGATGTCCATCGGCAGATGAACGGATAAAGAAGAAGTGGTGTATATACACAATGGAATATTATACAGCCGTCAAAAGGAATGAGATCATGCCATTTGCAACGACGCGGATGGAACTGGAGGGTGCTATGTTGAGTGAAATAAGTGAATCAGAGAAATACACCTATCGCATGACTCACTGATATGAGGAATTTTTAATCTCAGGAAAGAAACTGTTTGAATGGAGTGGTTGGGGCTGGGAGGGATGGGTTGGCTGGGTGATAGACATTGGGGAAGTATGTGCCACGGTGAGCGCTGTGAATTGTGCAAGACTGGTGAATCACAGATCTGTACTTCTGAATCAAATAACGCAACATATATTAAGAAAAGAGAAAAAAAGAAATAGATAACAGGAGATGAAGAGAGGGGGAGTATGTCAGACGGGGAGACGAACCATGAGAGATGATGGACTCTGAAAAACAAACTGAGGGTTCTAGAGGGGAGGGGGGTATGGGGATCGGTTAGCCTGGTGATGGGTATTGAGGAGGGCACGTTCTGCATGGAGCAGTGGGTGTTATGAACAAACAATTAATCATGGAACAGTGCACCAAAAACTAATGATGTAATATATGGTGATTAACATAACAATAAAAAAATTAAAAAAAAAAGATTTTGCACAGCAAAAGAAACAGTCCACAAAACCAAAAGACAACCGACAGAATGGGAGAAAATATGTGCAAATGACATATCAGATAAAGGGCTAGTATCCAAAATCGATAAAGAACTTATCAAACTCAACACCCAAAGAACACATAATCCAATCAAGAAATGGGCCGAAGACATGAACAGACATTTTTTCAAAGAAGACATCCAAATGGCCAACAGGCACATGAAAAAGTGCTCAACATAGCTCGGTATCAGGGAAATCCAAATCAAAACCTCAATGAGATACCACCTCACACCCGTCAGAATGGCTAAAATTAACAAGTCAGGGAACGACAGATGTTGGCGGGCATGTGGAGAAAGGGGAACCCTCCTACACTGTTGGTGGAAATGCAAGCTGGTGCAACCACTCTGGAAAACACTATGGAGGATCCTCAAACAGTTGAAATTAGCGCTACCGTTCGATCCAGCAATTGACTACTGGGTGTTTAACACAAAGATACAAATGTAGGGACCCGAAGGTGTACGTGTACCCCAAAGTTTATAGCAGCAATGTCCACAATAGCCAAACTGTGGAAAGAGCCAAGATGTCCATCGACAGATGAATGGATAAAGAAGAGGTGGTATATATACACAATGGAATATTATGCAGCCTTCTAAAGGAATGAGATGTTGCCATTTGCAAAGACGTGGATGGAACTGGAGGGTGTTATGTTGAGTGAAATAAGTCAATCAGAGAAAGACATGTATCGCATGACCTCACTGATATGAGGAATTCTTAATCTCAGGAAACAAACTGGGTTTTACTGGAGTGGTTGTGGGTGGGAGGGATGGGGTGGCTGGGTGATAGACATTGGGGAGGATATGTGCTACGGTGAGCACTGTCGATTGTGCAAGACTGTTGAATCACAGATCTGTACTTCTGAAACAAATAAAGCAACATATTTTAAGAAAAAGAAAAAGAAGAAGATAACAGGAGAGGAAGAGAAGGGGAGTATGTCAGAGGGGGAGACGAACCATGACAGATGATGGACTTTGAAAAACAAAATGAGGGTTCTAGAGGGGAGGGCGGTAGGGGTTCGGGTTTGCCTGGTGATGGGTATTGAGGAGGGCACGTTCTGCATGGAGGACTGGGTGTTATGAACAAACAATGAATCATGGAACACTGCACCAAAAACTAATGATGTAATATATTGTGATTAACATAACAATAAAAAAGCTTTTGCACAGCAAAAGAAACAGCCCACAAAACCAAAAGACAACCGACAGAATGGGAGAAAATATTTGCAAATGACATATCAGATAAAGGGCTAGTATCCAAAATCTATAAAGAACTTATCAAACTCAACACCCAAAGAACAAATAATCCAATCAAGAAATGGGCCGAAGACATGAACAGACATTTTTCCAAAGAAGACCTCCAAATGGCCAATAGGCACATGAAAAAGTGCTCAACATCGCTCGGCATGAGGGAAATCCAAATCAAAACCTCAATGAGATACCACCTCACACCCGTCAAAATGGCTAAAATTAACAAGTCAGGGAACGACAGATGTTGGCGGGGATGTGGAGAAAGGGGAAGCCTCCTACACTGTTGGTGGGAAGGCAAGCTTGTTTAAGCACTCTGGAAAACAGTATGGAGGTTCCTCAAAGAGTTGAAATTAGAGCTACCGTTCGATCCAGCAATTGACTACTGGGTATTTACCACAAAGATACAAATGTAGGGACCCGAAGGGGTACGTGTACCCAAAGTTTATAGCAGCAATGTCCACAATAACCAAACTGTGGAAAGAGCCAAGAGGTCCATCGACAGATGAATGGATAAAGAAGAAGTGGTATATATACACAAGGGAATATTATGCAGCCGTCAAAAGGAATGAGATCTTGCCATTTGCAATGACGTGGATGGAACTGGAGGGTGTTATGTTGAGTGAAATAGGTCACTCAGAGAAAGCCACGTATCGCATGACCTCACTGATATGAGGAATTCTTAATCTTAGGAAACAAACTGAGTGTTACTGGAGTGGTTGGAGGTGGGAGGGATGGGTTGGCTGGGTCATAGACATTGGGGAGGGTATGTGCCACGGTGAGCGCTGTGAATTGTGCAACACTGTTGAATCACAGATCTGTACTTCTGAATCAAATAACGCAACATATTTTAAGAAAAAAGAAAAAGAATTAGATAACAGGAGATGAAGAGAGGGGGAGTATGTCAGACGGGGAGAAGAACCATGAGAGATGATGGACTCTGAAAAACAAACTGAGGGTTCTAGAGGGGAGGGGGGTAGGGGGATCGGTTAGCCTGGTGATGGGTACAGAGGAGGGCAGGTTCTGCATGCAGCATTGGGTGTTATGAACAAACAATGAATCATGGAACACTGCACGAAAAACTAATGATGTAATATATGGTGCTTCACATAACAATAAAAAATTTAAAAAAAAGCTTTTGCAGAGCTAAAGAAACAGTCCACAAAACCAAAAGACACCCGACAGAATGGGAGAAAATATTTGCAAATGACATATCAGATAAAGGGCTAGTATCCAAAATCTATAACTAACTTATAAAACTCAACACCCAAAGAACATATAATCCAATCAAGAAAGGGGCCGAAGATATGAACAGACATTTTTCCAAAGAAGACATCCAAATGGCCAACAGGCACATGAAAAAGTGCTCAACATCGCTCGGCATCAGGGAAATCCAAATCAAAACTTCAATGAGATACCACCTCACACCCGTCAGAATGGCTAAAATTAACAAGTCAGGGAACGACAGATGTTGGCGGGGATGTGGAGAAAGGGGAACCCTCCTCCACTGTTGGTGGGAATGCAAGCTGGTGCAACCACTCTGGAAAACAGTATGGAGGATCCTCAAACAGTTGAAATTAGTGCTACCGTTCGATCCAGCAATTGACTACTGGGTATTTAACACAAAGATACAAATGTAGGGACCCGAAGGGGTACGTGTACCCCAAAGTCTATAGCAGCAATGTCCACAATAGCCAAACTGTGGAAAGAGCCAAGATGTCCATCGACAGATGAATGGATAAAGAAGAGGTGGAATATATACACAATGGAATATTATGCAGCCTTCAAAAGGAATGAGATGTTGCCATTTGCAAAGACGTGGATGGAACGGTAGGGTGTTATGTTGAGTGAAATAAGTCAATCAGAGAAAGACACGTATCGCATGACCTCACTGATATGAGGAATTCTTAATCTCAGGAAACAAACTGAGTGTTACTGGAGTGGTTGTGGGTGCGAGGGATGGGGTGGCTGGGTGATAGACAATGGGGACGGTATGTGCTACGGTGAGCGCTGTGCATTGTGCAAGACTGTTGAATCACAGATCTGTACTTCTGAAACAAATAACGCAACATATTTTAAGAAAAAGAAAAAGAAGATAACAGGAGAGGAAGAGAAGGGGAGTATGTCAGTGGGGGACACGAACCATGAGAGATAATGGACTCTGAAAAACAAAGGGAGGGTCTAGAGGGGAGGGCGGGAGGGGTTTGGGTTATCCTGGTGATGGGTATTGAGGAGGGCACGTTCTGCATGGAGCACTAGGTGTTATGAACAAACAATGAATCATGGAACACTGTAGGAAAAACTAATGATATAATATATGGTGATTAACATAACAATAAAAAATATTAAAAAAAGCTTTTGCACAGCTAAAGAAACAGTCCACAAAACCAAAAGACACCCGACAGAATGGGAGAAAATATTGACAAATGACATAGCAGATAAAGGGCTAGTATCCAAAATGTATAAAGAACTTATCAAACTCAACACCCAAAGAACATATAATCCAATCAAGAAATGGGCCGAAGACATGAACAGACATTTTTCCAAAGAAGACATCCATGGCCAACAGGCACATGAAAAAGTGCTAAACATCGCTCGGCATCAGGGAAATCAATCAAAACCTCAATGAGTTACCACCTCACACCCGTCAGAATGGCTAAAATTAACAAGTCAGTGAAGACAGATTTTGGCGGGGTTGTGGAGAAAGGGGAACCCTCCTACACTGTTGGTGGGAATGCAAGCTGGTGCAACCACTCTGGAAAACACTATGGAGGATCCTCAAACAGTTGAAATTAGAGCTACCATTCGATCCAGCAATTGCACTACTGGGTATTTACCACAAAGATACAAATGTAGGGACCCGAACGGGTACGTGTACCCCAATGTTTATAGCAGCAATGTCCAAAATAGGTAAATTGTGGAAAGAGCGAAGATGTCCATCGGCAGATGAACGGATAAAGAAGAAGTGGTGTATATACACAATGGAATATTATACAGCCGTCAAAAGGAATGAGATCATGCCATTTGCAACGACGCGGATGGAACTGGAGGGTGCTATGTTGAGTGAAATAAGTGAATCAGAGAAATACACCTATCGCATGACTCACTGATATGAGGAATTTTTAATCTCAGGAAAGAAACTGTTTGAATGGAGTGGTTGGGGCTGGGAGGGATGGGTTGGCTGGGTGATAGACATTGGGGAAGTATGTGCCACGGTGAGCGCTGTGAATTGTGCAAGACTGGTGAATCACAGATCTGTACTTCTGAATCAAATAACGCAACATATATTAAGAAAAGAGAAAAAAAGAAATAGATAACAGGAGATGAAGAGAGGGGGAGTATGTCAGACGGGGAGACGAACCATGAGAGATGATGGACTCTGAAAAACAAACTGAGGGTTCTAGAGGGGAGGGGGGTATGGGGATCGGTTAGCCTGGTGATGGGTATTGAGGAGGGCACGTTCTGCATGGAGCAGTGGGTGTTATGAACAAACAATTAATCATGGAACAGTGCACCAAAAACTAATGATGTAATATATGGTGATTAACATAACAATAAAAAAATAAAAAAAAAAGATTTTGCACAGCAAAAGAAACAGTCCACAAAACCAAAAGACAACCGACAGAATGGGAGAAAATATGTGCAAATGACATATCAGATAAAGGGCTAGTATCCAAAATCGATAAAGAACTTATCAAACTCAACACCCAAAGAACACATAATCCAATCAAGAAATGGGCCGAAGACATGAACAGACATTTTTTCAAAGAAGACATCCAAATGGCCAACAGGCACATGAAAAAGTGCTCAACATAGCTCGGTATCAGGGAAATCCAAATCAAAACCTCAATGAGATACCACCTCACACCCGTCAGAATGGCTAAAATTAACAAGTCAGGGAACGACAGATGTTGGCGGGCATGTGGAGAAAGGCGAACCCTCCTACACTGTTGGTGGAAATGCAAGCTGGTGCAACCACTCTGGAAAACACTATGGAGGATCCTCAAACAGTTGAAATTAGCGCTACCGTTCGATCCAGCAATTGACTACTGGGTGTTTAACACAAAGATACAAATGTAGGGACCCGAAGGTGTACGTGTACCCCAAAGTTTATAGCAGCAATGTCCACAATAGCCAAACTGTGGAAAGAGCCAAGATGTCCATCGACAGATGAATGGATAAAGAAGAGGTGGTATATATACACAATGGAATATTATGCAGCCTTCTAAAGGAATGAGATGTTGCCATTTGCAAAGACGTGGATGGAACTGGAGGGTGTTATGTTGAGTGAAATAAGTCAATCAGAGAAAGACATGTATCGCATGACCTCACTGATATGAGGAATTCTTAATCTCAGGAAACAAACTGGGTTTTACTGGAGTGGTTGTGGGTGGGAGGGATGGGGTGGCTGGGTGATAGACATTGGGGAGGATATGTGCTACGGTGAGCACTGTCGATTGTGCAAGACTGTTGAATCACAGATCTGTACTTCTGAAACAAATAAAGCAACATATTTTAAGAAAAAGAAAAAGAAGAAGATAACAGGAGAGGAAGAGAAGGGGAGTATGTCAGAGGGGGAGACGAACCATGACAGATGATGGACTTTGAAAAACAAAATGAGGGTTCTAGAGGGGAGGGCGGTAGGGGTTCGGGTTTGCCTGGTGATGGGTATTGAGGAGGGCACGTTCTGCATGGAGGACTGGGTGTTATGAACAAACAATGAATCATGGAACACTGCACCAAAAACTAATGATGTAATATATGGTGATTAACATAACAATAAAAAAGCTTTTGCACAGCAAAAGAAACAGCCCACAAAACCAAAAGACAACCGACAGAATGGGAGAAAATATTTGCAAATGACATATCAGATAAAGGGCTAGTATCCAAAATCTATAAAGAACTTATCAAACTCAACACCCAAAGAACAAATAATCCAATCAAGAAATGGGCCGAAGACATGAACAGACATTTTTCCAAAGAAGACCTCCAAATGGCCAATAGGCACATGAAAAAGTGCTCAACATCGCTCGGCATGAGGGAAATCCAAATCAAAACCTCAATGAGATACCACCTCACACCCGTCAAAATGGCTAAAATTAACAAGTCAGGGAACGACAGATGTTGGCGGGGATGTGGAGAAAGGGGAAGCCTCCTACACTGTTGGTGGGAAGGCAAGCTTGTTTAAGCACTCTGGAAAACAGTATGGAGGTTCCTCAAAGAGTTGAAATTAGAGCTACCGTTCGATCCAGCAATTGACTACTGGGTATTTACCACAAAGATACAAATGTAGGGACCCGAAGGGGTACGTGTACCCAAAGTTTATAGCAGCAATGTCCACAATAACCAAACTGTGGAAAGAGCCAAGAGGTCCATCGACAGATGAATGGATAAAGAAGAAGTGGTATATATACACAAGGGAATATTATGCAGCCGTCAAAAGGAATGAGATCTTGCCATTTGCAATGACGTGGATGGAACTGGAGGGTGTTATGTTGAGTGAAATAGGTCACTCAGAGAAAGCCACGTATCGCATGACCTCACTGATATGAGGAATTCTTAATCTTAGGAAACAAACTGAGTGTTACTGGAGTGGTTGGAGGTGGGAGGGATGGGTTGGCTGGGTCATAGACATTGGGGAGGGTATGTGCCACGGTGAGCGCTGTGAATTGTGCAACACTGTTGAATCACAGATCTGTACTTCTGAATCAAATAACGCAACATATTTTAAGAAAAAAGAAAAAGAATTAGATAACAGGAGATGAAGAGAGGGGGAGTATGTCAGACGGGGAGAAGAACCATGAGAGATGATGGACTCTGAAAAACAAACTGAGGGTTCTAGAGGGGAGGGGGGTAGGGGGATCGGTTAGCCTGGTGATGGGTACAGAGGAGGGCAGGTTCTGCATGCAGCATTGGGTGTTATGAACAAACAATGAATCATGGAACACTGCACGAAAAACTAATGATGTGATATATGGTGCTTCACATAACAATAAAAAATTTAAAAAAAAGCTTTTGCAGAGCTAAAGAAACAGTCCACAAAACCAAAAGACACCCGACAGAATGGGAGAAAATATTTGCAAATGACATATCAGATAAAGGGCTAGTATCCAAAATCTATAACTAACTTATAAAACTCAACACCCAAAGAACATATAATCCAATCAAGAAAGGGGCCGAAGATATGAACAGACATTTTTCCAAAGAAGACATCCAAATGGCCAACAGGCACATGAAAAAGTGCTCAACATCGCTCGGCATCAGGGAAATCCAAATCAAAACTTCAATGAGATACCACCTCACACCCGTCAGAATGGCTAAAATTAACAAGTCAGGGAACGACAGATGTTGGCGGGGATGTGGAGAAAGGGGAACCCTCCTCCACTGTTGGTGGGAATGCAAGCTGGTGCAACCACTCTGGAAAACAGTATGGAGGATCCTCAAACAGTTGAAATTAGTGCTACCGTTCGATCCAGCAATTGACTACTGGGTATTTAACACAAAGATACAAATGTAGGGACCCGAAGGGGTACGTGTACCCCAAAGTCTATAGCAGCAATGTCCACAATAGCCAAACTGTGGAAAGAGCCAAGATGTCCATCGACAGATGAATGGATAAAGAAGAGGTGGAATATATACACAATGGAATATTATGCAGCCTTCAAAAGGAATGAGATGTTGCCATTTGCAAAGACGTGGATGGAACGGTAGGGTGTTATGTTGAGTGAAATAAGTCAATCAGAGAAAGACACGTATCGCATGACCTCACTGATATGAGGAATTCTTAATCTCAGGAAACAAACTGAGTGTTACTGGAGTGGTTGTGGGTGGGAGGGATGGGGTGGCTGGGTGATAGACAATGGGGACGGTATGTGCTACGGTGAGCGCTGTGCATTGTGCAAGACTGTTGAATCACAGATCTGTACTTCTGAAACAAATAACGCAACATATTTTAAGAAAAAGAAAAAGAAGATAACAGGAGAGGAAGAGAAGGGGAGTATGTCAGTGGGGGACACGAACCATGAGAGATAATGGACTCTGAAAAACAAAGGGAGGGTCTAGAGGGGAGGGCGGGAGGGGTTTGGGTTATCCTGGTGATGGGTATTGAGGAGGGCACGTTCTGCATGGAGCACTGGGTGTTATGAACAAACAATGAATCATGGAACACTGTAGGAAAAACTAATGATATAATATATGGTGATTAACATAACAATAAAAAATATTAAAAAAAGCTTTTGCACAGCTAAAGAAACAGTCCACAAAACCAAAAGACACCCGACAGAATGGGAGAAAATATTGACAAATGACATAGCAGATAGAGGGCTAGTATCCAAAATGTATAAAGAACTTATCAAACTCAACACCCAAAGAACATATAATCCAATCAAGAAATGGGCCGAAGACATGAACAGACATTTTTCCAAAGAAGACATCCATGGCCAACAGGCACATGAAAAAGTGCTAAACATCGCTCGGCATCAGGGAAATCAATCAAAACCTCAATGAGATACCACCTCACACCCGTCAGAATGGCTAAAATTAACAAGTCAGTGAAGACAGATTTTGGCGGGGTTGTGGAGAAAGGGGAACCCTCCTACACTGTTGGTGGGAATGCAAGCTGGTGCAACCACTCTGGAAAACACTATGGAGGATCCTCAAACAGTTGAAATTAGAGCTACCATTCGATCCAGCAATTGCACTACTGGGTATTTACCACAAAGATACAAATGTAGGGACCCGAACGGGTACGTGTACCCCAATGTTTATAGCAGCAATGTCCAAAATAGGTAAATTGTGGAAAGAGCGAAGATGTCCATCGGCAGATGAACGGATAAAGAAGAAGTGGTGTATATACACAATGGAATATTATACAGCCGTCAAAAGGAATGAGATCATGCCATTTGCAACGACGCGGATGGAACTGGAGGGTGCTATGTTGAGTGAAATAAGTGAATCAGAGAAATACACCTATCGCATGACTCACTGATATGAGGAATTTTTAATCTCAGGAAAGAAACTGTTTGAATGGAGTGGTTGGGGCTGGGAGGGATGGGTTGGCTGGGTGATAGACATTGGGGAAGTATGTGCCACGGTGAGCGCTGTGAATTGTGCAAGACTGTTGAATCACAGATCTGTATTTCTGAATCAAATAACGCAACATATATTAAGAAAAGAGAAAAAAAGAAATAGATAACAGGAGATGAAGAGAGGGGGAGTATGTCAGACGGGGAGACGAACCATGAGAGATGATGGACTCTGAAAAACAAACTGAGGGTTCTAGAGGGGAGGGGGGTATGGGGATCGGTTAGCCTGGTGATGGGTATTGAGGAGGGCACGTTCTGCATGGAGCACTGGGTGTTATGAACAAACAATTAATCATGGAACAGTGCACCAAAAACTAATGATGTAATATATGGTGATTAACATAACAATAAAAAAATTAAAAAAAAAAGATTTTGCACAGCAAAAGAAACAGTCCACAAAACCAAAAGACAACCGACAGAATGGGAGAAAATATGTGCAAATGACATATCAGATAAAGGGCTAGTATCCAAAATCGATAAAGAACTTATCAAACTCAACACCCAAAGAACACATAATCCAATCAAGAAATGGGCCGAAGACATGAACAGACATTTTTTCAAAGAAGACATCCAAATGGCCAACAGGCACATGAAAAAGTGCTCAACATAGCTCGGTATCAGGGAAATCCAATCAAAACCTCAATGAGATACCACCTCACACCCGTCAGAATGGCTAAAATTAACAAGTCAGGGAACGACAGATGTTGGTGGGCATGTGGAGAAAGGGGAACCCTCCTACACTGTTGGTGGAAATGCAAGCTGGTGCAACCACTCTGGAAAACACTATGGAGGATCCTCAAACAGTTGAAATTAGCGCTACCGTTCGATCCAGCAATTGACTACTGGGTGTTTAACACAAAAATACAAATGTAGGGACCCGAAGGTGTACGTGTACCCCAAAGTTTATAGCAGCAATGTCCACAATAGCCAAACTGTGGAAAGGGCCAAGATGTCCATCGACAGATGAATGGATAAAGAAGAGGTGGTATATATACACAATGGAATATTATGCAGCCTTCTAAAGGAATGAGATGTTGCCATTTGCAAAGACGTGGATGGAACTGGAGGGTGTTATGTTGAGTGAAATAAGTCAATCAGAGAAAGACATGTATCGCATGACCTCACTGATATGAGGAATTCTTAATCTCAGGAAACAAACTGGGTTTTACTGGAGTGGTTGTGGGTGGGAGGGATGGGGTGGCTGGGTGATAGACATTGGGGAGGATATGTGCTACGGTGAGCACTGTCGATTGTGCAAGACTGTTGAATCACAGATCTGTACTTCTGAAACAAATAAAGCAACATATTTTAAGAAAAAGAAAAAGAAGAAGATAACAGGAGAGGAAGAGAAGGGGAGTATGTCAGAGGGGGAGACGAACCATGACAGATGATGGACTTTGAAAAACAAAATGAGGGTTCTAGAGGGGAGGGCGGTAGGGGTTCGGGTTTGCCTGGTGATGGGTATTGAGGAGGGCACGTTCTGCATGGAGGACTGGGTGTTATGAACAAACAATGAATCATGGAACACTGCACCAAAAACTAATGATGTAATATATGGTGATTAACATAACAATAAAAAAGCTTTTGCACAGCAAAAGAAACAGCCCACAAAACCAAAAGACAACCGACAGAATGGGAGAAAATATTTGCAAATGACATATCAGATAAAGGGCTAGTATCCAAAATCTATAAAGAACTTATCAAACTCAACACCCAAAGAACAAATAATCCAATCAAGAAATGGGCCGAAGACATGAACAGACATTTTTCCAAAGAAGACCTCCAAATGGCCAATAGGCACATGAAAAAGTGCTCAACATCGCTCGGCATGAGGGAAATCCAAATCAAAACCTCAATGAGATACCACCTCACACCCGTCAAAATGGCTAAAATTAACAAGTCAGGGAACGACAGATGTTGGCGGGGATGTGGAGAAAGGGGAAGCCTCCTACACTGTTGGTGGGAAGGCAAGCTTGTTTAAGCACTCTGGAAAACAGTATGGAGGTTCCTCAAAGAGTTGAAATTAGAGCTACCGTTCGATCCAGCAATTGACTACTGGGTATTTACCACAAAGATACAAATGTAGGGACCCGAAGGGGTACGTGTACCCAAAGTTTATAGCAGCAATGTCCACAATAACCAAACTGTGGAAAGAGCCAAGAGGTCCATCGACAGATGAATGGATAAAGAAGAAGTGGTATATATACACAAGGGAATATTATGCAGCCGTCAAAAGGAATGAGATCTTGCCATTTGCAATGACGTGGATGGAACTGGAGGGTGTTATGTTGAGTGAAATAGGTCACTCAGAGAAAGCCACGTATCGCATGACCTCACTGATATGAGGAATTCTTAATCTTAGGAAAGAAACTGAGTGTTACTGGAGTGGTTGGAGGTGGGAGGGATGGGTTGGCTGGGTCATAGACATTGGGGAGGGTATGTGCCACGGTGAGCGCTGTGAATTGTGCAACACTGTTGAATCACAGATCTGTACTTCTGAATCAAATAACGCAACATATTTTAAGAAAAAAGAAAAAGAATTAGATAACAGGAGATGAAGAGAGGGGGAGTATGTCAGACGGGGAGAAGAACCATGAGAGATGATGGACTCTGAAAAACAAACTGAGGGTTCTAGAGGGGAGGGGGGTAGGGGGATCGGTTAGCCTGGTGATGGGTACAGAGGAGGGCAGGTTCTGCATGCAGCATTGGGTGTTATGAACAAACAATGAATCATGGAACACTGCACGAAAAACTAATGATGTAATATATGGTGCTTCACATAACAATAAAAAATTTAAAAAAAAGCTTTTGCAGAGCTAAAGAAACAGTCCACAAAACCAAAAGACACCCGACAGAATGGGAGAAAATATTTGCAAATGACATATCAGATAAAGGGCTAGTATCCAAAATCTATAACTAACTTATAAAACTCAACACCCAAAGAACATATAATCCAATCAAGAAAGGGGCCGAAGATATGAACAGACATTTTTCCAAAGAAGACATCCAAATGGCCAACAGGCACATGAAAAAGTGCTCAACATCGCTCGGCATCAGGGAAATCCAAATCAAAACTTCAATGAGATACCACCTCACACCCGTCAGAATGGCTAAAATTAACAAGTCAGGGAACGACAGATGTTGGCGGGGATGTGGAGAAAGGGGAACCCTCCTCCACTGTTGGTGGGAATGCAAGCTGGTGCAACCACTCTGGAAAACAGTATGGAGGATCCTCAAACAGTTGAAATTAGTGCTACCGTTCGATCCAGCAATTGACTACTGGGTATTTAACACAAAGATACAAATGTAGGGACCCGAAGGGGTACGTGTACCCCAAAGTCTATAGCAGCAATGTCCACAATAGCCAAACTGTGGAAAGAGCCAAGATGTCCATCGACAGATGAATGGATAAAGAAGAGGTGGAATATATACACAATGGAATATTATGCAGCCTTCAAAAGGAATGAGATGTTGCCATTTGCAAAGACGTGGATGGAACGGTAGGGTGTTATGTTGAGTGAAATAAGTCAATCAGAGAAAGACACGTATCGCATGACCTCACTGATATGAGGAATTCTTAATCTCAGGAAACAAACTGAGTGTTACTGGAGTGGTTGTGGGTGGGAGGGATGGGGTGGCTGGGTGATAGACAATGGGGACGGTATGTGCTACGGTGAGCGCTGTGCATTGTGCAAGACTGTTGAATCACAGATCTGTACTTCTGAAACAAATAACGCAACATATTTTAAGAAAAAGAAAAAGAAGATAACAGGAGAGGAAGAGAAGGGGAGTATGTCAGTGGGGGACACGAACCATGAGAGATAATGGACTCTGAAAAACAAAGGGAGGGTCTAGAGGGGAGGGCGGGAGGGGTTTGGGTTATCCTGGTGATGGGTATTGAGGAGGGCACGTTCTGCATGGAGCACTGGGTGTTATGAACAAACAATGAATCATGGAACACTGTAGGAAAAACTAATGATATAATATATGGTGATTAACATAACAATAAAAAATATTAAAAAAAGCTTTTGCACAGCTAAAGAAACAGTCCACAAAACCAAAAGACACCCGACAGAATGGGAGAAAATATTGACAAATGACATAGCAGATAAAGGGCTAGTATCCAAAATGTATAAAGAACTTATCAAACTCAACACCCAAAGAACATATAATCCAATCAAGAAATGGGCCGAGGAATTTCTACAGTGTGCTTCCCTCGACCTGGAGGTTGGCTCTCGGCCTGCAAGCACACCGGGGCAACGGTACTAGCCCCAGGAACAAGAGCTGAGCCGAGAGGCGGCTCCGGCCCCGGCCTTTCTTTTCCTCGGTTTTACATAAGGATGCCGTTCGTCGGGCTCTCAAGCACAGCGAACAGCATACAGCGTCCTCTCCACTAGGGACCGGCGGGAGCTAAGGCGCGGGTTCTCCACAGTGTTGTGCCTTCCCGGGAAGGGTCTCCAACTTAGGCCTGAACGCACACAGGCCGGAGGAGTGCTAGCATTCTGATACTGAGAGCTGGTGGGAGAGGTGCGGCTGCACGAATCCGTTTCTCTCGCCCAGTAACTTAGGGGACTCGTCTGCCAGGCTCTGACGCACAGGCACTCCAGGTGTTCCAACTACCCGCAGCAGTGAGGCTATGTACAACACGGTTCCGCTACATTACTGTTTCTTTGTTTTGGTAAGCGAGCATTGAGACTTGCAAGCCCAAGGGGGCGGCCGCTGGGCTGGCTACCGGAAACAAGAGGGGAGTTGTGTTCTCCCTTCTGCCGCGGCCTCAGTCTCCCTCGGAAAATGGTTTTGGACTCGCTGGCTGTTCTGGCCCGCATTCATACAGCAAAAGGTTTCCACCCTCAGGAAGGCCTAATCTGCCCGAGGTCGGGAATTTCTACACTGTGTTTCCCTCGACTTATTTGGTTGGCTCTCGGCCTGCAAGCACACCGGGGCAAGGGTACTAGCCCCAGGAACAAAAGCTGAGCCGAGAGGCGTCTCCGGCTCCGGCCTTTCTTTCCCTCGGTTTTACATAGGGAAGCCGTTCGCCGGGCTCTCAAGCACAGCGCAGAGGATACAGCGTCCTCTCCGCTAGGAAACGGTGGGATCTAAAGCGCGGTTCCTGCAGAGTGTTGGGACTTTCAAGGAGAGTCCTGAAACATAGGCCTACACGCACACATGCTGGAGGAGTGCTAGCATTCTGCCACTGAGAGCTGGTGGGAGAGGTGCGGATGCCCGAGTTCGTTTCTCTCGCCCAGTAACGTAGGGGACTCCTCTCCCAGGCTCTCATGCACACACACTCCAAGTGTTTCCACTCTCCGGAACAGTGAGGCTCTACAGCACGGTACCCTACCCTACTGTTTCCTTGCGTTGGTACGCGAGCAGTGAGAGTTGGATGGTAAAGGTGGCGGCCGCAGGCCTGGCTTCAGGAAACAAGTGGGGAGTTGTGTTCTCCCTTCTGCCGCGGCCTCAGTGTCCCTCGGAAAATGGTTTTGGACTCGCTGGCAGTGCTCGCCTGCATTCACACAGCAAAAGGTTTCCACCCTCAGGACGGCCTAGTCTGGCCAGTGGAACGAATTACATAGGGAAGCCGTTCGCCGGACTCTCAAGCACAGTGCACAGCATACAGCGTTCTCTCCGCTAGGGACCGGCGGGAGCTAAAGCGCGGTTTCTCCACAGTGTTGTGCCTTCCAGGGACGGGCCTGCAACTTAAGCCTGCACGCACACAGGCCGGAGGACTGCTAGCATTCTGCCACTGAGAGCTGGTGCGAGAGGAGCGGTTGCCCGAGTTCGTTTCTCTAGCCCAGTAACGTAGGGAACTCGTCTCCCAGGCTCTCACGCACACACACTCCAAGTGTTTCCACTCTCCGGAACAGTGAGGCTCGGTACAACACGGTCCCCTACCTTACTGTTTCCTTGTGTTAGTACGAGAGTGAGACTTGCAGGGTTAAGGGGGCGGCCGCAGGCCTGGCTTCAGGAAACAAGTGGGGAGTTGTGTTCTCCCTTCTGCTGCGGCCTCAGTCTCCCTCGGAAAATGCTAGCATTCTGCCAGTGAGAGCTGGTGGGAGAGGTGCGGCTGCCCGAGTTCCTTTCTCTCGCCCAGTAACGTAGGGCACTCGTATACTAGGCTCTCACGCACACACACTCCAGGTGTTTCCACTCTCCGGAACAGTGAGGCTCTACACCAGGGTACCCTACCCTACTGTTTCCTTGCGTTGTTACAGGAGCAGTGGGACTTGCATGCTCAAGGGGGCAGCTGCTGCCCTGGCTTCAGGAAACAAGTGGGGAGTTGTGTTCTCCATTCTGCCGCAGCCTCAGTCTCCCTCCGAAAATGGTTTTGGACTCGCTGGCAGTGCTCGCCCGCATTCACACAGCAAAATGTTTCCACCCTCAGGAAGGCCTAGTCTAGCCGAAGTAAGGAATTTCTACAGTGTGCTTCCCTCGACTTAAGTGGTTGGTTCTCGGCCTGCAAGCACCCCGGGGCAACGGTACTAGCCCCAGGAACAAGAGCTGAGCCGAGAGGCGTCTCCGGCCCCGGCCTTTCTTTTCCTCAGTTTTACATAGGGAAGCCGTTCGCCGGACTCTCAAGCACAGCGCACAGCATACAGCGTCCTCTCCGCTAGGGCCCGGCGGGATCTAAAGCGCGGTTTCTCCACAGTGTTGGGCCTTCCCAGGAGGGGCCTGCAACCTAGGCCTGCACGCACCCATTCCGGAGGAGTGCTAGCATTCTGCCACTGAGAGCTGGTTTGAGAGGTGCGGCTGCCCGAGTTCGTTTCTATCACCCAATAACGTAGTGGACTCGTCTCCCAGGGTCTCACGCACACACATTCCAAGTGTTTCTACTCTCGGGAACAGTGAGGCTCTGTAAAACACGGTCCCCTAACCTACTGTTTCCTTGCGTTGGTACGCGAGCAGTGAGACTTGCATGCACGCACAAGTGGGCAGCGGCAGGACTGACTTCAGGAAACAAGTGGGGAGTTGTGTTCTCCCCTCTGCCGCGGCCTCAGTCTCCCTCGGAAAATGGTTTTGGACTTGCTGGCAGGGCTCGCCCGCATTCACACAGCAAAATGTTTCCACCCTCAGGAAAGCCTAGTCTAGCCGAAGTAAGGAATTTCTACAGTGTGCTTCCCTCGACCTGGAGGTTGGCTCTCGGCCTGCAAGCACACCGGGGCAACGGTACTAGCCCCAGGAACAAGAGCTGAGCCGAGAGGCGGCTCCGGCCCCGGCCTTTCTTTTCCTCGGTTTTACATAAGGATGCCGTTCGTCGGGCTCTCAAGCACAGCGAACAGCATACAGCGTCCTCTCCACTAGGGACCGGCGGGAGCTAAGGCGCGGGTTCTCCACAGTGTTGTGCCTTCCCGGGAAGGGTCTCCAACTTAGGCCTGAACGCACACAGGCCGGAGGAGTGCTAGCATTCTGATACTGAGAGCTGGTGGGAGAGGTGCGGCTGCACGAATCCGTTTCTCTCGCCCAGTAACTTAGGGGACTCGTCTGCCAGGCTCTGACGCACAGGCACTCCAGGTGTTCCAACTACCCGCAGCAGTGAGGCTATGTACAACACGGTTCCGCTACATTACTGTTTCTTTGTTTTGGTAAGCGAGCATTGAGACTTGCAAGCCCAAGGGGGCGGCCGCTGGGCTGGCTACCGGAAACAAGAGGGGAGTTGTGTTCTCCCTTCTGCCGCGGCCTCAGTCTCCCTCGGAAAATGGTTTTGGACTCGCTGGCTGTTCTGGCCCGCATTCATACAGCAAAAGGTTTCCACCCTCAGGAAGGCCTAATCTGCCCGAGGTCGGGAATTTCTACACTGTGTTTCCCTCGACTTATTTGGTTGGCTCTCGGCCTGCAAGCACACCGGGGCAAGGGTACTAGCCCCAGGAACAAAAGCTGAGCCGAGAGGCGTCTCCGGCTCCGGCCTTTCTTTCCCTCGGTTTTACATAGGGAAGCCGTTCGCCGGGCTCTCAAGCACAGCGCAGAGGATACAGCGTCCTCTCCGCTAGGAAACGGTGGGATCTAAAGCGCGGTTCCTGCAGAGTGTTGGGACTTTCAAGGAGAGTCCTGAAACATAGGCCTACACGCACACATGCTGGAGGAGTGCTAGCATTCTGCCACTGAGAGCTGGTGGGAGAGGTGCGGATGCCCGAGTTCGTTTCTCTCGCCCAGTAACGTAGGGGACTCCTCTCCCAGGCTCTCATGCACACACACTCCAAGTGTTTCCACTCTCCGGAACAGTGAGGCTCTACAGCACGGTACCCTACCCTACTGTTTCCTTGCGTTGGTACGCGAGCAGTGAGAGTTGGATGGTAAAGGTGGCGGCCGCAGGCCTGGCTTCAGGAAACAAGTGGGGAGTTGTGTTCTCCCTTCTGCCGCGGCCTCAGTGTCCCTCGGAAAATGGTTTTGGACTCGCTGGCAGTGCTCGCCTGCATTCACACAGCAAAAGGTTTCCACCCTCAGGACGGCCTAGTCTGGCCAGTGGAACGAATTACATAGGGAAGCCGTTCGCCGGACTCTCAAGCACAGCGCACAGCATACAGCGTTCTCTCCGCTAGGGACCGGCGGGAGCTAAAGCGCGGTTTCTCCACAGTGTTGTGCCTTCCAGGGACGGGCCTGCAACTTAAGCCTGCACGCACACAGGCCGGAGGACTGCTAGCATTCTGCCACTGAGAGCTGGTGCGAGAGGAGCGGTTGCCCGAGTTCGTTTCTCTAGCCCAGTAACGTAGGGAACTCGTCTCCCAGGCTCTCACGCACACACACTCCAAGTGTTTCCACTCTCCGGAACAGTGAGGCTCGGTACAACACGGTCCCCTACCTTACTGTTTCCTTGTGTTAGTACGAGAGTGAGACTTGCAGGGTTAAGGGGGCGGCCGCAGGCCTGGCTTCAGGAAACAAGTGGGGAGTTGTGTTCTCCCTTCTGCCGCGGCCTCAGTCTCCCTCGGAAAATGGTTTTAGACTCGCTGGCAGTGCTCGCCCGCATTCACAGAGCAAAAGGTTTTGACCCTCAGGAAGGCCTAAACGGCCGAAGTCGGGGTTTTCTACAGTGTGTTTCCCTCGACTTAGGTGGTTGGTTCTCGGCCTGCAAGCACACCGGGGCAAGGGTACTAGCCCCAGGAACAAGAGCTGAGCCAAGAGGGGTCTCCGCCACCGGCCTTTCTTTCCCTCGGTTTTACATAAGGAAGCCTTTCGCCGGGCTCTCAAGCACAGCGCACAGAATACAGCGTCCTCTCCGCTAGGGACAGGCGGGAGCTTAAGCGCGGTTTCTCCACAGTGTTGGGCCTTTCAAGGAGGGGCCTGCAACTTAGGCCTGCACGCACACATGCTGAAGGAGTGCTAGCATTCTACCACTGGGAGCTGGTGGGAGACGTGCGGCTGCCCGAGTTGGTTCTCTCGCCGGGTAAAGTAGGGGACTCTTCTCCCAGACTCTCACGCACACACACTTCAAGTGTTTCCACTCTCCGGAACCGTGAGGCTCTGTGCAACGTGGTCCCCTACCCTACTGTTTCCGTGCGTTGGTAAGGGAGCAGTGAGACTTGTATGCTCAAGGGGGTGGCCGCAGGCCTGGCTTCAGGAAACAAGTGGGGAGTTGTGTTCTCCCTTCTGCGGCGACCTCAGTGTCCCTCGGAAAATGGTTTTGGACTCGCTGGCTGTTCTGGCCCGCATTCATACAGCAAAAGGTTTCCACCCTCAGGAAGGCCTAATCTGGCCGAACACGGGAATTTCTACAGTGTGTTTCCCTCGACTTAGTTGCTTGGCCATCGGCCTGCGAGCACACCGTGGCAAGGGTACCAGCCCAAGGAACAAGAGCTGAGCCGAGAAGCGTCTCCGCCACCGGCCTTTCTTTATCTCAGTTTTACATAAGGAAGCCGTTCGCCGGGCTCTCAAGCACAGCGCACAGCATACAGCGTCCTCTCCGCTACAGACCGGCGGGAGGTAAAGCGCGGTTTCTCCACAGTGTTGGGCCTTTCAAGGAGAGTCCTGAAACATAGGCCTGCACGCACTCATGTTGGAGGAGTGCTAGCATTCTGCCACTGAGAGCTGGTGGGAGAGGTGAGGATGCCCGAGTTCGTTTCTCTCGCCTAGTAACGTAGGGGCCTCCTCTACCAGGCTCTCACGCACACACACTCCAAATGTTTCCACTCTCCGGAACAGTGAGGCTCTACAACACGATACCCTACCCTACTGTTTCCTTGCGTTGGTACGCGAGCAGTGAGAGTTGTATGGTAAAGGGGGCGGCCGCAGGCCTGGCTTCAGGAAACAAGTAGGGAGTTGTGTTCTCCCTTCTGCCGCGGCCTCAGTCTCCCTCGGAAAATGGTTCTGGACTCGATGGCAGTGCTTGCCCGCATTCACACAGCCAAAGGTTTCCACCCTCAGGAAGGCCTAATTTGGCCGAAGTCGGGATTTTGTAGTGTGTTTCACTCGACTTGGCTCTCGGCCTGCAAGCACACCGGGGCAAGGTTACTAGCCCCAGGAACAAGAGGTGGGCCGAGAGGCGTCTCCGCCACCGGCCTTTCTTTCCCTCGGTTTTACTTAAGGAAGCCGTTCGCCGGGCTCTCAAGCACAGTGCACAGCATACAGCGTCCTCTCCGCTACGGACCGGCGGGAGGTAAAGCGCGCTTTCTCCACAGTGTTGTGCCTTCCAGGGTGGGGCCTGCAACTTAGGCCTGCACGTACACAGGCCTGAGGAGTGCTAGCATTCTGATCCTGAGAGCTGGTGGGCGAGGTGCGGCTGCACGAATCCGTTTCTCTCGCCCAGGAACTTAGGGGACTCGTGTGCCAGGGTCTTACGCACAGGCACTCCAGGTGTTCCCACTCCCCGCAACAGTGAGGCTATCTACAACAGGGTTCCGCTACAGTACTGTTACGTTGTTTTAGTACGCGAGCAGTGAGACTTGCATTCCCAAGGGGGCGGCCGCTGGGCTGGCTTGAGGAAGCAAGTGGGGAGTTGTGTTCTCCGTTCTGCCGTGACCTCAGTCTCCCTCAGAAAATGGTTTTGGACTCGCTGGCAGTTCTCGCCCGGATTCATACAGCAAAAGGTTTTGACCCTCAGGAAGGCCTAATCTTGCCGAAGACGGGATTTTCTACAGTGTGTTTCCCTCGACTGAGTTGGTTGGCTCTCGGCCTGCAAGCACACCGGGGCAAGGGTACTAGCCCCAGGAACAAGAGCTGAGCCGAGAGGCGTCTCCAGCACCGGCCTTTCTTTCCCTCGGTTTTACATAGGGAAGCCGTTCGCCGGGCTCTCAAGCACAGCGCCGAGCATACAGCCTCCTCTCTGCTAGGGACCAGGGGAGCTAAAGCGCGGTTTCTCCACAGTGTTGGGCCTTTCAAGGAGGGGCCCGCAACTTAGGCCTGCACGCACACATGCCGGCGGAATGCTAGCATTCTGCCACTGAGAGCTGGTGGGAGAGGTGCGGCTGCCCGAGTTCGTTTCTCTCACCCAGCAAAGTAGGGGACTCCTCTCCCAGGCTCTCACGCAGATATACTCCAAGTGTTTCCACCCTCGAGAACAGTGAGGCTCTGTACAACACGGTCCCCTACCCTACTGTTTCTGTGCGTTGGTACCCGAGAAATGAGAGTTGCATGTGTAAGGGGGCGGCCGCAGGCCTGGATTCAGGAATCAAGTGGGGAGTTGTGTTCTCCCTTCTGCCGCGGCCTCAGTCTCCCTCGGAAAATGGTTTTGGACTCGCTGGCAGTGCTCGCCCGCATTCGCACAGCAAAACGTTTCCACCCTCAGGAAGGCCTAAACTGGCCGAAGTCGGGATTTTCTGCAGTGTGTTTCCCTCGACTGAGTTGGATGGCTCTCGGCCCGCAAGCACACCGGGGCAAGAGTACTAGCCTCAGGAACAAGAGCTGAGCCGAGAGGCGTCTCCACCACCGGCATTTCTTTCCCTCCGTTTTACATAAGGAAGCCGTTCGCCGGGCTCTCAAGCACAGCACACAGCATACAGCGTGCTCTCCGCTAGGGACCGGCGGGAGCTAAAGCGCGCTTTCTCCACAGTGTTGGGCCTTTCAAGGAGGGCCCTGCACCTTCGGCCTGCACGCACACAGGCCGGAGGAGTGCTAGCGTTCTGCCACTGAGAGCTGTTGCGAGACGTGCGGATGCCCGAGTTCGTTTCTTTCGCCCAGTAAAATAGGGGACTCGTCTCCCAGGCTCTCACGCACACACACTCCAAGTGTTTCCACTCTCCGGAACAGTGAGGCTCTGTATAACACGGTCTCCTACCCTACTATATCCTTGCGTTGGTACGCGACCAGTGAGACCTGTATGCTGAAGGGGGCGGCCGCAGGCCTGACTTCAGGAATCAAGTGGGGAGTTGTGTTCTCCCTTCTGCCGCGGCCTCAGTCTCCCTCGCTAAATGGTTTTGGACTCGCTGGCAGTGCTCGCCCGCATTCACACTGCAAAGTGTTCGACCTTCAGGAAGGCCTAATCTGGCCGAAGTCGGGATTATCTACAGTGTGTTTCCCTCGACTTAGGAGGTTCGCTCTCGGCCTGCAAGCACACCGGGGCAAGGTTACTAGCCGCAGGAATAAGAGCTGAGCCGAGAGGCGTCTCCGGCACCGGCCTTTCTTTCCCTCGATTTTACATAAGGATGCCGTTCGCCGGGCTCTCAAGCACAGCGAACAGCATACAGCGTCCTCTCCGCTAGGGACCGGCGGGAGCTAAAGCGCGGGTTCTCCACAGTGTTGTGCCTTCCCGGGAAGGGCCTCCGACTTAGGCCTGCACGCACACAGGCCGGAGGAGTGCTAGCATTCTGATACTGAGAGCTGGTGGGAGAGGTGCGGGTGCACGAATCCGTTTCTCTCGCCCAGTAACTTAGGGCACTCGTCTGCCAGGCTCTGACGCACAGGCACTCCAGGTGTTCCAACTACCCGCAGCAGTGAGGCTATGTACAACACGGTTCCCCTACATTACTGTTTCTTTGTTTTGGTCAGCGAGCAGTGAGACTTGCAAGCCCAAGGGGGCGGTCGCTGGGCTGGCTACCGGAAACAAGAGGGGAGTTGTGTTCTCCCTTCTGCCGCGGCCTCAGTCTCCCTCGGAAAATGGTTTTGGACTCGCTGGCTGTTCTGGCCCGCATTCATACAGCAAAAGGTTTCCACCCTCAGGAAGGCCTAATCTGCCCGAGGTCGGGAATTTCTACAGTGTGTTTCCCTCGACTTAGTTGCTTGGCCATCGGCCTGCGAGCACACCGTGGCAAGGGTACCAGCCCAAGGAACAAGAGCTGAGCCGAGAGGCGCCTCCGGCACCGGCCTTTCTTTCCCTCGGTTTTACATAGAGAAGCCGTTCGCCTGGCTCTCAAGCACAGCGCACAGCATTCATCATTTTCTCCGCTAGGGAGCGGCGTGAGGTAAAGCGCGGTTTCTCCACAGTGTTGTGCCTTTCAAGGAGGGGCCTTCAACTTAGGCCTGTAGGCACACATGGAGGAGGAGTGCTAGCATTCTGCCAGTGAGAGCTGGTGGGAGAGGTGCGGCTGCCCGAGTTCCTTTCTCTCGCCCAGTAACGTAGGGCACTCGTATACCAGGCTCTCACGCACACACACTCCAGGTGTTTCCACTCTCCGGAACAGTGAGGCTCTACACCAGGGTACCCTACCCTACTGTTTCTTTGCGTTGGTACACGAGCAGTGGGACTTGCATGCTCAAGGGGGCAGCCGCTGCCCTGGCTTCAGGAAACAAGTGGGGAGTTGTGTTCTCCCTTCTGCCGCGGCCTCAGTCTCCCTCGGAAAATGGTTTTGGACTCGCTGGCAGTGCTCGCCCGCATTCACACAGCAAAATGTTTCCACCCTCAGGAAGGCCTAGTCTAGCAGAAGTTAGGAATTTCTACAGTGTGTTTCCCTCGACTTAAGTGGTTGGTTCTCGGCCTGCAAGCACCCCGGGGCAACGGTACTAGCCCCAGGAACAAGAGCTGAGCCGAGAGGCGTCTCCGCCAGCGGCCTTTCTTTATCTCAGTTTTACATAAGGAAGCCGTTCGCCGGGCTCTCAAGCACAGCGCACAGCATACAGCGTCCTCTCCGCTACAGACCGGCAGATGGTAAAGCGCGGTTTCTCCACAGTGTTGGGCCTTTCAAGGAGAGTCCTGAAACATAGGCCTGCACGCACTCATGTTGGAGGAGTGCTAGCATTCTGCCACTGAGAGCTGGTGGGAGAGGTGCGGATGCCCGAGTTCGTTTCTCTCGCCTAGTAACGTAGGGGCCTCGTCTACCAGGCTCTCACGCACACACACTCCAAATGTTTCCACTCTCCGGAACAGTGAGGCTCTACAACACGATACCCTACCCTTCTGTTTCCTTGCGTTGGTACGCGAGCAGTGAGAGTTGTATGGTAAAGGGGGCGGCCGCAGGCCTGGCTTCTGGAAACAAGTAGGGAGTTGTGTTCTCCCTTCTGCCGCGGCCTCAGTCTCCCTCGGAAAATGGTTTTGGACTCGATGGCAGTGCTTGCCCGCATTCACACAGCCAAAGGTTTCCACCCTCAGGAAGGCCTAATTTGGCCGAAGTCGGGATTTTCTAGTGTGTTTCCCTCGACTTGGCTCTCGGCCTGCAAGCACACCGGGGCAAGGTTACTAGCCCCAGGAACAAGATGTGGGCCGAGACGCGTCTCTGCCACCGGCCTTTCTTTCCCTCGGTTTTACTTAAGGAAGCCGATCGCCGGGCTCTCAAGCACAGTGCACAGCATACAGCGTCCTCTCCACTACGGCCGGCGGGAGGTAAAGCGCGCTTTCTCCACAGTGTTGTGACTTCCAGGGTGGGGCCTGCAACTTAGGCCTGCACGTACACAGGCCTGAGGAGTGCTAGCATTCTGATCCTGAGAGCTGGTGGGCGAGGTGCGGCTGCACGAATCCGTTTCTCTCGCCCAGGAACTTAGGGGACTCGTGTGCCAGGCTCTTACGCACAGGCACTCCAGGTGTTCCCACTCCCCGCAACAGTGAGGCTATCTACAACAGGGTTCCGCTACAGTACTGTTACTTTGTTTTAGTACGCGAGCAGTGAGACTTGCATTCCCAAGGGGGCGGCCGCTGGGCTGGCTTGAGGAAGCAAGTGGGGAGTTGTGTTCTCCCTTCTGCCGTGACCTCAGTCTCCCTCGGAAAATGGTTTTGGACTCGCTGGCAGTTCTCGCCCGGATTCATACAGCAAAAGGTTTTGACCCTCAGGAAGGCCTAATCTGGCCGAAGTCGGGATTTTCTGCAGTGTGTTTCCCTCGACTGAGTTGGTTGGCTCTCGGCCCGCAAGCACACCGGGGCAAGAGTACTAGCCCCAGGAACAAGAGCTGAGCCGAGAGGCTTCTCCGCCACCGGCATTTCTTTCCCTCCGTTTTACATAAGGAAGCCGTTCGCCGGGCTCTCAAGCACAGCACACAGCATACAGCGTGCTCTCCGCTAGGGACCGGCGGGAGCTAAAGCGCGGTTTCTCCACAGTGTTGCGCCTTTCAAGGAGGGCCCTGCACCTTAGGCCTGCACGCACACAGGCCGGAGGACTGCTAGCGTTCTGCCACTGAGAGCTGTTGCGAGACGTGCGGATGCCCGAGTTCGTTTCTTTCGCCCAGTAAAATAGGGGACTCGTCTCCCAGGCTCTCACGCACACACACTCCAAGTGTTTCCACTCTCCGGAACAGTGAGGCTCTGTATAACACGGTCTCCTACCCTACTATATCCTTGCGTTGGTACGCGACCAGTGAGACCTGTATGCTGAAGGGGGCGGCCGCAGGCCTGGCTTCAGGAAACAAGTGGGGAGTTGTGTTCTCCCTCTGCCGCAACCTCAGTGTCCCCCGGAAATTGGTTTTGGACTCGCTGGCTGTTCTCGCCCGCATTCATACAGCAAAAGTTTTCCACCCTCAGGAAGGCCTAATATGGCCGAACACGGGATTTTCTACAGTGTGTTTCCCTAGAGATAGTTGCTTGGCTCTCGCCTGCGAGCACACCGTGGCAAGGCTACCAGCCCAAGGAACAAGAGCTGAGCCGAGAGGCGTCTCCGCCACCGGCCTTTCTTTATCTCAGTTTTACATAAGGAAGCCGTTCGCCGGGCTCTCAAGCACAGCGGACAGCATACAGCGTCCTCTCCGCTACGGACCGGCGGGAGGTAAAGCGCGGTTTCTCCACAGTGTTGGGCCTTTCAAGGAGAGTCCTGAAACATAGGCCTGCACGCACTCATGTTGGAGGAGTGCTAGCCTTCTGCCACTGACAGCTGGTGGGACAGGTGCGGATGCCCGAGTTCGTTTCACTCGCCTAGTAACGTAGGGGACTCCTCTCCCAGGCTCTCACGCACACACACTCCAAGTGTTTCCACTCTCTGGAACAGTGAGGCTCTTTACAACACGGTCCCCTGCCTTACTGTTTCCTTGCGTTGGTACGCGAGCAGTGAGACTTGCATGCTCATGGGAGCGGCCGCTGGGCTGGCTTCAGGAAAGAAGTGGGGAATTGTGTTCTCCCTTCTACCGCGGAATCCGTCTCCCTGGAAAATGGTTTTGGACTCGCTGGCAGCGCTCGCCCGCATTCACACAGCAAAAGGTTTCCACACTCAGGAAGGCCTAATCTGGCCGAAGTCGGGGTTTTCTGCAGCGTGTTTCCATCGACTTAGTTGGTTGGCTCTCGGCCTGCAAGTACACCGGGGAAAGGGTACTAGCCCCAGGAACAAGAGCTGAGCCGAGAGGCATCTCCGCCACCGGCCTTTCTTTCCCTCAGTTTTTTTTTTAATTTTCTTATTCTTATGTTAAACACCATATATTACATCATTAATTTTTGCTGCAGTGTTCCATGACTCATTGTTTCTTCATAACACCCAGTGCTCCATGCAGAACGTGCCCTCCTCAATACCCATCACCAGGCTAACACATCCCCCTACGCCCCTCCCCTCTAGAACCCTCAGTTTGTTTTTCAGAGTCCTTCATCTGTCATGGTTCCTCTCTCCCTCTCACATACTCCCCTTCTCTTCCTTTCCTGTTACCTTCTTTCTCTTTTTTCTTAAAATATGTTGCGTTATTTGTTTCAGAAGTACAGATCTGTGATTCAACACTCTTGCACAATTCACAGGGCTCACCGTAGCACATATCCTCCCAAATGTCTATCACCAAGCCACCCCATCCCTCCAAACCCCAACCACTCCAGTAACACTCAGTTTGTTTCCTGAGATTAAGAATTCCTCATATCCGTGAGGTCATGCGATACATGTCTTTCTCTGATTGACATATTTCATTCAACATAACACCCTCCAGTTCCATCCACGTCGCTGCCAATGGCAAGATCTCATTACTTTTGACGGCTGCATAATATTCCATTGTGTATATATACCACCACTTCTTTATCCATTCATCTGTCGATGGACATCTTGGCTCTTTCCACAGTTTGGCTATTGTGGATATTGCTGCTATAAACATTGGGGTACACGTACACCTTCGGGTCCCTACATTTGTATCTTTGGGGTAAATACCCAGTAGTGCAATTGCTGGATCAAACGATAGCTCTAATTTCAACTGTTTGAGGAACCTCCATACTGTTTTCCAGAGTGGTTGCACCGGCTTGCATTCCCTCCAACAGTGTAGGAGGTTTCCCCTTTCTCCACATGCCCGCCAACATCTGTCGTTCCCTCACTTGTTAATTTTAGCCATTCTGACGGGTGTGATATGGCATCTCATTGAGGTTTTGAATTGGATATCCCTGATGCCGAGCGATGTTGAGCACTTTTTCATGTGCCTGTTGGCCATTTGGATGTCTTCTTTGGAAAAATGTCTCCTCATGTCTTCTGCCCATTTCTTGATTGGATTATTTGATCTTTGGGTGTTGAGTTTGATAAGTTCTTTATAGATTTTGTATACTAGCCCTTTATCTGATATGTCATTTGTAAATATTTTCTCCCATTCTGTCGGTTGTCTTTTGGGGTTGTGGACTGTTTCTTTTGCTGTGCAAAAGCTTTTTTTTTATTTTTTAATGTTATGTTAATCACTATATATTACATCATTAGTTTCTCGTGCAGTGTTCCATTATTCATTGATACTGGAATGGTTGGGGTGGGAGGGATGGGGTGGCTGGGTGATAGACATTGGGGAGGGTATGTGCTATGGTGAACGCTGTGAATTGTGCAAGATTGCTGAATCACAGATCTGTACTTCTGAAACAAATAACGCAACATATTTTAAGAAAAATAAAAGAAGAAGATAACAGGAGAGGAAGAGAAGGGGAGTATTTCAAAGGGGGAGACGAACCATGAGAGATGATGGATTCTGAGAAACAAACTGAGGGTTCTAGAGGAGAGGGGGGTAGGGGGATGGGTTAGCCTGGTGATGGATATTGAGGAGGGCACTTTCTGCATGGAGCACTGGGTGTTATGAACAAACAATGAATCATGGAAGACTGCACCAAAAACGAATGATGTAATATACCATTCTTAAGTTATGATTAACATAACAATTAAGAAAAAAGCTTATGCACAGCAAGACAAACACTCCACATACCCAAAAGACAACCGACAGAATGGGAGAAAATATTGGCAAATGACATATCAGATAAAGGGCTAGTATCCCAAATCTATAAAGAACTTATCAAACTCAACACCCAAAGAACAAATAATCCAATCAAGAAATGGGCCGAAGAAATGAACAGACATTTTTCCAAAGAAGACATCCAAATGGCCAACAGGCACATGAAAAAGTGCTCAACAACGCTCGGCATCAGGGAAATCCAAAACAAACCTCAATGAGATACCACCTCACACCCGTCAGAATGGCTAAAATTAACAAGTCAGGGAACGACAGATGTTGGCGGGGATGTGGAGAAAGGGGAACCCTCCTCCACTGTTGGTGGGAATGCAAGCTGGTAAAACGACTCTGGAAAACAGTATGGAGGATCCTCAAACAGTTGAAATTAGTGCTACCGTTCGATACAGCAATTGACTACTGGGTATTTAACACAAATATACAAATGTAGGGACCGAAAGGGGTACGTGTACCCCAAAGTTTATAGCAGCAAAGTCCACAATAGCCAAACTGTGGAAAGAGCCAAGATGTCCATCAACAGATGAATGGATAAAGAAGAGGTGGTATATATACACAATGGAATATTATGCAGCCGTCAAAAGGAATGAGATCTTACCATTTGCAACGTCGTGGATGCAACTGAAGGGTGTTCTGTTGAGTGAAATAAGTCAATCAGAGAAAGACACGTATTGCATGAGCTCACGGATGTGAGGATTTTTTAATCTCAGGAAACAAACTGAGTGACTGGAGTGGTTGGGGGTTGGAGGGATGGGGTGGCTGGGTGATAAACATTGGGGAGGGAATGTGCTACGGTGAGCGCTGTGAATTGTGCAAGACTGTTGAATCACAGATCTGTACTTCTGAAAGAAAAAACGCAACACATTTTAAGAAAAAGGAAAAGAAGAAGATAACAGGAGAGGAAGAGAAGGGGAGTATGTCAGAGGGGGAGACGAACCATGAGAGATGATGGACTCTGAAAAACAAAGTGAGGGCTCTAGAGGGGAGGGGGTAGGGGTTTGGGTTAGCCTGGTGATGGGTATTGAGGAGGGCACGTTCTGCATGGAGCACTGGGTTTTATGAACAAAAAATGAATCATGGAACACTGCACCAAAAACTAATGATGTAATATATTGTGATTAACATAACAATAAAAAAAAGCTTTTGCACAGCAAAAGAAACAGTCCACAAAACCAAAAGACAACTGACAGAATGGGAGAAAATATTTGCAAATGACATATCAGATAAAGGGCTAGTATCCAAAATCTATAAAGAAGTTATCAAACTCAACACCCAAAGAAAAAATAATCCAATCAAGAAATGGGCCGAAGACATGAACACACATTTTTCCAAAGAAGACATCCAAATGGCCGACAGGCACATGAAAAAGTGCTCAACATCGCTCGGCATCAAGGAAATCCAAATCAAAACCTCAATGAGATACCACCTGACACCCGTCAGAATGGCTAAAGTTAACAAGTCAGGGAACGACAGATTTTGGCGGGGATGTGGAGAAAGGGGAACCCTCCTCCACTGTTGGTGGGAATGCAAGCTAGTGCAACCACTCTGGAAAAGAGTATGGAGGATCCTCAAACAGTTGAAATTAGTGCTACCGTTCGATCCAGCAATTGACTACTGGGTATTTAACACAAAGATACAAATGTAGGGACCCGAAGGGGTACGTGTACCGCAATGTTTATAGCAACAATGTCCACAATAGCCAAACTGTGGAAAGAGCCAAGATGTCCATCGACAGATGAATGGATAAGGAAGAGGTGGTATATATACACAATGGAATATTACGCAGCCTTCAAAAGGAATGAGATGTTGCCATTTGCAAAGACGTGGTTGGAACTGGAGGGTGTTATGTTGAGTGAAATAAGTTAATCAGAGGAAGACATGTAACGCATGACCTCACAGATATGAGGAATTCTTAATATCAGGAAACAAACTGACTGTTACTGGAGTGTTAGGGGGTGTGAGGGATGGGGTGGCTGGGTGATAGACATTGGGGAGAGTATGTGCTACGGTGAGGGCTGTGAATTGTGCAAGACTGTTGAATCACAAATCTGTACTTCTGAAACAAATAACGCAACATATTTTAAGAAAAAGAAAAAGAAAAAGAAGATAACAGGAGAGGAAGAGAAGGGGAGTATGTCAGAGGGGGACACGAACCATGACAGATGATGGACTCTGAAAAACAAAGGGAGGGTCTAGATGGGAGGGCGGGAGGGGTTTGGGTTATCCTGGTGATGGGTATTGAGGAGGGCATGTTCTGCATGGAGCACTGGGTGTTATGAACAAACAATGAATCATGGAACACTACGAAAAACTAATGATGTAATATATGGTGATTAACATAACAATAAAAAATTTAAAAAAAGCTTTTGCACAGCTAAAGAAACAGTCCACAAAACCAAAAGACACCCGACAGAATGGGAGAAAATATTGACAAATGACATAGCAGATAAAGGGCTAGTATCCAAAATGTATAAAGAACTTATCAAACTCAACACCCAAAGAACATATATTCCAATCAAGAAATGGCCCGAAGACATGAACAGACATTTTTCCAAAGAAGACATCCAAATGGCCAACAGGCACTTGAAAAAGTGCTCAACATCGCTCGGCATCAGGGAAATCCAAATCAAAACCTCAATGAGATACCACCTCACACTCGTCAGAATGGCTAAAATTAACAAGTCAGTGAAGACAGATTTTGGCGGGGTTGTGGAGAAAGGGGAACCCTCCTACACTGTTGGTGGGAATGCAAGCTGGTGCAACCACTCTGGAAAACACTATGGAGGATCCTCAAACAGTTGAAATTAGTGCTACCGTTCGATCCAGCAATTGACTACTGGGTAGTTAACACAAAGATTCAAATGTAGGGACCCGAAGGGGTACGTGTACCGCAATGTTTATAGCAACAATGTCCACAATAGTCAAACTGTGGAAAGAGCTAAGATGTCCATCGACAGATGAATGGATAAAGAAGAGGTGGTATATATACACAATGGAATATTATGCAGCCGTCAAAAGGAATGAGATGTTGCCATTTGCAAAGACGTGGATGGAACTGGAGGGTGTTATGTTGAGTGAAATAAGTCAATCAGGGAAAGACATGTATCGCATGACCTCACTGATATGAGGAATTCTTAATCTCAGGAAACAAACTGAGTGTTACTGGAGTGTTTGGGGGTGGGAGGGATGGGGTGGCTGGGTGATAGACATTGGGGAGAGTATGTGTTACGGTGAGCGCTGTGAATTGTGCAAGACTGTTGAATCACAGATCTGTACTTCTGAAAGAAAAAACGCAACATATTTTAAGAAAAAGTAAAAGAAGAAGATAACAGGAGAGGAAGAGAAGGGGAGTATGTCAGAGGGGGAGACGAACCATGACAGATGATGGACTCTGAAAAACAAAGTGAGGGTTCTAGAGGGGAGGGCGGTAGGGGTTTGGGTTAGCCTGGAGACGGGTATTGGGGAGGGCACGTTCTGCATGGAGCACTCGGTGTTATGAACAAACAATGAATCATGGAACACTGCACCAAAAACTAATGATGTAATATATGGTGATTAACATAACAATAAAAACGCTTTTGCACAGCAAAAGAAACAGTCCACAAAACCAAAAGACAACCGACAGAATGGGAGAAAATATTTGCAAATGACATATCAGATAAAGGGCTAGTCTCCAAAATCCATAAAGAACTTATCAAACTCAACACCCAAAGAACAAATAATCCAATCAAGAAATGGGCCGAAGACATGAACAGACATTTTTCCAAAGAAGACCTCCAAATGGCCAATAGGCACATGAAAAAGTGCTCAACATCGCTCGGCATGAGGGAAATCCAAATCAAACCCTCAATGAGATACCACCTCACACCCGTCAGAATGGCTAAAATTAACAAGTCAGGGAATGACAGATGTTGGCGGGGTTGTGGAGAAAGGGGAACCCTCCTACACTGTTGGTGGGAAGGCAAGCTGGTGCAACCACTCTGGAAAACACTATGGAGGATCCTCAAACAGTTGAAATTAGAGCTACCATTCGATCCAGCAATTGCACTACTGGGTATTTACCACAAAGATACAAATGTAGGGACCCGAACGGGTACGTGTACCCCAATGTTTATAGCAGCAATGTCCAAAATAGGTAAATTGTGGAAAGAGCGAAGATGTCCATCGGCAGATGAACGGATAAAGAAGAAGTGGTGTATATACACAATGGAATATTATACAGCCGTCAAAAGGAATGAGATCATGCCATTTGCAACGACGCGGATGGAACTGGAGGGTGCTATGTTGAGTGAAATAAGTGAATCAGAGAAATACACCTATCGCATGACTCACTGATATGAGGAATTTTTAATCTCAGGAAAGAAACTGTTTGAATGGAGTGGTTGGGGCTGGGAGGGATGGGTTGGCTGGGTGATAGACATTGGGGAAGTATGTGCCACGGTGAGCGCTGTGAATTGTGCAAGACTGGTGAATCACAGATCTGTACTTCTGAATCAAATAACGCAACATATATTAAGAAAAGAGAAAAAAAGAAATAGATAACAGGAGATGAAGAGAGGGGGAGTATGTCAGACGGGGAGACGAACCATGAGAGATGATGGACTCTGAAAAACAAACTGAGGGTTCTAGAGGGGAGGGGGGTATGGGGATCGGTTAGCCTGGTGATGGGTATTGAGGAGGGCACGTTCTGCATGGAGCAGTGGGTGTTATGAACAAACAATTAATCATGGAACAGTGCACCAAAAACTAATGATGTAATATATGGTGATTAACATAACAATAAAAAAATTAAAAAAAAAAGATTTTGCACAGCAAAAGAAACAGTCCACAAAACCAAAAGACAACCGACAGAATGGGAGAAAATATGTGCAAATGACATATCAGATAAAGGGCTAGTATCCAAAATCGATAAAGAACTTATCAAACTCAACACCCAAAGAACACATAATCCAATCAAGAAATGGGCCGAAGACATGAACAGACATTTTTTCAAAGAAGACATCCAAATGGCCAACAGGCACATGAAAAAGTGCTCAACATAGCTCGGTATCAGGGAAATCCAAATCAAAACCTCAATGAGATACCACCTCACACCCGTCAGAATGGCTAAAATTAACAAGTCAGGGAACGACAGATGTTGGCGGGCATGTGGAGAAAGGGGAACCCTCCTACACTGTTGGTGGAAATGCAAGCTGGTGCAACCACTCTGGAAAACACTATGGAGGATCCTCAAACAGTTGAAATTAGCGCTACCGTTCGATCCAGCAATTGACTACTGGGTGTTTAACACAAAGATACAAATGTAGGGACCCGAAGGTGTACGTGTACCCCAAAGTTTATAGCAGCAATGTCCACAATAGCCAAACTGTGGAAAGAGCCAAGATGTCCATTGACAGATGAATGGATAAAGAAGAGGTGGTATATATACACAATGGAATATTATGCAGCCTTCTAAAGGAATGAGATGTTGCCATTTGCAAAGACGTGGATGGAACTGGAGGGTGTTATGTTGAGTGAAATAAGTCAATCAGAGAAAGACATGTATCGCATGACCTCACTGATATGAGGAATTCTTAATCTCAGGAAACAAACTGGGTTTTACTGGAGTGGTTGTGGGTGGGAGGGATGGGGTGGCTGGGTGATAGACATTGGGGAGGATATGTGCTACGGTGAGCACTGTCGATTGTGCAAGACTGTTGAATCACAGATCTGTACTTCTGAAACAAATAAAGCAACATATTTTAAGAAAAAGAAAAAGAAGAAGATAACAGGAGAGGAAGAGAAGGGGAGTATGTCAGAGGGGGAGACGAACCATGACAGATGATGGACTTTGAAAAACAAAATGAGGGTTCTAGAGGGGAGGGCGGTAGGGGTTCGGGTTTGCCTGGTGATGGGTATTGAGGAGGGCACGTTCTGCATGGAGGACTGGGTGTTATGAACAAACAATGAATCATGGAACACTGCACCAAAAACTAATGATGTAATATATGGTGATTAACATAACAATAAAAAAGCTTTTGCACAGCAAAAGAAACAGCCCACAAAACCAAAAGACAACCGACAGAATGGGAGAAAATATTTGCAAATGACATATCAGATAAAGGGCTAGTATCCAAAATCTATAAAGAACTTATCAAACTCAACACCCAAAGAACAAATAATCCAATCAAGAAATGGGCCGAAGACATGAACAGACATTTTTCCAAAGAAGACCTCCAAATGGCCAATAGGCACATGAAAAAGTGCTCAACATCGCTCGGCATGAGGGAAATCCAAATCAAAACCTCAATGAGATACCACCTCACACCCGTCAAAATGGCTAAAATTAACAAGTCAGGGAACGACAGATGTTGGCGGGGATGTGGAGAAAGGGGAAGCCTCCTACACTGTTGGTGGGAAGGCAAGCTTGTTTAAGCACTCTGGAAAACAGTATGGAGGTTCCTCAAAGAGTTGAAATTAGAGCTACCGTTCGATCCAGCAATTGACTACTGGGTATTTACCACAAAGATACAAATGTAGGGACCCGAAGGGGTACGTGTACCCAAAGTTTATAGCAGCAATGTCCACAATAACCAAACTGTGGAAAGAGCCAAGATGTCCATCGACAGATGAATGGATAAAGAAGAAGTGGTATATATACACAAGGGAATATTATGCAGCCGTCAAAAGGAATGAGATCTTGCCATTTGCAATGACGTGGATGGAACTGGAGGGTGTTATGTTGAGTGAAATAGGTCACTCAGAGAAAGCCACGTATCGCATGACCTCACTGATATGAGGAATTCTTAATCTTAGGAAACAAACTGAGTGTTACTGGAGTGGTTGGAGGTGGGAGGGATGGGTTGGCTGGGTCATAGACATTGGGGAGGGTATGTGCCACGGTGAGCGCTGTGAATTGTGCAACACTGTTGAATCACAGATCTGTACTTCTGAATCAAATAACGCAACATATTTTAAGAAAAAAGAAAAAGAATTAGATAACAGGAGATGAAGAGAGGGGGAGTATGTCAGACGGGGAGAAGAACCATGAGAGATGATGGACTCTGAAAAACAAACTGAGGGTTCTAGAGGGGAGGGGGGTAGGGGGATCGGTTAGCCTGGTGATGGGTACAGAGGAGGGCAGGTTCTGCATGCAGCATTGGGTGTTATGAACAAACAATGAATCATGGAACACTGCACGAAAAACTAATGATGTAATATATGGTGCTTCACATAACAATAAAAAATTTAAAAAAAAGCTTTTGCAGAGCTAAAGAAACAGTCCACAAAACCAAAAGACACCCGACAGAATGGGAGAAAATATTTGCAAATGACATATCAGATAAAGGGCTAGTATCCAAAATCTATAACTAACTTATAAAACTCAACACCCAAAGAACATATAATCCAATCAAGAAAGGGGCCGAAGATATGAACAGACATTTTTCCAAAGAGGACATTCAAATGGCCAACAGGCACATGAAAAAGTGCTCAACATCGCTCGGCATCAGGGAAATCCAAATCAAAACTTCAATGAGATACCACCTCACACCCGTCAGAATGGCTAAAATTAACAAGTCAGGGAACGACAGATGTTGGCGGGGATGTGGAGAAAGGGGAACCCTCCTCCACTGTTGGTGGGAATGCAAGCTGGTGCAACCACTCTGGAAAACAGTATGGAGGATCCTCAAACAGTTGAAATTAGTGCTACCGTTCGATCCAGCAATTGACTACTGGGTATTTAACACAAAGATACAAATGTAGGGACCCGAAGGGGTACGTGTACCCCAAAGTCTATAGCAGCAATGTCCACAATAGCCAAACTGTGGAAAGAGCCAAGATGTCCATCGACAGATGAATGGATAAAGAAGAGGTGGAATATATACACAATGGAATATTATGCAGCCTTCAAAAGGAATGAGATGTTGCCATTTGCAAAGACGTGGATGGAACGGTAGGGTGTTATGTTGAGTGAAATAAGTCAATCAGAGAAAGACACGTATCGCATGACCTCACTGATATGAGGAATTCTTAATCTCAGGAAACAAACTGAGTGTTACTGGAGTGGTTGTGGGTGCGAGGGATGGGGTGGCTGGGTGATAGACAATGGGGACGGTATGTGCTACGGTGAGCGCTGTGCATTGTGCAAGACTGTTGAATCACAGATCTGTACTTCTGAAACAAATAACGCAACATATTTTAAGAAAAAGAAAAAGAAGATAACAGGAGAGGAAGAGAAGGGGAGTATGTCAGTGGGGGACACGAACCATGAGAGATAATGGACTCTGAAAAACAAAGGGAGGGTCTAGAGGGGAGGGCGGGAGGGGTTTGGGTTATCCTGGTGATGGGTATTGAGGAGGGCACGTTCTGCATGGAGCACTAGGTGTTATGAACAAACAATGAATCATGGAACACTGTAGGAAAAACTAATGATATAATATATGGTGATTAACATAACAATAAAAAATATTAAAAAAAGCTTTTGCACAGCTAAAGAAACAGTCCACAAAACCAAAAGACACCCGACAGAATGGGAGAAAATAATGACAAATGACATAGCAGATAAAGGGCTAGTATCCAAAATGTATAAAGAACTTATCAAACTCAACACCCAAAGAACATATAATCCAATCAAGAAATGGGCCGAAGACATGAACAGACATTTTTCCAAAGAAGACATCCATGGCCAACAGGCACATGAAAAAGTGCTAAACATCGCTCGGCATCAGGGAAATCAATCAAAACCTCAATGAGATACCACCTCACACCCGTCAGAATGGCTAAAATTAACAAGTCAGTGAAGACAGATTTTGGCGGGGTTGTGGAGAAAGGGGAACCCTCCTACACTGTTGGTGGGAATGCAAGCTGGTGCAACCACTCTGGAAAACACTATGGAGGATCCTCAAACAGTTGAAATTAGAGCTACCATTCGATCCAGCAATTGCACTACTGGGTATTTACCACAAAGATACAAATGTAGGGACCCGAACGGGTACGTGTACCCCAATGTTTATAGCAGCAATGTCCAAAATAGGTAAATTGTGGAAAGAGCGAAGATGTCCATCGGCAGATGAACGGATAAAGAAGAAGTGGTGTATATACACAATGGAATATTATACAGCCGTCAAAAGGAATGAGATCATGCCATTTGCAACGACGCGGATGGAACTGGAGGGTGCTATGTTGAGTGAAATAAGTGAATCAGAGAAATACACCTATCGCATGACTCACTGATATGAGGAATTTTTAATCTCAGGAAAGAAACTGTTTGAATGGAGTGGTTGGGGCTGGGAGGGATGGGTTGGCTGGGTGATAGACATTGGGGAAGTATGTGCCACGGTGAGCGCTGTGAATTGTGCAAGACTGTTGAATCACAGATCTGTACTTCTGAATCAAATAACGCAACATATATTAAGAAAAGAGAAAAAAAGAAATAGATAACAGGAGATGAAGAGAGGGGGAGTATGTCAGACGGGGAGACGAACCATGAGAGATGATGGACTCTGAAAAACAAACTGAGGGTTCTAGAGGGGAGGGGGGTATGGGGATCGGTTAGCCTGGTGATGGGTATTGAGGAGGGCACGTTCTGCATGGAGCAGTGGGTGTTATGAACAAACAATTAATCATGGAACAGTGCACCAAAAACTAATGATGTAATATATGGTGATTAACATAACAATAAAAAAATTAAAAAAAAAAGATTTTGCACAGCAAAAGAAACAGTCCACAAAACCAAAAGACAACCGACAGAATGGGAGAAAATATGTGCAAATGACATATCAGATAAAGGCTAGTATCCAAAATCGATAAAGAACTTATCAAACTCAACACCCAAAGAACACATAATCCAATCAAGAAATGGGCCGAAGACATGAACAGACATTTTTTCAAAGAAGACATCCAAATGGCCAACAGGCACATGAAAAAGTGCTCAACATAGCTCGGTATCAGGGAAATCCAAATCAAAACCTCAATGAGATACCACCTCACACCCGTCAGAATGGCTAAAATTAACAAGTCAGGGAACGACAGATGTTGGCGGGCATGTGGAGAAAGGCGAACCCTCCTACACTGTTGGTGGAAATGCAAGCTGGTGCAACCACTCTGGAAAACACTATGGAGGATCCTCAAACAGTTGAAATTAGCGCTACCGTTCGATCCAGCAATTGACTACTGGGTGTTTAACACAAAGATACAAATGTAGGGACCCGAAGGTGTACGTGTACCCCAAAGTTTATAGCAGCAATGTCCACAATAGCCAAACTGTGGAAAGAGCCAAGATGTCCATCGACAGATGAATGGATAAAGAAGAGGTGGTATATATACACAATGGAATATTATGCAGCCTTCTAAAGGAATGAGATGTTGCCATTTGCAAAGACGTGGATGGAACTGGAGGGTGTTATGTTGAGTGAAATAAGTCAATCAGAGAAAGACATGTATCGCATGACCTCACTGATATGAGGAATTCTTAATCTCAGGAAACAAACTGGGTTTTACTGGAGTGGTTGTGGGTGGGAGGGATGGGGTGGCTGGGTGATAGACATTGGGGAGGATATGTGCTACGGTGAGCACTGTCGATTGTGCAAGACTGTTGAATCACAGATCTGTACTTCTGAAACAAATAAAGCAACATATTTTAAGAAAAAGAAAAAGAAGAAGATAACAGGAGAGGAAGAGAAGGGGAGTATGTCAGAGGGGGAGACGAACCATGACAGATGATGGACTTTGAAAAACAAAATGAGGGTTCTAGAGGGGAGGGCGGTAGGGGTTCGGGTTTGCCTGGTGATGGGTATTGAGGAGGGCACGTTCTGCATGGAGGACTGGGTGTTATGAACAAACAATGAATCATGGAACACTGCACCAAAAACTAATGATGTAATATATGGTGATTAACATAACAATAAAAAAGCTTTTGCACAGCAAAAGAAACAGCCCACAAAACCAAAAGACAACCGACAGAATGGGAGAAAATATTTGCAAATGACATATCAGATAAAGGGCTAGTATCCAAAATCTATAAAGAACTTATCAAACTCAACACCCAAAGAACAAATAATCCAATCAAGAAATGGGCCGAAGACATGAACAGACATTTTTCCAAAGAAGACCTCCAAATGGCCAATAGGCACATGAAAAAGTGCTCAACATCGCTCGGCATGAGGGAAATCCAAATCAAAACCTCAATGAGATACCACCTCACACCCGTCAAAATGGCTAAAATTAACAAGTCAGGGAACGACAGATGTTGGCGGGGATGTGGAGAAAGGGGAAGCCTCCTACACTGTTGGTGGGAAGGCAAGCTTGTTTAAGCACTCTGGAAAACAGTATGGAGGTTCCTCAAAGAGTTGAAATTAGAGCTACCGTTCGATCCAGCAATTGACTACTGGGTATTTACCACAAAGATACAAATGTAGGGACCCGAAGGTGTACGTGTACCCCAAAGTCTATAGCAGCAATGTCCACAATAGCCAAACTGTGGAAAGAGCCAAGATGTCCATCGACAGATGAATGGATAAAGAAGAGGTGGAATATATACACAATGGAATATTATGCAGCCTTCAAAAGGAATGAGATGTTGCCATTTGCAAAGACGTGGATGGAACGGTAGGGTGTTATGTTGAGTGAAATAAGTCAATCAGAGAAAGACACGTATCGCATGACCTCACTGATATGAGGAATTCTTAATCTCAGGAAACAAACTGAGTGTTACTGGAGTGGTTGTGGGTGCGAGGGATGAGGTGGCTGGGTGATAGACAATGGGGACGGTATGTGCTACGGTGAGCGCTGTGCATTGTGCAAGACTGTTGAATCACAGATCTGTACTTCTGAAACAAATAACGCAACATATTTTAAGAAAAAGAAAAAGAAGATAACAGGAGAGGAAGAGAAGGGGAGTATGTCAGTGGGGGACACGAACCATGAGAGATAATGGACTCTGAAAAACAAAGGGAGGGTCTAGAGGGGAGGGCGGGAGGGGTTTGGGTTATCCTGGTGATGGGTATTGAGGAGGGCACGTTCTGCATGGAGCACTGGGTGTTATGAACAAACAATGAATCATGGAACACTGTAGGAAAAACTAATGATATAATATATGGTGATTAACATAACAATAAAAAATATTAAAAAAAGCTTTTGCACAGCTAAAGAAACAGTCCACAAAACCAAAAGACACCCGACAGAATGGGAGAAAATATTGACAAATGACATAGCAGATAAAGGGCTAGTATCCAAAATGTATAAAGAACTTATCAAACTCAACACCCAAAGAACATATAATCCAATCAAGAAATGGGCCGAAGACATGAACAGACATTTTTCCAAAGAAGACATCCATGGCCAACAGGCACATGAAAAAGTGCTAAACATCGCTCGGCATCAGGGAAATCAATCAAAACCTCAATGAGATACCACCTCACACCCGTCAGAATGGCTAAAATTAACAAGTCAGTGAAGACAGATTTTGGCGGGGTTGTGGAGAAAGGGGAACCCTCCTACACTGTTGGTGGGAATGCAAGCTGGTGCAACCACTCTGGAAAACACTATGGAGGATCCTCAAACAGTTGAAATTAGTGCTACAATTCGATCCAGCAATTGACTACTGGGTATTTAACACAAGTTTGAAATGTAGGGACCCGAAGGGGTACGTGTACCGCAATGTTTATAGCAACAATGTCCACAATAGCCAAAATGTGGAAAGAGCCAAGATGTCCATCGACAGACGAATGGATAAAGAAGTGGTGGTATATATTCACAATGGAATATTATGCAGCCTTCAAAAGGAATGAGATGTTGCCATTTGCAAAGACGTGGATGGAACTGGAGGGTGTTATGTTGAGTGAAATAAGTCAATCAGAGAAAGACATGTATCGCATGACCTCACGGATATGAGGAATTCTTAATCTCAGGAAAAACACTGAGTGTTACTGGAGTGGTTGGGGGTGGGAGGGATGGGGTGGCTGGGTGATAGACATTGGGGAGAGTATGTGCTACGGTGAGCGCTGTGAATTGTGCAAGACTGTTGAATCACAGATCTGTACTTCTGAAACAAATAAAGCAACATATTTTAAGAAAAAGTAAAAGAAGAAGATAACAGGAGAGGAAGAGAAGGGGAGTATGTCAGAGGGGGAGACGAACCATGACAGATGATGGACTCTGAAAAACAAAGTGAGGGTTCTAGAGGGGAGGGCGGTAGGGGTTTGGGTTAGCCTGGAGATGGGTATTGGGGAGGGCACGTTCTGCATGGAGCACTCGGTGTTATGAACAAACAATGAATCATGGAACACTGCACCAAAAACTAATGATGTTATATATGGTGATTAACATAACAATAAAAACGCTTTTGCACAGCAAAAGAAACAGTCCACAAAACCAAAAGACAACCGACAGAATGGGAGAAAATATTTGCAAATGACATATCAGATAAAGGGCTAGTCTCCAAAATCCATAAAGAACTTATCAAACTCAACACCCAAAGAACAAATAATCCAATCAAGTAATGGGTCGAAGACATGAACAGACATTTTTCCAAAGAAGACCTCCAAATGGCCAATAGGCACATGAAAAAGTGCTCAACATCGCTCGGCATGAGGGAAATCCAAATCAAACCCTCAATGAGATACCACCTCACACCCGTCAGAATGGCTAAAATTAACAAGTCAGGGAATGACAGATGTTGGCGGGAAGTGGAGAAAGGGGAACCCTCCTACACTGTTGGTGGGAAGGCAAGCTGGTGCAACCACTCTGGAAAACACTATGGAGGATCCTCAAACAGTTGAAATTAGAGCTACCATTCGATCCAGCAATTGCACTACTGGGTATTTACCACAAAGATACAAATGTAGGGACCCGAACGGGTACGTGTACCCCAATGTTTATAGCAGCAATGTCCAAAATAGGTAAATTGTGGAAAGAGCGAAGATGTCCATTGGCAGATGAACGGATAAAGAAGAAGTGGTGTATATACACAATGGAATATTATACAGCCGTCAAAAGGAATGAGATCTTGCCATTTGCAACGACGCGGATGGAACTGGAGGGTGTTATGTTGAGTGAAATAAGTGAATCAGAGAAATACACCTATCGCATGACTCACTGATATGAGGAATTTTTAATCTCAGGAAAGAAACTGTTTGAATGGAGTGGTTGGGGCTGGGAGGGATGGGTTGGCTGGGTGATAGACATTGGGGAGTTATTTGCCACGGTGAGCGCTGTGAATTGTGCAAGACTGTTGAATCACAGATCTGTACTTCTGAATCAAATAACGCAACATATTTTAAGAAAATAGAAAAAAAGAAATAGATAACAGGAGATGAAGAGAGGGGGAGTATGTCAGACGGGGAGACGAACCATGAGAGATGATGGACTCTGAAAAACAAACTGAGGGTTCTAGAGGGGAGGGGGGTATGGGGATCGGTTAGCCTGGTGATGGGTATTGAGGAGGGCACGTTCTGCATGGAGCAGTGGGTGTTATGAACAAACAATTAATCATGGAACAGTGCACCAAAAACTAATGATGTAATATATGGTGATTAACATAACAATAAAAAAATAAAAAAAAAAAGATTTTGCACAGCAAAAGAAACAGTCCACAAAACCAAAAGACAACCGACAGAATGGGAGAAAATATGTGCAAATGACATATCAGATAAAGGGCTAGTATCCAAAATCTATAAATAAATTATAAAACTCAACACCCAAAGAACATATAATCCAATCAAGAAATGGGCCGAAAACATGAACAGACATTTTTCCAAAGAAGACATCCAAATGGCCAACAGGCACATGAAAAAGTGCTCAACATCGCTCGGCATGAGGGGAATCCAAATCAAAACCTCAATGAGATACCACCTCACACCCGTCAAAATGGCTAAAATTAACAAGTCAGGGAACGACAGATGGCGGGGATGTGGAGAAAGGGGAACCCTCCTCCACTGTTGGTGGGAATGCAAGCTGCTGCAGCCTCTCTGGAAAACAGTATCGAGGTTCCTCAAACAGTTGAAATTCGAGCTACTGTTCGAGCCAGCAATTGCACTACAGGGTATTTACCAGAACGTTACAAATGTAGGGACCAGAAGGGGTACGTGTACCCCAGTGTTTATAGCAGCAATGTCCACAATAGCCAAACTGTGGAAAGAGCCAAGATGTCCAGCGACAGATGAACGGATAAGGAAGACGTGGTATATATTCACAATGGAATATTATGCAGCCGTCAAAGGAATGAGATCTTGCCATTTGCAACGACGTGGATGGAACTGGATGGTGTTATGTTGAGTGAAATAAGTCAATCAGAGAAAGACACGTATCGCATGACGTCACTGATATGAGGAATTCTTAATCTCAGGAAACAAACTGAGTGTTACTGGAGTGGTTGGGGGTGGGAGAGATGGGGTGGCTGGGTGATAGACATTGGGGAGGGTATGTGCTACGGTGAGCGCTCTGAATTGTGCAAGACTGTTGAATCACAGATCTGTACTTCTGAATCAAATAACGCAACATATTTTAAGAAGAAAGAAAAAGAAGAAGATAACAGGAGAGGAAGGGAAGGGGAGTATGTCAGAGGGGAGACGAACCATGAGAGATGATGGACTCTGAAAAACAAACTGAGGGTTCGATAGGGGAGGGTGGTAGGGGCATATGTTAGCCTGGTGATGGGTATTGAGGAGGGCACGTTCTGCATGGAGCACTGGGTGTTATGAACAAACAATGAATCATGGAACACTGCACCAAAAACTAATGATGTAATATATGGTGATTAACATAACAATTAAAAAAATAAAAAAAAAACACTGAGGGAATGGAAGGCCGGTGTCGGATACGCCTCTCGGCTCAGCTCTTGTTCCTGTGGCTAGTACCCTTGCCCCGGTGTACTTGCAGGCCGAGAGCCAACCAACTCACTCGGTGGAAACACACTGCAGAAAACACCGATTTCGGCCAATTTGGCCTTCCTGAGGGGGGAATCCTTTTGCTCTCTGAATGCGGGCGAGCACTGCCAGCGAGTCCAAAACCATTTTCGAGTGAGCCTGAGGCTGCGGTAGAAGGGAGAACACAACTCCCCACTTCTTTCCTGAAGCCAGCCCAGCGGCCGCCCCCTTGAGCATGCAAGTCTCACTGCTCGCGTACCAACGCAAGGAAACAGTAAGGTAAGGGACCGTGTTGTACAGAGCCTCACTGTTCCAGAGAGTGGAAACACTTGGAGTGTGTGTGCGTGAGAGCCCGGAAGACGAGTCCCCTACTTTACTGGGCGAGTGAAACGAACACGGGCAGCCGCACGTCTCCCACCAGCTCTCAGTGGTAGAATGCTAGCACTCCTTCGGCATGTGTGCGTGCAGGCCTAAGTTGCAGGCCCCTCCCTGGAAGGCACAACACTGTGGAGAAACCGCACTTTACCTCCCGCCGTTCCCTAGCGGAGAGGACGCTGTATGCTGTGCGCTGTGCCTGAGAGTCCGGCGAACGTCTTCCCTATGTAAAACCGAGGGAAAGAAAGGCCGGTGCCAGAGACGCCTCTGGGCTCAGCTCTTGTTCCTGAGGTAGTACCCTTGCCCCGGTGTGCTTGCAGCCCGAGAGCCAACCTCCTAAGTCCAGGGAACCACTCTGTAGAAATTCCTTACTTCGGCCAGACTAGGCCTTCCTGAGGGTGGAAACCTTTTGCTGTGTGAATCCGGGCGAGCTCTGCCAGCAAGTCCAAAACGATTTTCCGAGGGAGACTGAGGCCGCGGCAGAAGGGAGAACACAACTCCCCACTTGTTTCCTGAAGTCAGCCTAGGGCCGCCCCCTTGGGTATTCAAGTCTCACTGTTCGCGTACCAAAACAAAGAAAGCGTACTGTGGGAGAACCGTGTTATAGATAGCCTCATCGTTGTGGGGAGTGGGAACACAGGCAGTGCCTGTGCGTAAGAGCCTGGCATACGAGTCCCCTAAGTTCCTGGGCGAGAGAAACGGATTCGTGCAGCCGCACCTCTCCCACCAGCTCTCAGGATCAGAATGCTAGCACTCCTCCGGCCTGTGTGCGTGCAGGCCTGCGTTGAAGGCCCCTCCCTGGAAGGCACAACACTGTGGAGAAACCGCGCTTTAGCTCACGGCGGTCCCTAGCGGAGAGGAAGCTGTATGCTGTGCGCTGTGCTTGAGAGTCCGGCGAACGGCTTCCCTATGTAAAATCGAGGGAAAGAAAGGCCGGTGCCGGAGACGCGTCTCGGCTCAGCTCTTGTCCTGGGGCTAGTACCGTTGCCCCTGTGTGCTTGCAGGCCGAGAGCCAATCTCCTAAGTCGTGGGAACCACACTGTAGAAATTCCTTACTTCGATAGGACTAGGCCTTCCTGAGGGTGGAAGCCTTTTGCTGTGTGAACGCGGGCGAGCACTGCCAGCGAGTCCAAAACCATTTTCCGAGGGAGACTGAGGCCGCGGCAGAAGGGAGAACACAACTCCCCACTTGTTTCCTAAAGTCAGGCCTGAGGCCGCCCCCTTGACCATGCAAGACTCACTGCTCGCGAAACAACGCACGGAAACAGTAGGGTAGGGTACCGGGTTGTACAGAGCCTCAGTGTTCCGGTGAGTGGAAACACTTGGAGTGTGTGTGCATGCGAGCCTGGGAGACGTGTCCACTACGTTATAGGGCGAGAGAAACGAACTCGGTAGCCGCAACTCTCCCACCAGCTCTCAGTGGCAGAATGGTAGCACTCCTGCCGCATGTTTGCCTCTAAGCCTAAGTTGAAGGACCCTATTTGAAAGGCCCAACCCTGTGGAGAAACCGCGCTTTAGCTCCCGCCGGTCCCTAGCGGCGAAAAAGTTGTATTTTGTGCGCTGTGCTTGAGAGCCCGGCGAACGGCTTCCTTATGGAAAACCGAGGGAAAGGAAGGCCGGTGTCGGAGACGCCTCTCGGCTCAGCTCTTGTTCCTGCGTCTAGTAACGTTGCCCCGGTGTGCTTGCAGGCCGAGAGCCAAGCACCTAAGTCGAGGGAAACACACTGTAGAAAATCCCGTCTTCGGCCAGATTAGGCCGTCCTGAGAGTAGAAACCTTTTGCTGTGTGAATGCGGGCGAGCACTGCCAGCGAGTCCAAAACCATTTTCTGAGGCAGACTGAGGCCACGGCAGAAGGGAGAACACAACTCCCTACTTGTTTCCTGAAGCCAGGCCTGCGGCCGCCCCCTTACCCATGCAAGTCTCACTGCTCGCGTACCAACGCAAGGAAAGAGTGGGGTAGGAGACCGTGTTGTACAGAGCCTCACTGCTCCGGAGAGTGGAAACACTTGGAGTGTGTGTGCATGAGAGCTTGGGAGACGAGTCCCCTACGTTACTGGGCGAGAGAAGCGAACTCGAGCAGCCGCACCTCTCCCACCAGCTCTCAGTGGCAGAATGCTAGCACTCCTCCTCCATGTGTGCCTGCAGGCCTAAGTTGAAGGCCCCTCCTTGAAAGGCACAACACTGTGGAGAAACCGCGCTTTAACTCCCGCCGGTCCACAGTGTTGTGCCTTCCACAGAGAGGCCTGCAACTTAGGCCTGCACACACACAGGCCGGAGGAGTGCTAGCATTCTGACACTGAGATGGTGGGAGTGGTGTGGCTTCACGAAACCGTTTCTCTCGCCCAGTAACTTAGGGGACTCGTATGCCAGGCTCTTACGCACAGGCACTGCCTGTGTTCCCACTCCCCACAACAATGAGGCTATCTATAACACGGTTCTCCTACAGTACTGTTTCTTTGTTTTGGTACGCGAGCAGTGAGACTTGAATAACCAAGGGGGCGGCCCTGGGTTGGCTTCAGGAAACAAGTGGGGAGTTCTGTTCTCCCTTCTGCCGCGGCCTCAGTCTCCCTCCGAAAATCGCTTTGGACTTGCTGGCAGTGCTCGCCCGCATTCACACAGCAAAAGGTTTCCACCCTCAGGAAGGCCTAGTCTGGCCGAAGTAAGGAATTTCTACAGTGTAGTTCCCTGGACCTAGGAGGTTGGCTCTCGGCCTGCAAGCACACCGGGGCAAGGGTACCACCACAGGAACAAAAGCTGAGCCGAGAGGCGTCTCCGGCACCGGCCTTTCTTTCCCTCGGTTTTACATAGGGAAGCCGTTCGCCGGACTCTCAGGCACAGCGCACAGCATACAGCGTCCTCTCCGCTAGACAACGGCGGGAGGTAAAGCGCGGTTTCTCCACAGTGTTGTGCCTTCCAGGGAGGGGCCTGCAACTTAGGCCTGCACTCACACAGGCCGGAGGAGTGCTAGCATTCTGCCACTGAGAGCTGGTGGGAGAGGTGCGGATGCCCGAGTTCGTTTCTTTCGCCCAGTAACGTAGGGGACTCGTCTCCCAGGCTCTGACGCACACACACTCCAAGTGTTTCCACTCACGGGAACAGTGAGGCTCTGTACAACACGGTCCCCTACCCTACTGTTTCCTTGCTTTGGTACGCGAGCAGTGAGAGTTGCATGGTAAAGGTGGCGGCCGCAGGCCTGGCTTCAGGAAACAAGTGGGGAGTTGTGTTCTCCCTCCTGCCGCGGGCTCAGTCTCCCTCGCTAAATGGTTTTGGAATCGCTGGCAGTATTCCCCCCCCCCCATTCACACAGCAAAAGCTTTAGACCCTCAGGAAGGCCTAATCTGGCCAAAGTCGGGAATTTCTACAGTGTGTTTTCCTCGACTAAGGTGGTTGGCTCTCGGCCTGCAAGCACACCGGGGCAACGTTACTAGACGCAGGAACAAGAGCTGAGCCGAGAGGCGTCTCCGGCACCGGCCTTTCTTTCCCTCGGTTTTACATAGAGAAGCCGTTCGCCTGGCTCTCAAGCACAGCGCACAGCATTCATCATTTTCTCCGCTACGGACCGGCGGGAGTTAAAGCGCGGTTTCTCCACAGTGTTGTGCCTTTCAAGGAGGGGCCTTCAACTTAGGCCTGTAGGCACACATGGAGGAGGAGTGCTAGCATTCTGCCAGTGAGAGCTGGTGGGAGAGGTGCGGCTGCCCGAGTTCCTTTCTCTCGCCCAGTAACGTAGGGCACTCGTATACTAGGCTCTCACGCACACACACTCCAGGTGTTTCCACTCTCCGGAACAGTGAGGCTCTACACCAGGGTACCCTACCCTACTGTTTCCTTGCGTTGTTACAGGAGCAGTGGGACTTGCATGCTCAAGGGGGCAGCTGCTGCCCTGGCTTCAGGAAACAAGTGGGGAGTTGTGTTCTCCATTCTGCCGCAGCCTCAGTCTCCCTCCGAAAATGGTTTTGGACTCGCTGGCAGTGCTCGCCCGCATTCACACAGCAAAATGTTTCCACCCTCAGGAAGGCCTAGTCTAGCCGAAGTAAGGAATTTCTACAGTGTGCTTCCCTCGACTTAAGTGGTTGGTTCTCGGCCTGCAAGCACCCCGGGGCAACGGTACTAGCCCCAGGAACAAGAGCTGAGCCGAGAGGCGTCTCCGGCCCCGGCCTTTCTTTTCCTCAGTTTTACATAGGGAAGCCGTTCGCCGGACTCTCAAGCACAGCGCACAGCATACAGCGTCCTCTCCGCTAGGGCCCGGCGGGATCTAAAGCGCGGTTTCTCCACAGTGTTGGGCCTTCCCAGGAGGGGCCTGCAACCTAGGCCTGCACGCACCCATTCCGGAGGAGTGCTAGCATTCTGCCACTGAGAGCTGGTTTGAGAGGTGCGGCTGCCCGAGTTCGTTTCTATCACCCAATAACGTAGTGGACTCGTCTCCCAGGGTCTCACGCACACACATTCCAAGTGTTTCTACTCTCGGGAACAGTGAGGCTCTGTAAAACACGGTCCCCTAACCTACTGTTTCCTTGCGTTGGTACGCGAGCAGTGAGACTTGCATGCACGCACAAGTGGGCAGCGGCAGGACTGACTTCAGGAAACAAGTGGGGAGTTGTGTTCTCCCCTCTGCCGCGGCCTCAGTCTCCCTCGGAAAATGGTTTTGGACTTGCTGGCAGGGCTCGCCCGCATTCACACAGCAAAATGTTTCCACCCTCAGGAAAGCCTAGTCTAGCCGAAGTAAGGAATTTCTACAGTGTGCTTCCCTCGACCTGGAGGTTGGCTCTCGGCCTGCAAGCACACCGGGGCAACGGTACTAGCCCCAGGAACAAGAGCTGAGCCGAGAGGCGGCTCCGGCCCCGGCCTTTCTTTTCCTCGGTTTTACATAAGGATGCCGTTCGTCGGGCTCTCAAGCACAGCGAACAGCATACAGCGTCCTCTCCACTAGGGACCGGCGGGAGCTAAGGCGCGGGTTCTCCACAGTGTTGTGCCTTCCCGGGAAGGGTCTCCAACTTAGGCCTGAACGCACACAGGCCGGAGGAGTGCTAGCATTCTGATACTGAGAGCTGGTGGGAGAGGTGCGGCTGCACGAATCCGTTTCTCTCGCCCAGTAACTTAGGGGACTCGTCTGCCAGGCTCTGACGCACAGGCACTCCAGGTGTTCCAACTACCCGCAGCAGTGAGGCTATGTACAACACGGTTCCGCTACATTACTGTTTCTTTGTTTTGGTAAGCGAGCATTGAGACTTGCAAGCCCAAGGGGGCGGCCGCTGGGCTGGCTACCGGAAACAAGAGGGGAGTTGTGTTCTCCCTTCTGCCGCGGCCTCAGTCTCCCTCGGAAAATGGTTTTGGACTCGCTGGCTGTTCTGGCCCGCATTCATACAGCAAAAGGTTTCCACCCTCAGGAAGGCCTAATCTGCCCGAGGTCGGGAATTTCTACACTGTGTTTCCCTCGACTTATTTGGTTGGCTCTCGGCCTGCAAGCACACCGGGGCAAGGGTACTAGCCCCAGGAACAAAAGCTGAGCCGAGAGGCGTCTCCGGCTCCGGCCTTTCTTTCCCTCGGTTTTACATAGGGAAGCCGTTCGCCGGGCTCTCAAGCACAGCGCAGAGGATACAGCGTCCTCTCCGCTAGGAAACGGTGGGATCTAAAGCGCGGTTCCTGCAGAGTGTTGGGACTTTCAAGGAGAGTCCTGAAACATAGGCCTACACGCACACATGCTGGAGGAGTGCTAGCATTCTGCCACTGAGAGCTGGTGGGAGAGGTGCGGATGCCCGAGTTCGTTTCTCTCGCCCAGTAACGTAGGGGACTCCTCTCCCAGGCTCTCATGCACACACACTCCAAGTGTTTCCACTCTCCGGAACAGTGAGGCTCTACAGCACGGTACCCTACCCTACTGTTTCCTTGCGTTGGTACGCGAGCAGTGAGAGTTGGATGGTAAAGGTGGCGGCCGCAGGCCTGGCTTCAGGAAACAAGTGGGGAGTTGTGTTCTCCCTTCTGCCGCGGCCTCAGTGTCCCTCGGAAAATGGTTTTGGACTCGCTGGCAGTGCTCGCCTGCATTCACACAGCAAAAGGTTTCCACCCTCAGGACGGCCTAGTCTGGCCAGTGGAACGAATTACATAGGGAAGCCGTTCGCCGGACTCTCAAGCACAGTGCACAGCATACAGCGTTCTCTCCGCTAGGGACCGGCGGGAGCTAAAGCGCGGTTTCTCCACAGTGTTGTGCCTTCCAGGGACGGGCCTGCAACTTAAGCCTGCACGCACACAGGCCGGAGGACTGCTAGCATTCTGCCACTGAGAGCTGGTGCGAGAGGAGCGGTTGCCCGAGTTCGTTTCTCTAGCCCAGTAACGTAGGGAACTCGTCTCCCAGGCTCTCACGCACACACACTCCAAGTGTTTCCACTCTCCGGAACAGTGAGGCTCGGTACAACACGGTCCCCTACCTTACTGTTTCCTTGTGTTAGTACGAGAGTGAGACTTGCAGGGTTAAGGGGGCGGCCGCAGGCCTGGCTTCAGGAAACAAGTGGGGAGTTGTGTTCTCCCTTCTGCTGCGGCCTCAGTCTCCCTCGGAAAATGCTAGCATTCTGCCAGTGAGAGCTGGTGGGAGAGGTGCGGCTGCCCGAGTTCCTTTCTCTCGCCCAGTAACGTAGGGCACTCGTATACTAGGCTCTCACGCACACACACTCCAGGTGTTTCCACTCTCCGGAACAGTGAGGCTCTACACCAGGGTACCCTACCCTACTGTTTCCTTGCGTTGTTACAGGAGCAGTGGGACTTGCATGCTCAAGGGGGCAGCTGCTGCCCTGGCTTCAGGAAACAAGTGGGGAGTTGTGTTCTCCATTCTGCCGCAGCCTCAGTCTCCCTCCGAAAATGGTTTTGGACTCGCTGGCAGTGCTCGCCCGCATTCACACAGCAAAATGTTTCCACCCTCAGGAAGGCCTAGTCTAGCCGAAGTAAGGAATTTCTACAGTGTGCTTCCCTCGACTTAAGTGGTTGGTTCTCGGCCTGCAAGCACCCCGGGGCAACGGTACTAGCCCCAGGAACAAGAGCTGAGCCGAGAGGCGTCTCCGGCCCCGGCCTTTCTTTTCCTCAGTTTTACATAGGGAAGCCGTTCGCCGGACTCTCAAGCACAGCGCACAGCATACAGCGTCCTCTCCGCTAGGGCCCGGCGGGATCTAAAGCGCGGTTTCTCCACAGTGTTGGGCCTTCCCAGGAGGGGCCTGCAACCTAGGCCTGCACGCACCCATTCCGGAGGAGTGCTAGCATTCTGCCACTGAGAGCTGGTTTGAGAGGTGCGGCTGCCCGAGTTCGTTTCTATCACCCAATAACGTAGTGGACTCGTCTCCCAGGGTCTCACGCACACACATTCCAAGTGTTTCTACTCTCGGGAACAGTGAGGCTCTGTAAAACACGGTCCCCTAACCTACTGTTTCCTTGCGTTGGTACGCGAGCAGTGAGACTTGCATGCACGCACAAGTGGGCAGCGGCAGGACTGACTTCAGGAAACAAGTGGGGAGTTGTGTTCTCCCCTCTGCCGCGGCCTCAGTCTCCCTCGGAAAATGGTTTTGGACTTGCTGGCAGGGCTCGCCCGCATTCACACAGCAAAATGTTTCCACCCTCAGGAAAGCCTAGTCTAGCCGAAGTAAGGAATTTCTACAGTGTGCTTCCCTCGACCTGGAGGTTGGCTCTCGGCCTGCAAGCACACCGGGGCAACGGTACTAGCCCCAGGAACAAGAGCTGAGCCGAGAGGCGGCTCCGGCCCCGGCCTTTCTTTTCCTCGGTTTTACATAAGGATGCCGTTCGTCGGGCTCTCAAGCACAGCGAACAGCATACAGCGTCCTCTCCACTAGGGACCGGCGGGAGCTAAGGCGCGGGTTCTCCACAGTGTTGTGCCTTCCCGGGAAGGGTCTCCAACTTAGGCCTGAACGCACACAGGCCGGAGGAGTGCTAGCATTCTGATACTGAGAGCTGGTGGGAGAGGTGCGGCTGCACGAATCCGTTTCTCTCGCCCAGTAACTTAGGGGACTCGTCTGCCAGGCTCTGACGCACAGGCACTCCAGGTGTTCCAACTACCCGCAGCAGTGAGGCTATGTACAACACGGTTCCGCTACATTACTGTTTCTTTGTTTTGGTAAGCGAGCATTGAGACTTGCAAGCCCAAGGGGGCGGCCGCTGGGCTGGCTACCGGAAACAAGAGGGGAGTTGTGTTCTCCCTTCTGCCGCGGCCTCAGTCTCCCTCGGAAAATGGTTTTGGACTCGCTGGCTGTTCTGGCCCGCATTCATACAGCAAAAGGTTTCCACCCTCAGGAAGGCCTAATCTGCCCGAGGTCGGGAATTTCTACACTGTGTTTCCCTCGACTTATTTGGTTGGCTCTCGGCCTGCAAGCACACCGGGGCAAGGGTACTAGCCCCAGGAACAAAAGCTGAGCCGAGAGGCGTCTCCGGCTCCGGCCTTTCTTTCCCTCGGTTTTACATAGGGAAGCCGTTCGCCGGGCTCTCAAGCACAGCGCAGAGGATACAGCGTCCTCTCCGCTAGGAAACGGTGGGATCTAAAGCGCGGTTCCTGCAGAGTGTTGGGACTTTCAAGGAGAGTCCTGAAACATAGGCCTACACGCACACATGCTGGAGGAGTGCTAGCATTCTGCCACTGAGAGCTGGTGGGAGAGGTGCGGATGCCCGAGTTCGTTTCTCTCGCCCAGTAACGTAGGGGACTCCTCTCCCAGGCTCTCATGCACACACACTCCAAGTGTTTCCACTCTCCGGAACAGTGAGGCTCTACAGCACGGTACCCTACCCTACTGTTTCCTTGCGTTGGTACGCGAGCAGTGAGAGTTGGATGGTAAAGGTGGCGGCCGCAGGCCTGGCTTCAGGAAACAAGTGGGGAGTTGTGTTCTCCCTTCTGCCGCGGCCTCAGTGTCCCTCGGAAAATGGTTTTGGACTCGCTGGCAGTGCTCGCCTGCATTCACACAGCAAAAGGTTTCCACCCTCAGGACGGCCTAGTCTGGCCAGTGGAACGAATTACATAGGGAAGCCGTTCGCCGGACTCTCAAGCACAGTGCACAGCATACAGCGTTCTCTCCGCTAGGGACCGGCGGGAGCTAAAGCGCGGTTTCTCCACAGTGTTGTGCCTTCCAGGGACGGGCCTGCAACTTAAGCCTGCACGCACACAGGCCGGAGGACTGCTAGCATTCTGCCACTGAGAGCTGGTGCGAGAGGAGCGGTTGCCCGAGTTCGTTTCTCTAGCCCAGTAACGTAGGGAACTCGTCTCCCAGGCTCTCACGCACACACACTCCAAGTGTTTCCACTCTCCGGAACAGTGAGGCTCGGTACAACACGGTCCCCTACCTTACTGTTTCCTTGTGTTAGTACGAGAGTGAGACTTGCAGGGTTAAGGGGGCGGCCGCAGGCCTGGCTTCAGGAAACAAGTGGGGAGTTGTGTTCTCCCTTCTGCTGCGGCCTCAGTCTCCCTCGGAAAATGCTAGCATTCTGCCAGTGAGAGCTGGTGGGAGAGGTGCGGCTGCCCGAGTTCCTTTCTCTCGCCCAGTAACGTAGGGCACTCGTATACTAGGCTCTCACGCACACACACTCCAGGTGTTTCCACTCTCCGGAACAGTGAGGCTCTACACCAGGGTACCCTACCCTACTGTTTCCTTGCGTTGTTACAGGAGCAGTGGGACTTGCATGCTCAAGGGGGCAGCTGCTGCCCTGGCTTCAGGAAACAAGTGGGGAGTTGTGTTCTCCATTCTGCCGCAGCCTCAGTCTCCCTCCGAAAATGGTTTTGGACTCGCTGGCAGTGCTCGCCCGCATTCACACAGCAAAATGTTTCCACCCTCAGGAAGGCCTAGTCTAGCCGAAGTAAGGAATTTCTACAGTGTGCTTCCCTCGACTTAAGTGGTTGGTTCTCGGCCTGCAAGCACCCCGGGGCAACGGTACTAGCCCCAGGAACAAGAGCTGAGCCGAGAGGCGTCTCCGGCCCCGGCCTTTCTTTTCCTCAGTTTTACATAGGGAAGCCGTTCGCCGGACTCTCAAGCACAGCGCACAGCATACAGCGTCCTCTCCGCTAGGGCCCGGCGGGATCTAAAGCGCGGTTTCTCCACAGTGTTGGGCCTTCCCAGGAGGGGCCTGCAACCTAGGCCTGCACGCACCCATTCCGGAGGAGTGCTAGCATTCTGCCACTGAGAGCTGGTTTGAGAGGTGCGGCTGCCCGAGTTCGTTTCTATCACCCAATAACGTAGTGGACTCGTCTCCCAGGGTCTCACGCACACACATTCCAAGTGTTTCTACTCTCGGGAACAGTGAGGCTCTGTAAAACACGGTCCCCTAACCTACTGTTTCCTTGCGTTGGTACGCGAGCAGTGAGACTTGCATGCACGCACAAGTGGGCAGCGGCAGGACTGACTTCAGGAAACAAGTGGGGAGTTGTGTTCTCCCCTCTGCCGCGGCCTCAGTCTCCCTCGGAAAATGGTTTTGGACTTGCTGGCAGGGCTCGCCCGCATTCACACAGCAAAATGTTTCCACCCTCAGGAAAGCCTAGTCTAGCCGAAGTAAGGAATTTCTACAGTGTGCTTCCCTCGACCTGGAGGTTGGCTCTCGGCCTGCAAGCACACCGGGGCAACGGTACTAGCCCCAGGAACAAGAGCTGAGCCGAGAGGCGGCTCCGGCCCCGGCCTTTCTTTTCCTCGGTTTTACATAAGGATGCCGTTCGTCGGGCTCTCAAGCACAGCGAACAGCATACAGCGTCCTCTCCACTAGGGACCGGCGGGAGCTAAGGCGCGGGTTCTCCACAGTGTTGTGCCTTCCCGGGAAGGGTCTCCAACTTAGGCCTGAACGCACACAGGCCGGAGGAGTGCTAGCATTCTGATACTGAGAGCTGGTGGGAGAGGTGCGGCTGCACGAATCCGTTTCTCTCGCCCAGTAACTTAGGGGACTCGTCTGCCAGGCTCTGACGCACAGGCACTCCAGGTGTTCCAACTACCCGCAGCAGTGAGGCTATGTACAACACGGTTCCGCTACATTACTGTTTCTTTGTTTTGGTAAGCGAGCATTGAGACTTGCAAGCCCAAGGGGGCGGCCGCTGGGCTGGCTACCGGAAACAAGAGGGGAGTTGTGTTCTCCCTTCTGCCGCGGCCTCAGTCTCCCTCGGAAAATGGTTTTGGACTCGCTGGCTGTTCTGGCCCGCATTCATACAGCAAAAGGTTTCCACCCTCAGGAAGGCCTAATCTGCCCGAGGTCGGGAATTTCTACACTGTGTTTCCCTCGACTTATTTGGTTGGCTCTCGGCCTGCAAGCACACCGGGGCAAGGGTACTAGCCCCAGGAACAAAAGCTGAGCCGAGAGGCGTCTCCGGCTCCGGCCTTTCTTTCCCTCGGTTTTACATAGGGAAGCCGTTCGCCGGGCTCTCAAGCACAGCGCAGAGGATACAGCGTCCTCTCCGCTAGGAAACGGTGGGATCTAAAGCGCGGTTCCTGCAGAGTGTTGGGACTTTCAAGGAGAGTCCTGAAACATAGGCCTACACGCACACATGCTGGAGGAGTGCTAGCATTCTGCCACTGAGAGCTGGTGGGAGAGGTGCGGATGCCCGAGTTCGTTTCTCTCGCCCAGTAACGTAGGGGACTCCTCTCCCAGGCTCTCATGCACACACACTCCAAGTGTTTCCACTCTCCGGAACAGTGAGGCTCTACAGCACGGTACCCTACCCTACTGTTTCCTTGCGTTGGTACGCGAGCAGTGAGAGTTGGATGGTAAAGGTGGCGGCCGCAGGCCTGGCTTCAGGAAACAAGTGGGGAGTTGTGTTCTCCCTTCTGCCGCGGCCTCAGTGTCCCTCGGAAAATGGTTTTGGACTCGCTGGCAGTGCTCGCCTGCATTCACACAGCAAAAGGTTTCCACCCTCAGGACGGCCTAGTCTGGCCAGTGGAACGAATTACATAGGGAAGCCGTTCGCCGGACTCTCAAGCACAGTGCACAGCATACAGCGTTCTCTCCGCTAGGGACCGGCGGGAGCTAAAGCGCGGTTTCTCCACAGTGTTGTGCCTTCCAGGGACGGGCCTGCAACTTAAGCCTGCACGCACACAGGCCGGAGGACTGCTAGCATTCTGCCACTGAGAGCTGGTGCGAGAGGAGCGGTTGCCCGAGTTCGTTTCTCTAGCCCAGTAACGTAGGGAACTCGTCTCCCAGGCTCTCACGCACACACACTCCAAGTGTTTCCACTCTCCGGAACAGTGAGGCTCGGTACAACACGGTCCCCTACCTTACTGTTTCCTTGTGTTAGTACGAGAGTGAGACTTGCAGGGTTAAGGGGGCGGCCGCAGGCCTGGCTTCAGGAAACAAGTGGGGAGTTGTGTTCTCCCTTCTGCTGCGGCCTCAGTCTCCCTCGGAAAATGCTAGCATTCTGCCAGTGAGAGCTGGTGGGAGAGGTGCGGCTGCCCGAGTTCCTTTCTCTCGCCCAGTAACGTAGGGCACTCGTATACTAGGCTCTCACGCACACACACTCCAGGTGTTTCCACTCTCCGGAACAGTGAGGCTCTACACCAGGGTACCCTACCCTACTGTTTCCTTGCGTTGTTACAGGAGCAGTGGGACTTGCATGCTCAAGGGGGCAGCTGCTGCCCTGGCTTCAGGAAACAAGTGGGGAGTTGTGTTCTCCATTCTGCCGCAGCCTCAGTCTCCCTCCGAAAATGGTTTTGGACTCGCTGGCAGTGCTCGCCCGCATTCACACAGCAAAATGTTTCCACCCTCAGGAAGGCCTAGTCTAGCCGAAGTAAGGAATTTCTACAGTGTGCTTCCCTCGACTTAAGTGGTTGGTTCTCGGCCTGCAAGCACCCCGGGGCAACGGTACTAGCCCCAGGAACAAGAGCTGAGCCGAGAGGCGTCTCCGGCCCCGGCCTTTCTTTTCCTCAGTTTTACATAGGGAAGCCGTTCGCCGGACTCTCAAGCACAGCGCACAGCATACAGCGTCCTCTCCGCTAGGGCCCGGCGGGATCTAAAGCGCGGTTTCTCCACAGTGTTGGGCCTTCCCAGGAGGGGCCTGCAACCTAGGCCTGCACGCACCCATTCCGGAGGAGTGCTAGCATTCTGCCACTGAGAGCTGGTTTGAGAGGTGCGGCTGCCCGAGTTCGTTTCTATCACCCAATAACGTAGTGGACTCGTCTCCCAGGGTCTCACGCACACACATTCCAAGTGTTTCTACTCTCGGGAACAGTGAGGCTCTGTAAAACACGGTCCCCTAACCTACTGTTTCCTTGCGTTGGTACGCGAGCAGTGAGACTTGCATGCACGCACAAGTGGGCAGCGGCAGGACTGACTTCAGGAAACAAGTGGGGAGTTGTGTTCTCCCCTCTGCCGCGGCCTCAGTCTCCCTCGGAAAATGGTTTTGGACTTGCTGGCAGGGCTCGCCCGCATTCACACAGCAAAATGTTTCCACCCTCAGGAAAGCCTAGTCTAGCCGAAGTAAGGAATTTCTACAGTGTGCTTCCCTCGACCTGGAGGTTGGCTCTCGGCCTGCAAGCACACCGGGGCAACGGTACTAGCCCCAGGAACAAGAGCTGAGCCGAGAGGCGGCTCCGGCCCCGGCCTTTCTTTTCCTCGGTTTTACATAAGGATGCCGTTCGTCGGGCTCTCAAGCACAGCGAACAGCATACAGCGTCCTCTCCACTAGGGACCGGCGGGAGCTAAGGCGCGGGTTCTCCACAGTGTTGTGCCTTCCCGGGAAGGGTCTCCAACTTAGGCCTGAACGCACACAGGCCGGAGGAGTGCTAGCATTCTGATACTGAGAGCTGGTGGGAGAGGTGCGGCTGCACGAATCCGTTTCTCTCGCCCAGTAACTTAGGGGACTCGTCTGCCAGGCTCTGACGCACAGGCACTCCAGGTGTTCCAACTACCCGCAGCAGTGAGGCTATGTACAACACGGTTCCGCTACATTACTGTTTCTTTGTTTTGGTAAGCGAGCATTGAGACTTGCAAGCCCAAGGGGGCGGCCGCTGGGCTGGCTACCGGAAACAAGAGGGGAGTTGTGTTCTCCCTTCTGCCGCGGCCTCAGTCTCCCTCGGAAAATGGTTTTGGACTCGCTGGCTGTTCTGGCCCGCATTCATACAGCAAAAGGTTTCCACCCTCAGGAAGGCCTAATCTGCCCGAGGTCGGGAATTTCTACACTGTGTTTCCCTCGACTTATTTGGTTGGCTCTCGGCCTGCAAGCACACCGGGGCAAGGGTACTAGCCCCAGGAACAAAAGCTGAGCCGAGAGGCGTCTCCGGCTCCGGCCTTTCTTTCCCTCGGTTTTACATAGGGAAGCCGTTCGCCGGGCTCTCAAGCACAGCGCAGAGGATACAGCGTCCTCTCCGCTAGGAAACGGTGGGATCTAAAGCGCGGTTCCTGCAGAGTGTTGGGACTTTCAAGGAGAGTCCTGAAACATAGGCCTACACGCACACATGCTGGAGGAGTGCTAGCATTCTGCCACTGAGAGCTGGTGGGAGAGGTGCGGATGCCCGAGTTCGTTTCTCTCGCCCAGTAACGTAGGGGACTCCTCTCCCAGGCTCTCATGCACACACACTCCAAGTGTTTCCACTCTCCGGAACAGTGAGGCTCTACAGCACGGTACCCTACCCTACTGTTTCCTTGCGTTGGTACGCGAGCAGTGAGAGTTGGATGGTAAAGGTGGCGGCCGCAGGCCTGGCTTCAGGAAACAAGTGGGGAGTTGTGTTCTCCCTTCTGCCGCGGCCTCAGTGTCCCTCGGAAAATGGTTTTGGACTCGCTGGCAGTGCTCGCCTGCATTCACACAGCAAAAGGTTTCCACCCTCAGGACGGCCTAGTCTGGCCAGTGGAACGAATTACATAGGGAAGCCGTTCGCCGGACTCTCAAGCACAGTGCACAGCATACAGCGTTCTCTCCGCTAGGGACCGGCGGGAGCTAAAGCGCGGTTTCTCCACAGTGTTGTGCCTTCCAGGGACGGGCCTGCAACTTAAGCCTGCACGCACACAGGCCGGAGGACTGCTAGCATTCTGCCACTGAGAGCTGGTGCGAGAGGAGCGGTTGCCCGAGTTCGTTTCTCTAGCCCAGTAACGTAGGGAACTCGTCTCCCAGGCTCTCACGCACACACACTCCAAGTGTTTCCACTCTCCGGAACAGTGAGGCTCGGTACAACACGGTCCCCTACCTTACTGTTTCCTTGTGTTAGTACGAGAGTGAGACTTGCAGGGTTAAGGGGGCGGCCGCAGGCCTGGCTTCAGGAAACAAGTGGGGAGTTGTGTTCTCCCTTCTGCTGCGGCCTCAGTCTCCCTCGGAAAATGCTAGCATTCTGCCAGTGAGAGCTGGTGGGAGAGGTGCGGCTGCCCGAGTTCCTTTCTCTCGCCCAGTAACGTAGGGCACTCGTATACTAGGCTCTCACGCACACACACTCCAGGTGTTTCCACTCTCCGGAACAGTGAGGCTCTACACCAGGGTACCCTACCCTACTGTTTCCTTGCGTTGTTACAGGAGCAGTGGGACTTGCATGCTCAAGGGGGCAGCTGCTGCCCTGGCTTCAGGAAACAAGTGGGGAGTTGTGTTCTCCATTCTGCCGCAGCCTCAGTCTCCCTCCGAAAATGGTTTTGGACTCGCTGGCAGTGCTCGCCCGCATTCACACAGCAAAATGTTTCCACCCTCAGGAAGGCCTAGTCTAGCCGAAGTAAGGAATTTCTACAGTGTGCTTCCCTCGACTTAAGTGGTTGGTTCTCGGCCTGCAAGCACCCCGGGGCAACGGTACTAGCCCCAGGAACAAGAGCTGAGCCGAGAGGCGTCTCCGGCCCCGGCCTTTCTTTTCCTCAGTTTTACATAGGGAAGCCGTTCGCCGGACTCTCAAGCACAGCGCACAGCATACAGCGTCCTCTCCGCTAGGGCCCGGCGGGATCTAAAGCGCGGTTTCTCCACAGTGTTGGGCCTTCCCAGGAGGGGCCTGCAACCTAGGCCTGCACGCACCCATTCCGGAGGAGTGCTAGCATTCTGCCACTGAGAGCTGGTTTGAGAGGTGCGGCTGCCCGAGTTCGTTTCTATCACCCAATAACGTAGTGGACTCGTCTCCCAGGGTCTCACGCACACACATTCCAAGTGTTTCTACTCTCGGGAACAGTGAGGCTCTGTAAAACACGGTCCCCTAACCTACTGTTTCCTTGCGTTGGTACGCGAGCAGTGAGACTTGCATGCACGCACAAGTGGGCAGCGGCAGGACTGACTTCAGGAAACAAGTGGGGAGTTGTGTTCTCCCCTCTGCCGCGGCCTCAGTCTCCCTCGGAAAATGGTTTTGGACTTGCTGGCAGGGCTCGCCCGCATTCACACAGCAAAATGTTTCCACCCTCAGGAAAGCCTAGTCTAGCCGAAGTAAGGAATTTCTACAGTGTGCTTCCCTCGACCTGGAGGTTGGCTCTCGGCCTGCAAGCACACCGGGGCAACGGTACTAGCCCCAGGAACAAGAGCTGAGCCGAGAGGCGGCTCCGGCCCCGGCCTTTCTTTTCCTCGGTTTTACATAAGGATGCCGTTCGTCGGGCTCTCAAGCACAGCGAACAGCATACAGCGTCCTCTCCACTAGGGACCGGCGGGAGCTAAGGCGCGGGTTCTCCACAGTGTTGTGCCTTCCCGGGAAGGGTCTCCAACTTAGGCCTGAACGCACACAGGCCGGAGGAGTGCTAGCATTCTGATACTGAGAGCTGGTGGGAGAGGTGCGGCTGCACGAATCCGTTTCTCTCGCCCAGTAACTCAGGGGACTCGTCTGCCAGGCTCTGACGCACAGGCACTCCAGGTGTTCCAACTACCCGCAGCAGTGAGGCTATGTACAACACGGTTCCGCTACATTACTGTTTCTTTGTTTTGGTAAGCGAGCATTGAGACTTGCAAGCCCAAGGGGGCGGCCGCTGGGCTGGCTACCGGAAACAAGAGGGGAGTTGTGTTCTCCCTTCTGCCGCGGCCTCAGTCTCCCTCGGAAAATGGTTTTGGACTCGCTGGCTGTTCTGGCCCGCATTCATACAGCAAAAGGTTTCCACCCTCAGGAAGGCCTAATCTGCCCGAGGTCGGGAATTTCTACACTGTGTTTCCCTCGACTTATTTGGTTGGCTCTCGGCCTGCAAGCACACCGGGGCAAGGGTACTAGCCCCAGGAACAAAAGCTGAGCCGAGAGGCGTCTCCGGCTCCGGCCTTTCTTTCCCTCGGTTTTACATAGGGAAGCCGTTCGCCGGGCTCTCAAGCACAGCGCAGAGGATACAGCGTCCTCTCCGCTAGGAAACGGTGGGATCTAAAGCGCGGTTCCTGCAGAGTGTTGGGACTTTCAAGGAGAGTCCTGAAACATAGGCCTACACGCACACATGCTGGAGGAGTGCTAGCATTCTGCCACTGAGAGCTGGTGGGAGAGGTGCGGATGCCCGAGTTCGTTTCTCTCGCCCAGTAACGTAGGGGACTCCTCTCCCAGGCTCTCATGCACACACACTCCAAGTGTTTCCACTCTCCGGAACAGTGAGGCTCTACAGCACGGTACCCTACCCTACTGTTTCCTTGCGTTGGTACGCGAGCAGTGAGAGTTGGATGGTAAAGGTGGCGGCCGCAGGCCTGGCTTCAGGAAACAAGTGGGGAGTTGTGTTCTCCCTTCTGCCGCGGCCTCAGTGTCCCTCGGAAAATGGTTTTGGACTCGCTGGCAGTGCTCGCCTGCATTCACACAGCAAAAGGTTTCCACCCTCAGGACGGCCTAGTCTGGCCAGTGGAACGAATTACATAGGGAAGCCGTTCGCCGGACTCTCAAGCACAGCGCACAGCATACAGCGTTCTCTCCGCTAGGGACCGGCGGGAGCTAAAGCGCGGTTTCTCCACAGTGTTGTGCCTTCCAGGGACGGGCCTGCAACTTAAGCCTGCACGCACACAGGCCGGAGGACTGCTAGCATTCTGCCACTGAGAGCTGGTGCGAGAGGAGCGGTTGCCCGAGTTCGTTTCTCTAGCCCAGTAACGTAGGGAACTCGTCTCCCAGGCTCTCACGCACACACACTCCAAGTGTTTCCACTCTCCGGAACAGTGAGGCTCGGTACAACACGGTCCCCTACCTTACTGTTTCCTTGTGTTAGTACGAGAGTGAGACTTGCAGGGTTAAGGGGGCGGCCGCAGGCCTGGCTTCAGGAAACAAGTGGGGAGTTGTGTTCTCCCTTCTGCCGCGGCCTCAGTCTCCCTCGGAAAATGGTTTTAGACTCGCTGGCAGTGCTCGCCCGCATTCACAGAGCAAAAGGTTTTGACCCTCAGGAAGGCCTAAACGGCCGAAGTCGGGGTTTTCTACAGTGTGTTTCCCTCGACTTAGGTGGTTGGTTCTCGGCCTGCAAGCACACCGGGGCAAGGGTACTAGCCCCAGGAACAAGAGCTGAGCCAAGAGGGGTCTCCGCCACCGGCCTTTCTTTCCCTCGGTTTTACATAAGGAAGCCTTTCGCCGGGCTCTCAAGCACAGCGCACAGAATACAGCGTCCTCTCCGCTAGGGACAGGCGGGAGCTTAAGCGCGGTTTCTCCACAGTGTTGGGCCTTTCAAGGAGGGGCCTGCAACTTAGGCCTGCACGCACACATGCTGAAGGAGTGCTAGCATTCTACCACTGGGAGCTGGTGGGAGACGTGCGGCTGCCCGAGTTGGTTCTCTCGCCGGGTAAAGTAGGGGACTCTTCTCCCAGACTCTCACGCACACACACTTCAAGTGTTTCCACTCTCCGGAACCGTGAGGCTCTGTGCAACGTGGTCCCCTACCCTACTGTTTCCGTGCGTTGGTAAGGGAGCAGTGAGACTTGTATGCTCAAGGGGGTGGCCGCAGGCCTGGCTTCAGGAAACAAGTGGGGAGTTGTGTTCTCCCTTCTGCGGCGACCTCAGTGTCCCTCGGAAAATGGTTTTGGACTCGCTGGCTGTTCTGGCCCGCATTCATACAGCAAAAGGTTTCCACCCTCAGGAAGGCCTAATCTGGCCGAACACGGGAATTTCTACAGTGTGTTTCCCTCGACTTAGTTGCTTGGCCATCGGCCTGCGAGCACACCGTGGCAAGGGTACCAGCCCAAGGAACAAGAGCTGAGCCGAGAAGCGTCTCCGCCACCGGCCTTTCTTTATCTCAGTTTTACATAAGGAAGCCGTTCGCCGGGCTCTCAAGCACAGCGCACAGCATACAGCGTCCTCTCCGCTACAGACCGGCGGGAGGTAAAGCGCGGTTTCTCCACAGTGTTGGGCCTTTCAAGGAGAGTCCTGAAACATAGGCCTGCACGCACTCATGTTGGAGGAGTGCTAGCATTCTGCCACTGAGAGCTGGTGGGAGAGGTGAGGATGCCCGAGTTCGTTTCTCTCGCCTAGTAACGTAGGGGCCTCCTCTACCAGGCTCTCACGCACACACACTCCAAATGTTTCCACTCTCCGGAACAGTGAGGCTCTACAACACGATACCCTACCCTACTGTTTCCTTGCGTTGGTACGCGAGCAGTGAGAGTTGTATGGTAAAGGGGGCGGCCGCAGGCCTGGCTTCAGGAAACAAGTAGGGAGTTGTGTTCTCCCTTCTGCCGCGGCCTCAGTCTCCCTCGGAAAATGGTTCTGGACTCGATGGCAGTGCTTGCCCGCATTCACACAGCCAAAGGTTTCCACCCTCAGGAAGGCCTAATTTGGCCGAAGTCGGGATTTTGTAGTGTGTTTCACTCGACTTGGCTCTCGGCCTGCAAGCACACCGGGGCAAGGTTACTAGCCCCAGGAACAAGAGGTGGGCCGAGAGGCGTCTCCGCCACCGGCCTTTCTTTCCCTCGGTTTTACTTAAGGAAGCCGTTCGCCGGGCTCTCAAGCACAGTGCACAGCATACAGCGTCCTCTCCGCTACGGACCGGCGGGAGGTAAAGCGCGCTTTCTCCACAGTGTTGTGCCTTCCAGGGTGGGGCCTGCAACTTAGGCCTGCACGTACACAGGCCTGAGGAGTGCTAGCATTCTGATCCTGAGAGCTGGTGGGCGAGGTGCGGCTGCACGAATCCGTTTCTCTCGCCCAGGAACTTAGGGGACTCGTGTGCCAGGGTCTTACGCACAGGCACTCCAGGTGTTCCCACTCCCCGCAACAGTGAGGCTATCTACAACAGGGTTCCGCTACAGTACTGTTACGTTGTTTTAGTACGCGAGCAGTGAGACTTGCATTCCCAAGGGGGCGGCCGCTGGGCTGGCTTGAGGAAGCAAGTGGGGAGTTGTGTTCTCCGTTCTGCCGTGACCTCAGTCTCCCTCAGAAAATGGTTTTGGACTCGCTGGCAGTTCTCGCCCGGATTCATACAGCAAAAGGTTTTGACCCTCAGGAAGGCCTAATCTTGCCGAAGACGGGATTTTCTACAGTGTGTTTCCCTCGACTGAGTTGGTTGGCTCTCGGCCTGCAAGCACACCGGGGCAAGGGTACTAGCCCCAGGAACAAGAGCTGAGCCGAGAGGCGTCTCCAGCACCGGCCTTTCTTTCCCTCGGTTTTACATAGGGAAGCCGTTCGCCGGGCTCTCAAGCACAGCGCCGAGCATACAGCCTCCTCTCTGCTAGGGACCAGGGGAGCTAAAGCGCGGTTTCTCCACAGTGTTGGGCCTTTCAAGGAGGGGCCCGCAACTTAGGCCTGCACGCACACATGCCGGCGGAATGCTAGCATTCTGCCACTGAGAGCTGGTGGGAGAGGTGCGGCTGCCCGAGTTCGTTTCTCTCACCCAGCAAAGTAGGGGACTCCTCTCCCAGGCTCTCACGCAGATATACTCCAAGTGTTTCCACCCTCGAGAACAGTGAGGCTCTGTACAACACGGTCCCCTACCCTACTGTTTCTGTGCGTTGGTACCCGAGAAATGAGAGTTGCATGTGTAAGGGGGCGGCCGCAGGCCTGGATTCAGGAATCAAGTGGGGAGTTGTGTTCTCCCTTCTGCCGCGGCCTCAGTCTCCCTCGGAAAATGGTTTTGGACTCGCTGGCAGTGCTCGCCCGCATTCGCACAGCAAAACGTTTCCACCCTCAGGAAGGCCTAAACTGGCCGAAGTCGGGATTTTCTGCAGTGTGTTTCCCTCGACTGAGTTGGATGGCTCTCGGCCCGCAAGCACACCGGGGCAAGAGTACTAGCCTCAGGAACAAGAGCTGAGCCGAGAGGCGTCTCCACCACCGGCATTTCTTTCCCTCCGTTTTACATAAGGAAGCCGTTCGCCGGGCTCTCAAGCACAGCACACAGCATACAGCGTGCTCTCCGCTAGGGACCGGCGGGAGCTAAAGCGCGCTTTCTCCACAGTGTTGGGCCTTTCAAGGAGGGCCCTGCACCTTCGGCCTGCACGCACACAGGCCGGAGGAGTGCTAGCGTTCTGCCACTGAGAGCTGTTGCGAGACGTGCGGATGCCCGAGTTCGTTTCTTTCGCCCAGTAAAATAGGGGACTCGTCTCCCAGGCTCTCACGCACACACACTCCAAGTGTTTCCACTCTCCGGAACAGTGAGGCTCTGTATAACACGGTCTCCTACCCTACTATATCCTTGCGTTGGTACGCGACCAGTGAGACCTGTATGCTGAAGGGGGCGGCCGCAGGCCTGACTTCAGGAATCAAGTGGGGAGTTGTGTTCTCCCTTCTGCCGCGGCCTCAGTCTCCCTCGCTAAATGGTTTTGGACTCGCTGGCAGTGCTCGCCCGCATTCACACTGCAAAGTGTTCGACCTTCAGGAAGGCCTAATCTGGCCGAAGTCGGGATTATCTACAGTGTGTTTCCCTCGACTTAGGAGGTTCGCTCTCGGCCTGCAAGCACACCGGGGCAAGGTTACTAGCCGCAGGAATAAGAGCTGAGCCGAGAGGCGTCTCCGGCACCGGCCTTTCTTTCCCTCGATTTTACATAAGGATGCCGTTCGCCGGGCTCTCAAGCACAGCGAACAGCATACAGCGTCCTCTCCGCTAGGGACCGGCGGGAGCTAAAGCGCGGGTTCTCCACAGTGTTGTGCCTTCCCGGGAAGGGCCTCCGACTTAGGCCTGCACGCACACAGGCCGGAGGAGTGCTAGCATTCTGATACTGAGAGCTGGTGGGAGAGGTGCGGGTGCACGAATCCGTTTCTCTCGCCCAGTAACTTAGGGCACTCGTCTGCCAGGCTCTGACGCACAGGCACTCCAGGTGTTCCAACTACCCGCAGCAGTGAGGCTATGTACAACACGGTTCCCCTACATTACTGTTTCTTTGTTTTGGTCAGCGAGCAGTGAGACTTGCAAGCCCAAGGGGGCGGTCGCTGGGCTGGCTACCGGAAACAAGAGGGGAGTTGTGTTCTCCCTTCTGCCGCGGCCTCAGTCTCCCTCGGAAAATGGTTTTGGACTCGCTGGCTGTTCTGGCCCGCATTCATACAGCAAAAGGTTTCCACCCTCAGGAAGGCCTAATCTGCCCGAGGTCGGGAATTTCTACAGTGTGTTTCCCTCGACTTAGTTGCTTGGCCATCGGCCTGCGAGCACACCGTGGCAAGGGTACCAGCCCAAGGAACAAGAGCTGAGCCGAGAGGCGCCTCCGGCACCGGCCTTTCTTTCCCTCGGTTTTACATAGAGAAGCCGTTCGCCTGGCTCTCAAGCACAGCGCACAGCATTCATCATTTTCTCCGCTAGGGAGCGGCGTGAGTTAAAGCGCGGTTTCTCCACAGTGTTGTGCCTTTCAAGGAGGGGCCTTCAACTTAGGCCTGTAGGCACACATGGAGGAGGAGTGCTAGCATTCTGCCAGTGAGAGCTGGTGGGAGAGGTGCGGCTGCCCGAGTTCCTTTCTCTCGCCCAGTAACGTAGGGCACTCGTATACCAGGCTCTCACGCACACACACTCCAGGTGTTTCCACTCTCCGGAACAGTGAGGCTCTACACCAGGGTACCCTACCCTACTGTTTCTTTGCGTTGGTACACGAGCAGTGGGACTTGCATGCTCAAGGGGGCAGCCGCTGCCCTGGCTTCAGGAAACAAGTGGGGAGTTGTGTTCTCCCTTCTGCCGCGGCCTCAGTCTCCCTCGGAAAATGGTTTTGGACTCGCTGGCAGTGCTCGCCCGCATTCACACAGCAAAATGTTTCCACCCTCAGGAAGGCCTAGTCTAGCAGAAGTTAGGAATTTCTACAGTGTGTTTCCCTCGACTTAAGTGGTTGGTTCTCGGCCTGCAAGCACCCCGGGGCAACGGTACTAGCCCCAGGAACAAGAGCTGAGCCGAGAGGCGTCTCCGCCAGCGGCCTTTCTTTATCTCAGTTTTACATAAGGAAGCCGTTCGCCGGGCTCTCAAGCACAGCGCACAGCATACAGCGTCCTCTCCGCTACAGACCGGCAGATGGTAAAGCGCGGTTTCTCCACAGTGTTGGGCCTTTCAAGGAGAGTCCTGAAACATAGGCCTGCACGCACTCATGTTGGAGGAGTGCTAGCATTCTGCCACTGAGAGCTGGTGGGAGAGGTGCGGATGCCCGAGTTCGTTTCTCTCGCCTAGTAACGTAGGGGCCTCGTCTACCAGGCTCTCACGCACACACACTCCAAATGTTTCCACTCTCCGGAACAGTGAGGCTCTACAACACGATACCCTACCCTTCTGTTTCCTTGCGTTGGTACGCGAGCAGTGAGAGTTGTATGGTAAAGGGGGCGGCCGCAGGCCTGGCTTCTGGAAACAAGTAGGGAGTTGTGTTCTCCCTTCTGCCGCGGCCTCAGTCTCCCTCGGAAAATGGTTTTGGACTCGATGGCAGTGCTTGCCCGCATTCACACAGCCAAAGGTTTCCACCCTCAGGAAGGCCTAATTTGGCCGAAGTCGGGATTTTCTAGTGTGTTTCCCTCGACTTGGCTCTCGGCCTGCAAGCACACCGGGGCAAGGTTACTAGCCCCAGGAACAAGATGTGGGCCGAGACGCGTCTCTGCCACCGGCCTTTCTTTCCCTCGGTTTTACTTAAGGAAGCCGATCGCCGGGCTCTCAAGCACAGTGCACAGCATACAGCGTCCTCTCCACTACGGCCGGCGGGAGGTAAAGCGCGCTTTCTCCACAGTGTTGTGACTTCCAGGGTGGGGCCTGCAACTTAGGCCTGCACGTACACAGGCCTGAGGAGTGCTAGCATTCTGATCCTGAGAGCTGGTGGGCGAGGTGCGGCTGCACGAATCCGTTTCTCTCGCCCAGGAACTTAGGGGACTCGTGTGCCAGGCTCTTACGCACAGGCACTCCAGGTGTTCCCACTCCCCGCAACAGTGAGGCTATCTACAACAGGGTTCCGCTACAGTACTGTTACTTTGTTTTAGTACGCGAGCAGTGAGACTTGCATTCCCAAGGGGGCGGCCGCTGGGCTGGCTTGAGGAAGCAAGTGGGGAGTTGTGTTCTCCCTTCTGCCGTGACCTCAGTCTCCCTCGGAAAATGGTTTTGGACTCGCTGGCAGTTCTCGCCCGGATTCATACAGCAAAAGGTTTTGACCCTCAGGAAGGCCTAATCTGGCCGAAGTCGGGATTTTCTGCAGTGTGTTTCCCTCGACTGAGTTGGTTGGCTCTCGGCCCGCAAGCACACCGGGGCAAGAGTACTAGCCCCAGGAACAAGAGCTGAGCCGAGAGGCTTCTCCGCCACCGGCATTTCTTTCCCTCCGTTTTACATAAGGAAGCCGTTCGCCGGGCTCTCAAGCACAGCACACAGCATACAGCGTGCTCTCCGCTAGGGACCGGCGGGAGCTAAAGCGCGGTTTCTCCACAGTGTTGCGCCTTTCAAGGAGGGCCCTGCACCTTAGGCCTGCACGCACACAGGCCGGAGGACTGCTAGCGTTCTGCCACTGAGAGCTGTTGCGAGACGTGCGGATGCCCGAGTTCGTTTCTTTCGCCCAGTAAAATAGGGGACTCGTCTCCCAGGCTCTCACGCACACACACTCCAAGTGTTTCCACTCTCCGGAACAGTGAGGCTCTGTATAACACGGTCTCCTACCCTACTATATCCTTGCGTTGGTACGCGACCAGTGAGACCTGTATGCTGAAGGGGGCGGCCGCAGGCCTGGCTTCAGGAAACAAGTGGGGAGTTGTGTTCTCCCTCTGCCGCAACCTCAGTGTCCCCCGGAAATTGGTTTTGGACTCGCTGGCTGTTCTCGCCCGCATTCATACAGCAAAAGTTTTCCACCCTCAGGAAGGCCTAATATGGCCGAACACGGGATTTTCTACAGTGTGTTTCCCTAGAGATAGTTGCTTGGCTCTCGCCTGCGAGCACACCGTGGCAAGGCTACCAGCCCAAGGAACAAGAGCTGAGCCGAGAGGCGTCTCCGCCACCGGCCTTTCTTTATCTCAGTTTTACATAAGGAAGCCGTTCGCCGGGCTCTCAAGCACAGCGGACAGCATACAGCGTCCTCTCCGCTACGGACCGGCGGGAGGTAAAGCGCGGTTTCTCCACAGTGTTGGGCCTTTCAAGGAGAGTCCTGAAACATAGGCCTGCACGCACTCATGTTGGAGGAGTGCTAGCCTTCTGCCACTGACAGCTGGTGGGACAGGTGCGGATGCCCGAGTTCGTTTCACTCGCCTAGTAACGTAGGGGACTCCTCTCCCAGGCTCTCACGCACACACACTCCAAGTGTTTCCACTCTCTGGAACAGTGAGGCTCTTTACAACACGGTCCCCTGCCTTACTGTTTCCTTGCGTTGGTACGCGAGCAGTGAGACTTGCATGCTCATGGGAGCGGCCGCTGGGCTGGCTTCAGGAAAGAAGTGGGGAATTGTGTTCTCCCTTCTACCGCGGAATCCGTCTCCCTGGAAAATGGTTTTGGACTCGCTGGCAGCGCTCGCCCGCATTCACACAGCAAAAGGTTTCCACACTCAGGAAGGCCTAATCTGGCCGAAGTCGGGGTTTTCTGCAGCGTGTTTCCATCGACTTAGTTGGTTGGCTCTCGGCCTGCAAGTACACCGGGGAAAGGGTACTAGCCCCAGGAACAAGAGCTGAGCCGAGAGGCATCTCCGCCACCGGCCTTTCTTTCCCTCAGTTTTTTTTTTAATTTTCTTATTCTTATGTTAAACACCATATATTACATCATTAATTTTTGCTGCAGTGTTCCATGACTCATTGTTTCTTCATAACACCCAGTGCTCCATGCAGAACGTGCCCTCCTCAATACCCATCACCAGGCTAACACATCCCCCTACGCCCCTCCCCTCTAGAACCCTCAGTTTGTTTTTCAGAGTCCTTCATCTGTCATGGTTCCTCTCTCCCTCTCACATACTCCCCTTCTCTTCCTTTCCTGTTACCTTCTTTCTCTTTTTTCTTAAAATATGTTGCGTTATTTGTTTCAGAAGTACAGATCTGTGATTCAACACTCTTGCACAATTCACAGGGCTCACCGTAGCACATATCCTCCCAAATGTCTATCACCAAGCCACCCCATCCCTCCAAACCCCAACCACTCCAGTAACACTCAGTTTGTTTCCTGAGATTAAGAATTCCTCATATCCGTGAGGTCATGCGATACATGTCTTTCTCTGATTGACATATTTCATTCAACATAACACCCTCCAGTTCCATCCACGTCGCTGCCAATGGCAAGATCTCATTACTTTTGACGGCTGCATAATATTCCATTGTGTATATATACCACCACTTCTTTATCCATTCATCTGTCGATGGACATCTTGGCTCTTTCCACAGTTTGGCTATTGTGGATATTGCTGCTATAAACATTGGGGTACACGTACACCTTCGGGTCCCTACATTTGTATCTTTGGGGTAAATACCCAGTAGTGCAATTGCTGGATCAAACGATAGCTCTAATTTCAACTGTTTGAGGAACCTCCATACTGTTTTCCAGAGTGGTTGCACCGGCTTGCATTCCCTCCAACAGTGTAGGAGGTTTCCCCTTTCTCCACATGCCCGCCAACATCTGTCGTTCCCTCACTTGTTAATTTTAGCCATTCTGACGGGTGTGATATGGCATCTCATTGAGGTTTTGAATTGGATATCCCTGATGCCGAGCGATGTTGAGCACTTTTTCATGTGCCTGTTGGCCATTTGGATGTCTTCTTTGGAAAAATGTCTCCTCATGTCTTCTGCCCATTTCTTGATTGGATTATTTGATCTTTGGGTGTTGAGTTTGATAAGTTCTTTATAGATTTTGTATACTAGCCCTTTATCTGATATGTCATTTGTAAATATTTTCTCCCATTCTGTCGGTTGTCTTTTGGGGTTGTGGACTGTTTCTTTTGCTGTGCAAAAGCTTTTTTTTTATTTTTTAATGTTATGTTAATCACTATATATTACATCATTAGTTTCTCGTGCAGTGTTCCATTATTCATTGATACTGGAATGGTTGGGGTGGGAGGGATGGGGTGGCTGGGTGATAGACATTGGGGAGGGTATGTGCTATGGTGAACGCTGTGAATTGTGCAAGATTGCTGAATCACAGATCTGTACTTCTGAAACAAATAACGCAACATATTTTAAGAAAAATAAAAGAAGAAGATAACAGGAGAGGAAGAGAAGGGGAGTATTTCAAAGGGGGAGACGAACCATGAGAGATGATGGATTCTGAGAAACAAACTGAGGGTTCTAGAGGAGAGGGGGGTAGGGGGATGGGTTAGCCTGGTGATGGATATTGAGGAGGGCACTTTCTGCATGGAGCACTGGGTGTTATGAACAAACAATGAATCATGGAAGACTGCACCAAAAACGAATGATGTAATATACCATTCTTAAGTTATGATTAACATAACAATTAAGAAAAAAGCTTATGCACAGCAAGACAAACACTCCACATACCCAAAAGACAACCGACAGAATGGGAGAAAATATTGGCAAATGACATATCAGATAAAGGGCTAGTATCCCAAATCTATAAAGAACTTATCAAACTCAACACCCAAAGAACAAATAATCCAATCAAGAAATGGGCCGAAGAAATGAACAGACATTTTTCCAAAGAAGACATCCAAATGGCCAACAGGCACATGAAAAAGTGCTCAACAACGCTCGGCATCAGGGAAATCCAAAACAAACCTCAATGAGATACCACCTCACACCCGTCAGAATGGCTAAAATTAACAAGTCAGGGAACGACAGATGTTGGCGGGGATGTGGAGAAAGGGGAACCCTCCTCCACTGTTGGTGGGAATGCAAGCTGGTAAAACGACTCTGGAAAACAGTATGGAGGATCCTCAAACAGTTGAAATTAGTGCTACCGTTCGATACAGCAATTGACTACTGGGTATTTAACACAAATATACAAATGTAGGGACCGAAAGGGGTACGTGTACCCCAAAGTTTATAGCAGCAAAGTCCACAATAGCCAAACTGTGGAAAGAGCCAAGATGTCCATCAACAGATGAATGGATAAAGAAGAGGTGGTATATATACACAATGGAATATTATGCAGCCGTCAAAAGGAATGAGATCTTACCATTTGCAACGTCGTGGATGCAACTGAAGGGTGTTCTGTTGAGTGAAATAAGTCAATCAGAGAAAGACACGTATTGCATGAGCTCACGGATGTGAGGATTTTTTAATCTCAGGAAACAAACTGAGTGACTGGAGTGGTTGGGGGTTGGAGGGATGGGGTGGCTGGGTGATAAACATTGGGGAGGGAATGTGCTACGGTGAGCGCTGTGAATTGTGCAAGACTGTTGAATCACAGATCTGTACTTCTGAAAGAAAAAACGCAACACATTTTAAGAAAAAGGAAAAGAAGAAGATAACAGGAGAGGAAGAGAAGGGGAGTATGTCAGAGGGGGAGACGAACCATGAGAGATGATGGACTCTGAAAAACAAAGTGAGGGCTCTAGAGGGGAGGGGGTAGGGGTTTGGGTTAGCCTGGTGATGGGTATTGAGGAGGGCACGTTCTGCATGGAGCACTGGGTTTTATGAACAAAAAATGAATCATGGAACACTGCACCAAAAACTAATGATGTAATATATTGTGATTAACATAACAATAAAAAAAAAGCTTTTGCACAGCAAAAGAAACAGTCCACAAAACCAAAAGACAACTGACAGAATGGGAGAAAATATTTGCAAATGACATATCAGATAAAGGGCTAGTATCCAAAATCTATAAAGAAGTTATCAAACTCAACACCCAAAGAAAAAATAATCCAATCAAGAAATGGGCCGAAGACATGAACACACATTTTTCCAAAGAAGACATCCAAATGGCCGACAGGCACATGAAAAAGTGCTCAACATCGCTCGGCATCAAGGAAATCCAAATCAAAACCTCAATGAGATACCACCTGACACCCGTCAGAATGGCTAAAGTTAACAAGTCAGGGAACGACAGATTTTGGCGGGGATGTGGAGAAAGGGGAACCCTCCTCCACTGTTGGTGGGAATGCAAGCTAGTGCAACCACTCTGGAAAAGAGTATGGAGGATCCTCAAACAGTTGAAATTAGTGCTACCGTTCGATCCAGCAATTGACTACTGGGTATTTAACACAAAGATACAAATGTAGGGACCCGAAGGGGTACGTGTACCGCAATGTTTATAGCAACAATGTCCACAATAGCCAAACTGTGGAAAGAGCCAAGATGTCCATCGACAGATGAATGGATAAGGAAGAGGTGGTATATATACACAATGGAATATTACGCAGCCTTCAAAAGGAATGAGATGTTGCCATTTGCAAAGACGTGGTTGGAACTGGAGGGTGTTATGTTGAGTGAAATAAGTTAATCAGAGGAAGACATGTAACGCATGACCTCACAGATATGAGGAATTCTTAATATCAGGAAACAAACTGACTGTTACTGGAGTGTTAGGGGGTGTGAGGGATGGGGTGGCTGGGTGATAGACATTGGGGAGAGTATGTGCTACGGTGAGGGCTGTGAATTGTGCAAGACTGTTGAATCACAAATCTGTACTTCTGAAACAAATAACGCAACATATTTTAAGAAAAAGAAAAAGAAAAAGAAGATAACAGGAGAGGAAGAGAAGGGGAGTATGTCAGAGGGGGACACGAACCATGACAGATGATGGACTCTGAAAAACAAAGGGAGGGTCTAGATGGGAGGGCGGGAGGGGTTTGGGTTATCCTGGTGATGGGTATTGAGGAGGGCATGTTCTGCATGGAGCACTGGGTGTTATGAACAAACAATGAATCATGGAACACTACGAAAAACTAATGATGTAATATATGGTGATTAACATAACAATAAAAAATTTAAAAAAAGCTTTTGCACAGCTAAAGAAACAGTCCACAAAACCAAAAGACACCCGACAGAATGGGAGAAAATATTGACAAATGACATAGCAGATAAAGGGCTAGTATCCAAAATGTATAAAGAATTTATCAAACTCAACACCCAAAGAACATATATTCCAATCAAGAAATGGCCCGAAGACATGAACAGACATTTTTCCAAAGAAGACATCCAAATGGCCAACAGGCACTTGAAAAAGTGCTCAACATCGCTCGGCATCAGGGAAATCCAAATCAAAACCTCAATGAGATACCACCTCACACTCGTCAGAATGGCTAAAATTAACAAGTCAGTGAAGACAGATTTTGGCGGGGTTGTGGAGAAAGGGGAACCCTCCTACACTGTTGGTGGGAATGCAAGCTGGTGCAACCACTCTGGAAAACACTATGGAGGATCCTCAAACAGTTGAAATTAGTGCTACCGTTCGATCCAGCAATTGACTACTGGGTAGTTAACACAAAGATTCAAATGTAGGGACCCGAAGGGGTACGTGTACCGCAATGTTTATAGCAACAATGTCCACAATAGTCAAACTGTGGAAAGAGCTAAGATGTCCATCGACAGATGAATGGATAAAGAAGAGGTGGTATATATACACAATGGAATATTATGCAGCCGTCAAAAGGAATGAGATGTTGCCATTTGCAAAGACGTGGATGGAACTGGAGGGTGTTATGTTGAGTGAAATAAGTCAATCAGGGAAAGACATGTATCGCATGACCTCACTGATATGAGGAATTCTTAATCTCAGGAAACAAACTGAGTGTTACTGGAGTGTTTGGGGGTGGGAGGGATGGGGTGGCTGGGTGATAGACATTGGGGAGAGTATGTGTTACGGTGAGCGCTGTGAATTGTGCAAGACTGTTGAATCACAGATCTGTACTTCTGAAAGAAAAAACGCAACATATTTTAAGAAAAAGTAAAAGAAGAAGATAACAGGAGAGGAAGAGAAGGGGAGTATGTCAGAGGGGGAGACGAACCATGACAGATGATGGACTCTGAAAAACAAAGTGAGGGTTCTAGAGGGGAGGGCGGTAGGGGTTTGGGTTAGCCTGGAGACGGGTATTGGGGAGGGCACGTTCTGCATGGAGCACTCGGTGTTATGAACAAACAATGAATCATGGAACACTACACCAAAAACTAATGATGTAATATATGGTGATTAACATAACAATAAAAACGCTTTTGCACAGCAAAAGAAACAGTCCACAAAACCAAAAGACAACCGACAGAATGGGAGAAAATATTTGCAAATGACATATCAGATAAAGGGCTAGTCTCCAAAATCCATAAAGAACTTATCAAACTCAACACCCAAAGAACAAATAATCCAATCAAGAAATGGGCCGAAGACATGAACAGACATTTTTCCAAAGAAGACCTCCAAATGGCCAATAGGCACATGAAAAAGTGCTCAACATCGCTCGGCATGAGGGAAATCCAAATCAAACCCTCAATGAGATACCACCTCACACCCGTCAGAATGGCTAAAATTAACAAGTCAGGGAATGACAGATGTTGGCGGGGTTGTGGAGAAAGGGGAACCCTCCTACACTGTTGGTGGGAAGGCAAGCTGGTGCAACCACTCTGGAAAACACTATGGAGGATCCTCAAACAGTTGAAATTAGAGCTACCATTCGATCCAGCAATTGCACTACTAGGTATTTACCACAAAGATACAAATGTAGGGACCCGAACGGGTACGTGTACCCCAATGTTTATAGCAGCAATGTCCAAAATAGGTAAATTGTGGAAAGAGCGAAGATGTCCATCGGCAGATGAACGGATAAAGAAGAAGTGGTGTATATACACAATGGAATATTATACAGCCGTCAAAAGGAATGAGATCATGCCATTTGCAACGACGCGGATGGAACTGGAGGGTGCTATGTTGAGTGAAATAAGTGAATCAGAGAAATACACCTATCGCATGACTCACTGATATGAGGAATTTTTAATCTCAGGAAAGAAACTGTTTGAATGGAGTGGTTGGGGCTGGGAGGGATGGGTTGGCTGGGTGATAGACATTGGGGAAGTATGTGCCACGGTGAGCGCTGTGAATTGTGCAAGACTGTTGAATCACAGATCTGTACTTCTGAATCAAATAACGCAACATATATTAAGAAAAGAGAAAAAAAGAAATAGATAACAGGAGATGAAGAGAGGGGGAGTATGTCAGACGGGGAGACGAACCATGAGAGATGATGGACTCTGAAAAACAAACTGAGGGTTCTAGAGGGGAGGGGGGTATGGGGATCGGTTAGCCTGGTGATGGGTATTGAGGAGGGCACGTTCTGCATGGAGCAGTGGGTGTTATGAACAAACAATTAATCATGGAACAGTGCACCAAAAACTAATGATGTAATATATGGTGATTAACATAACAATAAAAAAATTTAAAAAAAAAGATTTTGCACAGCAAAAGAAACAGTCCACAAAACCAAAAGACAACCGACAGAATGGGAGAAAATATGTGCAAATGACATATCAGATAAAGGGCTAGTATCCAAAATCGATAAAGAACTTATCAAACTCAACACCCAAAGAACACATAATCCAATCAAGAAATGGGCCGAAGACATGAACAGACATTTTTTCAAAGAAGACATCCAAATGGCCAACAGGCACATGAAAAAGTGCTCAACATAGCTCGGTATCAGGGAAATCCAAATCAAAACCTCAATGAGATACCACCTCACACCCGTCAGAATGGCTAAAATTAACAAGTCAGGGAACGACAGATGTTGGCGGGCATGTGGAGAAAGGGGAACCCTCCTACACTGTTGGTGGAAATGCAAGCTGGTGCAACCACTCTGGAAAACACTATGGAGGATCCTCAAACAGTTGAAATTAGCGCTACCGTTCGATCCAGCAATTGACTACTGGGTGTTTAACACAAAGATACAAATGTAGGGACCCGAAGGTGTACGTGTACCCCAAAGTTTATAGCAGCAATGTCCACAATAGCCAAACTGTGGAAAGAGCCAAGATGTCCATCGACAGATGAATGGATAAAGAAGAGGTGGTATATATACACAATGGAATATTATGCAGCCTTCTAAAGGAATGAGATGTTGCCATTTGCAAAGACGTGGATGGAACTGGAGGGTGTTATGTTGAGTGAAATAAGTCAATCAGAGAAAGACATGTATCGCATGACCTCACTGATATGAGGAATTCTTAATCTCAGGAAACAAACTGGGTTTTACTGGAGTGGTTGTGGGTGGGAGGGATGGGGTGGCTGGGTGATAGACATTGGGGAGGATATGTGCTACGGTGAGCACTGTCGATTGTGCAAGACTGTTGAATCACAGATCTGTACTTCTGAAACAAATAAAGCAACATATTTTAAGAAAAAGAAAAAGAAGAAGATAACAGGAGAGGAAGAGAAGGGGAGTATGTCAGAGGGGGAGACGAACCATGACAGATGATGGACTTTGAAAAACAAAATGAGGGTTCTAGAGGGGAGGGCGGTAGGGGTTCGGGTTTGCCTGGTGATGGGTATTGAGGAGGGCACGTTCTGCATGGAGGACTGGGTGTTATGAACAAACAATGAATCATGGAACACTGCACCAAAAACTAATGATGTAATATATGGTGATTAACATAACAATAAAAAAGCTTTTGCACAGCAAAAGAAACAGCCCACAAAACCAAAAGACAACCGACAGAATGGGAGAAAATATTTGCAAATGACATATCAGATAAAGGGCTAGTATCCAAAATCTATAAAGAACTTATCAAACTCAACACCCAAAGAACAAATAATCCAATCAAGAAATGGGCCGAAGACATGAACAGACATTTTTCCAAAGAAGACCTCCAAATGGCCAATAGGCACATGAAAAAGTGCTCAACATCGCTCGGCATGAGGGAAATCCAAATCAAAACCTCAATGAGATACCACCTCACACCCGTCAAAATGGCTAAAATTAACAAGTCAGGGAACGACAGATGTTGGCGGGGATGTGGAGAAAGGGGAAGCCTCCTACACTGTTGGTGGGAAGGCAAGCTTGTTTAAGCACTCTGGAAAACAGTATGGAGGTTCCTCAAAGAGTTGAAATTAGAGCTACCGTTCGATCCAGCAATTGACTACTGGGTATTTACCACAAAGATACAAATGTAGGGACCCGAAGGGGTACGTGTACCCAAAGTTTATAGCAGCAATGTCCACAATAACCAAACTGTGGAAAGAGCCAAGATGTCCATCGACAGATGAATGGATAAAGAAGAAGTGGTATATATACACAAGGGAATATTATGCAGCCGTCAAAAGGAATGAGATCTTGCCATTTGCAATGACGTGGATGGAACTGGAGGGTGTTATGTTGAGTGAAATAGGTCACTCAGAGAAAGCCACGTATCGCATGACCTCACTGATATGAGGAATTCTTAATCTTAGGAAACAAACTGAGTGTTACTGGAGTGGTTGGAGGTGGGAGGGATGGGTTGGCTGGGTCATAGACATTGGGGAGGGTATGTGCCACGGTGAGCGCTGTGAATTGTGCAACACTGTTGAATCACAGATCTGTACTTCTGAATCAAATAACGCAACATATTTTAAGAAAAAAGAAAAAGAATTAGATAACAGGAGATGAAGAGAGGGGGAGTATGTCAGACGGGGAGAAGAACCATGAGAGATGATGGACTCTGAAAAACAAACTGAGGGTTCTAGAGGGGAGGGGGGTAGGGGGATCGGTTAGCCTGGTGATGGGTACAGAGGAGGGCAGGTTCTGCATGCAGCATTGGGTGTTATGAACAAACAATGAATCATGGAACACTGCACGAAAAACTAATGATGTAATATATGGTGCTTCACATAACAATAAAAAATTTAAAAAAAAGCTTTTGCAGAGCTAAAGAAACAGTCCACAAAACCAAAAGACACCCGACAGAATGGGAGAAAATATTTGCAAATGACATATCAGATAAAGGGCTAGTATCCAAAATCTATAACTAACTTATAAAACTCAACACCCAAAGAACATATAATCCAATCAAGAAAGGGGCCGAAGATATGAACAGACATTTTTCCAAAGAAGACATCCAAATGGCCAACAGGCACATGAAAAAGTGCTCAACATCGCTCGGCATCAGGGAAATCCAAATCAAAACTTCAATGAGATACCACCTCACACCCGTCAGAATGGCTAAAATTAACAAGTCAGGGAACGACAGATGTTGGCGGGGATGTGGAGAAAGGGGAACCCTCCTCCACTGTTGGTGGGAATGCAAGCTGGTGCAACCACTCTGGAAAACAGTATGGAGGATCCTCAAACAGTTGAAATTAGTGCTACCGTTCGATCCAGCAATTGACTACTGGGTATTTAACACAAAGATACAAATGTAGGGACCCGAAGGGGTACGTGTACCCCAAAGTCTATAGCAGCAATGTCCACAATAGCCAAACTGTGGAAAGAGCCAAGATGTCCATCGACAGATGAATGGATAAAGAAGAGGTGGAATATATACACAATGGAATATTATGCAGCCTTCAAAAGGAATGAGATGTTGCCATTTGCAAAGACGTGGATGGAACGGTAGGGTGTTATGTTGAGTGAAATAAGTCAATCAGAGAAAGACACGTATCGCATGACCTCACTGATATGAGGAATTCTTAATCTCAGGAAACAAACTGAGTGTTACTGGAGTGGTTGTGGGTGGGAGGGATGGGGTGGCTGGGTGATAGACAATGGGGACGGTATGTGCTACGGTGAGCGCTGTGCATTGTGCAAGACTGTTGAATCACAGATCTGTACTTCTGAAACAAATAACGCAACATATTTTAAGAAAAAGAAAAAGAAGATAACAGGAGAGGAAGAGAAGGGGAGTATGTCAGTGGGGGACACGAACCATGAGAGATAATGGACTCTGAAAAACAAAGGGAGGGTCTAGAGGGGAGGGCGGGAGGGGTTTGGGTTATCCTGGTGATGGGTATTGAGGAGGGCACGTTCTGCATGGAGCACTGGGTGTTATGAACAAACAATGAATCATGGAACACTGTAGGAAAAACTAATGATATAATATATGGTGATTAACATAACAATAAAAAATATTAAAAAAAGCTTTTGCACAGCTAAAGAAACAGTCCACAAAACCAAAAGACACCCGACAGAATGGGAGAAAATATTGACAAATGACATAGCAGATAAAGCGCTAGTATCCAAAATGTATAAAGAACTTATCAAACTCAACACCCAAAGAACATATAATCCAATCAAGAAATGGGCCGAAGACATGAACAGACATTTTTCCAAAGAAGACATCCATGGCCAACAGGCACATGAAAAAGTGCTAAACATCGCTCGGCATCAGGGAAATCAATCAAAACCTCAATGAGATACCACCTCACACCCGTCAGAATGGCTAAAATTAACAAGTCAGTGAAGACAGATTTTGGCGGGGTTGTGGAGAAAGGGGAACCCTCCTACACTGTTGGTGGGAATGCAAGCTGGTGCAACCACTCTGGAAAACACTATGGAGGATCCTCAAACAGTTGAAATTAGAGCTACCATTCGATCCAGCAATTGCACTACTGGGTATTTACCACAAAGATACAAATGTAGGGACCCGAACGGGTACGTGTACCCCAATGTTTATAGCAGCAATGTCCAAAATAGGTAAATTGTGGAAAGAGCGAAGATGTCCATCGGCAGATGAACGGATAAAGAAGAAGTGGTGTATATACACAATGGAATATTATACAGCCGTCAAAAGGAATGAGATCATGCCATTTGCAACGACGCGGATGGAACTGGAGGGTGCTATGTTGAGTGAAATAAGTGAATCAGAGAAATACACCTATCGCATGACTCACTGATATGAGGAATTTTTAATCTCAGGAAAGAAACTGTTTGAATGGAGTGGTTGGGGCTGGGAGGGATGGGTTGGCTGGGTGATAGACATTGGGGAAGTATGTGCCACGGTGAGCGCTGTGAATTGTGCAAGACTGTTGAATCACAGATCTGTACTTCTGAATCAAATAACGCAACATATATTAAGAAAAGAGAAAAAAAGAAATAGATAACAGGAGATGAAGAGAGGGGGAGTATGTCAGACGGGGAGACGAACCATGAGAGATGATGGACTCTGAAAAACAAACTGAGGGTTCTAGAGGGGAGGGGGGTATGGGGATCGGTTAGCCTGGTGATGGGTATTGAGGAGGGCACGTTCTGCATGGAGCAGTGGGTGTTATGAACAAACAATTAATCATGGAACAGTGCACCAAAAACTAATGATGTAATATATGGTGATTAACATAACAATAAAAAAATTAAAAAAAAAAGATTTTGCACAGCAAAAGAAACAGTCCACAAAACCAAAAGACAACCGACAGAATGGGAGAAAATATGTGCAAATGACATATCAGATAAAGGGCTAGTATCCAAAATCGATAAAGAACTTATCAAACTCAACACCCAAAGAACACATAATCCAATCAAGAAATGGGCCGAAGACATGAACAGACATTTTTTCAAAGAAGACATCCAAATGGCCAACAGGCACATGAAAAAGTGCTCAACATAGCTCGGTATCAGGGAAATCCAAATCAAAACCTCAATGAGATACCACCTCACACCCGTCAGAATGGCTAAAATTAACAAGTCAGGGAACGACAGATGTTGGCGGGCATGTGGAGAAAGGGGAACCCTCCTACACTGTTGGTGGAAATGCAAGCTGGTGCAACCACTCTGGAAAACACTATGGAGGATCCTCAAACAGTTGAAATTAGCGCTACCGTTCGATCCAGCAATTGACTACTGGGTGTTTAACACAAAGATACAAATGTAGGGACCCGAAGGTGTACGTGTACCCCAAAGTTTATAGCAGCAATGTCCACAATAGCCAAACTGTGGAAAGAGCCAAGATGTCCATCGACAGATGAATGGATAAAGAAGAGGTGGTATATATACACAATGGAATATTATGCAGCCTTCTAAAGGAATGAGATGTTGCCATTTGCAAAGACGTGGATGGAACTGGAGGGTGTTATGTTGAGTGAAATAAGTCAATCAGAGAAAGACATGTATCGCATGACCTCACTGATATGAGGAATTCTTAATCTCAGGAAACAAACTGGGTTTTACTGGAGTGGTTGTGGGTGGGAGGGATGGGGTGGCTGGGTGATAGACATTGGGGAGGATATGTGCTACGGTGAGCACTGTCGATTGTGCAAGACTGTTGAATCACAGATCTGTACTTCTGAAACAAATAAAGCAACATATTTTAAGAAAAAGAAAAAGAAGAAGATAACAGGAGAGGAAGAGAAGGGGAGTATGTCAGAGGGGGAGACGAACCATGACAGATGATGGACTTTGAAAAACAAAATGAGGGTTCTAGAGGGGAGGGCGGTAGGGGTTCGGGTTTGCCTGGTGATGGGTATTGAGGAGGGCACGTTCTGCATGGAGGACTGGGTGTTATGAACAAACAATGAATCATGGAACACTGCACCAAAAACTAATGATGTAATATATGGTGATTAACATAACAATAAAAAAGCTTTTGCACAGCAAAAGAAACAGCCCACAAAACCAAAAGACAACCGACAGAATGGGAGAAAATATTTGCAAATGACATATCAGATAAAGGGCTAGTATCCAAAATCTATAAAGAACTTATCAAACTCAACACCCAAAGAACAAATAATCCAATCAAGAAATGGGCCGAAGACATGAACAGACATTTTTCCAAAGAAGACCTCCAAATGGCCAATAGGCACATGAAAAAGTGCTCAACATCGCTCGGCATGAGGGAAATCCAAATCAAAACCTCAATGAGATACCACCTCACACCCGTCAAAATGGCTAAAATTAACAAGTCAGGGAACGACAGATGTTGGCGGGGATGTGGAGAAAGGGGAAGCCTCCTACACTGTTGGTGGGAAGGCAAGCTTGTTTAAGCACTCTGGAAAACAGTATGGAGGTTCCTCAAAGAGTTGAAATTAGAGCTACCGTTCGATCCAGCAATTGACTACTGGGTATTTACCACAAAGATACAAATGTAGGGACCCGAAGGGGTACGTGTACCCAAAGTTTATAGCAGCAATGTCCACAATAACCAAACTGTGGAAAGAGCCAAGATGTCCATCGACAGATGAATGGATAAAGAAGAAGTGGTATATATACACAAGGGAATATTATGCAGCCGTCAAAAGGAATGAGATCTTGCCATTTGCAATGACGTGGATGGAACTGGAGGGTGTTATGTTGAGTGAAATAGGTCACTCAGAGAAAGCCACGTATCGCATGACCTCACTGATATGAGGAATTCTTAATCTTAGGAAACAAACTGAGTGTTACTGGAGTGGTTGGAGGTGGGAGGGATGGGTTGGCTGGGTCATAGACATTGGGGAGGGTATGTGCCACGGTGAGCGCTGTGAATTGTGCAACACTGTTGAATCACAGATCTGTACTTCTGAATCAAATAACGCAACATATTTTAAGAAAAAAGAAAAAGAATTAGATAACAGGAGATGAAGAGAGGGGGAGTATGTCAGACGGGGAGAAGAACCATGAGAGATGATGGACTCTGAAAAACAAACTGAGGGTTCTAGAGGGGAGGGGGGTAGGGGGATCGGTTAGCCTGGTGATGGGTACAGAGGAGGGCAGGTTCTGCATGCAGCATTGGGTGTTATGAACAAACAATGAATCATGGAACACTGCACGAAAAACTAATGATGTAATATATGGTGCTTCACATAACAATAAAAAATTTAAAAAAAAGCTTTTGCAGAGCTAAAGAAACAGTCCACAAAACCAAAAGACACCCGACAGAATGGGAGAAAATATTTGCAAATGACATATCAGATAAAGGGCTAGTATCCAAAATCTATAACTAACTTATAAAACTCAACACCCAAAGAACATATAATCCAATCAAGAAAGGGGCCGAAGATATGAACAGACATTTTTCCAAAGAAGACATCCAAATGGCCAACAGGCACATGAAAAAGTGCTCAACATCGCTCGGCATCAGGGAAATCCAAATCAAAACTTCAATGAGATACCACCTCACACCCGTCAGAATGGCTAAAATTAACAAGTCAGGGAACGACAGATGTTGGCGGGGATGTGGAGAAAGGGGAACCCTCCTCCACTGTTGGTGGGAATGCAAGCTGGTGCAACCACTCTGGAAAACAGTATGGAGGATCCTCAAACAGTTGAAATTAGTGCTACCGTTCGATCCAGCAATTGACTACTGGGTATTTAACACAAAGATACAAATGTAGGGACCCGAAGGGGTACGTGTACCCCAAAGTCTATAGCAGCAATGTCCACAATAGCCAAACTGTGGAAAGAGCCAAGATGTCCATCGACAGATGAATGGATAAAGAAGAGGTGGAATATATACACAATGGAATATTATGCAGCCTTCAAAAGGAATGAGATGTTGCCATTTGCAAAGACGTGGATGGAACGGTAGGGTGTTATGTTGAGTGAAATAAGTCAATCAGAGAAAGACACGTATCGCATGACCTCACTGATATGAGGAATTCTTAATCTCAGGAAACAAACTGAGTGTTACTGGAGTGGTTGTGGGTGCGAGGGATGGGGTGGCTGGGTGATAGACAATGGGGACGGTATGTGCTACGGTGAGCGCTGTGCATTGTGCAAGACTGTTGAATCACAGATCTGTACTTCTGAAACAAATAAAGCAACATATTTTAAGAAAAAGAAAAAGAAGAAGATAACAGGAGAGGAAGAGAAGGGGAGTATGTCAGAGGGGGAGACGAACCATGACAGATGATGGACTTTGAAAAACAAAATGAGGGTTCTAGAGGGGAGGGCGGTAGGGGTTCGGGTTTGCCTGGTGATGGGTATTGAGGAGGGCACGTTCTGCATGGAGGACTGGGTGTTATGAACAAACAATGAATCATGGAACACTGCACCAAAAACTAATGATGTAATATATGGTGATTAACATAACAATAAAAAAGCTTTTGCACAGCAAAAGAAACAGCCCACAAAACCAAAAGACAACCGACAGAATGGGAGAAAATATTTGCAAATGACATATCAGATAAAGGGCTAGTATCCAAAATCTATAAAGAACTTATCAAACTCAACACCCAAAGAACAAATAATCCAATCAAGAAATGGGCCGAAGACATGAACAGACATTTTTCCAAAGAAGACCTCCAAATGGCCAATAGGCACATGAAAAAGTGCTCAACATCGCTCGGCATGAGGGAAATCCAAATCAAAACCTCAATGAGATACCACCTCACACCCGTCAAAATGGCTAAAATTAACAAGTCAGGGAACGACAGATGTTGGCGGGGATGTGGAGAAAGGGGAAGCCTCCTACACTGTTGGTGGGAAGGCAAGCTTGTTTAAGCACTCTGGAAAACAGTATGGAGGTTCCTCAAAGAGTTGAAATTAGAGCTACCGTTCGATCCAGCAATTGACTACTGGGTATTTACCACAAAGATACAAATGTAGGGACCCGAAGGTGTACGTGTACCCCAAAGTCTATAGCAGCAATGTCCACAATAGCCAAACTGTGGAAAGAGCCAAGATGTCCATCGACAGATGAATGGATAAAGAAGAGGTGGAATATATACACAATGGAATATTATGCAGCCTTCAAAAGGAATGAGATGTTGCCATTTGCAAAGACGTGGATGGAACGGTAGGGTGTTATGTTGAGTGAAATAAGTCAATCAGAGAAAGACACGTATCGCATGACCTCACTGATATGAGGAATTCTTAATCTCAGGAAACAAACTGAGTGTTACTGGAGTGGTTGTGGGTGCGAGGGATGAGGTGGCTGTGTGATAGACAATGGGGACGGTATGTGCTACGGTGAGCGCTGTGCATTGTGCAAGACTGTTGAATCACAGATCTGTACTTCTGAAACAAATAACGTAACATATTTTAAGAAAAAGAAAAAGAAGATAACAGGAGAGGAAGAGAAGGGGAGTATGTCAGTGGGGGACACGAACCATGAGAGATAATGGACTCTGAAAAACAAAGGGAGGGTCTAGAGGGGAGGGCGGGAGGGGTTTGGGTTATCCTGGTGATGGGTATTGAGGAGGGCACGTTCTGCATGGAGCACTGGGTGTTATGAACAAACAATGAATCATGGAACACTGTAGGAAAAACTAATGATATAATATATGGTGATTAACATAACAATAAAAAATATTAAAAAAAGCTTTTGCACAGCTAAAGAAACAGTCCACAAAACCAAAAGACACCCGACAGAATGGGAGAAAATATTGACAAATGACATAGCAGATAAAGGGCTAGTATCCAAAATGTATAAAGAACTTATCAAACTCAACACCCAAAGAACATATAATCCAATCAAGAAATGGGCCGAAGACATGAACAGACATTTTTCCAAAGAAGACATCCATGGCCAACAGGCACATGAAAAAGTGCTAAACATCGCTCGGCATCAGGGAAATCAATCAAAACCTCAATGAGATACCACCTCACACCCGTCAGAATGGCTAAAATTAACAAGTCAGTGAAGACAGATTTTGGCGGGGTTGTGGAGAAAGGGGAACCCTCCTACACTGTTGGTGGGAATGCAAGCTGGTGCAACCACTCTGGAAAACACTATGGAGGATCCTCAAACAGTTGAAATTAGTGCTACAATTCGATCCAGCAATTGACTACTGGGTATTTAACACAAGTTTGAAATGTAGGGACCCGAAGGGGTACGTGTACCGCAATGTTTATAGCAACAATGTCCACAATAGCCAAAATGTGGAAAGAGCCAAGATGTCCATCGACAGACGAATGGATAAAGAAGTGGTGGTATATATTCACAATGGAATATTATGCAGCCTTCAAAAGGAATGAGATGTTGCCATTTGCAAAGACGTGGATGGAACTGGAGGGTGTTATGTTGAGTGAAATAAGTCAATCAGAGAAAGACATGTATCGCATGACCTCACGGATATGAGGAATTCTTAATCTCAGGAAAAACACTGAGTGTTACTGGAGTGGTTGGGGGTGGGAGGGATGGGGTGGCTGGGTGATAGACATTGGGGAGAGTATGTGCTACGGTGAGCGCTGTGAATTGTGCAAGACTGTTGAATCACAGATCTGTACTTCTGAAACAAATAAAGCAACATATTTTAAGAAAAAGTAAAAGAAGAAGATAACAGGAGAGGAAGAGAAGGGGAGTATGTCAGAGGGGGAGACGAACCATGACAGATGATGGACTCTGAAAAACAAAGTGAGGGTTCTAGAGGGGAGGGCGGTAGGGGTTTGGGTTAGCCTGGAGATGGGTATTGGGGAGGGCACGTTCTGCATGGAGCACTCGGTGTTATGAACAAACAATGAATCATGGAACACTGCACCAAAAACTAATGATGTTATATATGGTGATTAACATAACAATAAAAACGCTTTTGCACAGCAAAAGAAACAGTCCACAAAACCAAAAGACAACCGACAGAATGGGAGAAAATATTTGCAAATGACATATCAGATAAAGGGCTAGTCTCCAAAATCCATAAAGAACTTATCAAACTCAACACCCAAAGAACAAATAATCCAATCAAGTAATGGGTCGAAGACATGAACAGACATTTTTCCAAAGAAGACCTCCAAATGGCCAATAGGCACATGAAAAAGTGCTCAACATCGCTCGGCATGAGGGAAATCCAAATCAAACCCTCAATGAGATACCACCTCACACCCGTCAGAATGGCTAAAATTAACAAGTCAGGGAATGACAGATGTTGGCGGGAAGTGGAGAAAGGGGAACCCTCCTACACTGTTGGTGGGAAGGCAAGCTGGTGCAACCACTCTGGAAAACACTATGGAGGATCCTCAAACAGTTGAAATTAGAGCTACCATTCGATCCAGCAATTGCACTACTGGGTATTTACCACAAAGATACAAATGTAGGGACCCGAACGGGTACGTGTACCCCAATGTTTATAGCAGCAATGTCCAAAATAGGTAAATTGTGGAAAGAGCGAAGATGTCCATCGGCAGATGAACGGATAAAGAAGAAGTGGTGTATATACACAATGGAATATTATACAGCCGTCAAAAGGAATGAGATCTTGCCATTTGCAACGACGCGGATGGAACTGGAGGGTGTTATGTTGAGTGAAATAAGTGAATCAGAGAAATACACCTATCGCATGACTCACTGATATGAGGAATTTTTAATCTCAGGAAAGAAACTGTTTGAATGGAGTGGTTGGGGCTGGGAGGGATGGGTTGGCTGGGTGATAGACATTGGGGAGTTATTTGCCACGGTGAGCGCTGTGAATTGTGCAAGACTGTTGAATCACAGATCTGTACTTCTGAATCAAATAACGCAACATATTTTAAGAAAATAGAAAAAAAGAAATAGATAACAGGAGATGAAGAGAGGGGGAGTATGTCAGACGGGGAGACGAACCATGAGAGATGATGGACTCTGAAAAACAAACTGAGGGTTCTAGAGGGGAGGGGGGTATGGGGATCGGTTAGCCTGGTGATGGGTATTGAGGAGGGCACGTTCTGCATGGAGCAGTGGGTGTTATGAACAAACAATTAATCATGGAACAGTGCACCAAAAACTAATGATGTAATATATGGTGATTAACATAACAATAAAAAAATAAAAAAAAAAAGATTTTGCACAGCAAAAGAAACAGTCCACAAAACCAAAAGACAACCGACAGAATGGGAGAAAATATGTGCAAATGACATATCAGATAAAGGGCTAGTATCCAAAATCTATAAATAAATTATAAAACTCAACACCCAAAGAACATATAATCCAATCAAGAAATGGGCCGAAAACATGAACAGACATTTTTCCAAAGAAGACATCCAAATGGCCAACAGGCACATGAAAAAGTGCTCAACATCGCTCGGCATGAGGGGAATCCAAATCAAAACCTCAATGAGATACCACCTCACACCCGTCAAAATGGCTAAAATTAACAAGTCAGGGAACGACAGATGGCGGGGATGTGGAGAAAGGGGAACCCTCCTCCACTGTTGGTGGGAATGCAAGCTGCTGCAGCCTCTCTGGAAAACAGTATCGAGGTTCCTCAAACAGTTGAAATTCGAGCTACTGTTCGAGCCAGCAATTGCACTACAGGGTATTTACCAGAACGTTACAAATGTAGGGACCAGAAGGGGTACGTGTACCCCAGTGTTTATAGCAGCAATGTCCACAATAGCCAAACTGTGGAAAGAGCCAAGATGTCCAGCGACAGATGAACGGATAAGGAAGACGTGGTATATATTCACAATGGAATATTATGCAGCCGTCAAAGGAATGAGATCTTGCCATTTGCAACGACGTGGATGGAACTGGATGGTGTTATGTTGAGTGAAATAAGTCAATCAGAGAAAGACACGTATCGCATGACGTCACTGATATGAGGAATTCTTAATCTCAGGAAACAAACTGAGTGTTACTGGAGTGGTTGGGGGTGGGAGAGATGGGGTGGCTGGGTGATAGACATTGGGGAGGGTATGTGCTACGGTGAGCGCTCTGAATTGTGCAAGACTGTTGAATCACAGATCTGTACTTCTGAATCAAATAACGCAACATATTTTAAGAAGAAAGAAAAAGAAGAAGATAACAGGAGAGGAAGGGAAGGGGAGTATGTCAGAGGGGAGACGAACCATGAGAGATGATGGACTCTGAAAAACAAACTGAGGGTTCGATAGGGGAGGGTGGTAGGGGCATATGTTAGCCTGGTGATGGGTATTGAGGAGGGCACGTTCTGCATGGAGCACTGGGTGTTATGAACAAACAATGAATCATGGAACACTGCACCAAAAACTAATGATGTAATATATGGTGATTAACATAACAATTAAAAAAATAAAAAAAAAACACTGAGGGAATGGAAGGCCGGTGTCGGATACGCCTCTCGGCTCAGCTCTTGTTCCTGTGGCTAGTACCCTTGCCCCGGTGTACTTGCAGGCCGAGAGCCAACCAACTCACTCGGTGGAAACACACTGCAGAAAACACCGATTTCGGCCAATTTGGCCTTCCTGAGGGGGGAATCCTTTTGCTCTCTGAATGCGGGCGAGCACTGCCAGCGAGTCCAAAACCATTTTGGAGTGAGCCTGAGGCTGCGGTAGAAGGGAGAACACAACTCCCCACTTCTTTCCTGAAGCCAGCCCAGCGGCCGCCCCCTTGAGCATGCAAGTCTCACTGCTCGCGTACCAACGCAAGGAAACAGTAAGGTAAGGGACCGTGTTGTACAGAGCCTCACTGTTCCAGAGAGTGGAAACACTTGGAGTGTGTGTGCGTGAGAGCCCGGAAGACGAGTCCCCTACTTTACTGGGCGAGTGAAACGAACACGGGCAGCCGCACGTCTCCCACCAGCTCTCAGTGGTAGAATGCTAGCACTCCTTCGGCATGTGTGCGTGCAGGCCTAAGTTGCAGGCCCCTCCCTGGAAGGCACAACACTGTGGAGAAACCGCACTTTACCTCCCGCCGTTCCCTAGCGGAGAGGACGCTGTATGCTGTGCGCTGTGCCTGAGAGTCCGGCGAACGTCTTCCCTATGTAAAACCGAGGGAAAGAAAGGCCGGTGCCAGAGACGCCTCTGGGCTCAGCTCTTGTTCCTGAGGTAGTACCCTTGCCCCGGTGTGCTTGCAGCCCGAGAGCCAACCTCCTAAGTCCAGGGAACCACTCTGTAGAAATTCCTTACTTCGGCCAGACTAGGCCTTCCTGAGGGTGGAAACCTTTTGCTGTGTGAATCCGGGCGAGCTCTGCCAGCAAGTCCAAAACGATTTTCCGAGGGAGACTGAGGCCGCGGCAGAAGGGAGAACACAACTCCCCACTTGTTTCCTGAAGTCAGCCTAGGGCCGCCCCCTTGGGTATTCAAGTCTCACTGTTCGCGTACCAAAACAAAGAAAGCGTACTGTGGGAGAACCGTGTTATAGATAGCCTCATCGTTGTGGGGAGTGGGAACACAGGCAGTGCCTGTGCGTAAGAGCCTGGCATACGAGTCCCCTAAGTTCCTGGGCGAGAGAAACGGATTCGTGCAGCCGCACCTCTCCCACCAGCTCTCAGGATCAGAATGCTAGCACTCCTCCGGCCTGTGTGCGTGCAGGCCTGCGTTGAAGGCCCCTCCCTGGAAGGCACAACACTGTGGAGAAACCGCGCTTTAGCTCACGGCGGTCCCTAGCGGAGAGGAAGCTGTATGCTGTGCGCTGTGCTTGAGAGTCCGGCGAACGGCTTCCCTATGTAAAATCGAGGGAAAGAAAGGCCGGTGCCGGAGACGCGTCTCGGCTCAGCTCTTGTCCTGGGGCTAGTACCGTTGCCCCTGTGTGCTTGCAGGCCGAGAGCCAATCTCCTAAGTCGTGGGAACCACACTGTAGAAATTCCTTACTTCGATAGGACTAGGCCTTCCTGAGGGTGGAAGCCTTTTGCTGTGTGAACGCGGGCGAGCACTGCCAGCGAGTCCAAAACCATTTTCCGAGGGAGACTGAGGCCGCGGCAGAAGGGAGAACACAACTCCCCACTTGTTTCCTAAAGTCAGGCCTGAGGCCGCCCCCTTGACCATGCAAGACTCACTGCTCGCGAAACAACGCACGGAAACAGTAGGGTAGGGTACCGGGTTGTACAGAGCCTCAGTGTTCCGGTGAGTGGAAACACTTGGAGTGTGTGTGCATGCGAGCCTGGGAGACGTGTCCACTACGTTATAGGGCGAGAGAAACGAACTCGGTAGCCGCAACTCTCCCACCAGCTCTCAGTGGCAGAATGGTAGCACTCCTGCCGCATGTTTGCCTCTAAGCCTAAGTTGAAGGACCCTATTTGAAAGGCCCAACCCTGTGGAGAAACCGCGCTTTAGCTCCCGCCGGTCCCTAGCGGCGAAAAAGTTGTATTTTGTGCGCTGTGCTTGAGAGCCCGGCGAACGGCTTCCTTATGGAAAACCGAGGGAAAGGAAGGCCGGTGTCGGAGACGCCTCTCGGCTCAGCTCTTGTTCCTGCGTCTAGTAACGTTGCCCCGGTGTGCTTGCAGGCCGAGAGCCAAGCACCTAAGTCGAGGGAAACACACTGTAGAAAATCCCGTCTTCGGCCAGATTAGGCCGTCCTGAGAGTAGAAACCTTTTGCTGTGTGAATGCGGGCGAGCACTGCCAGCGAGTCCAAAACCATTTTCTGAGGCAGACTGAGGCCACGGCAGAAGGGAGAACACAACTCCCTACTTGTTTCCTGAAGCCAGGCCTGCGGCCGCCCCCTTACCCATGCAAGTCTCACTGCTCGCGTACCAACGCAAGGAAAGAGTGGGGTAGGAGACCGTGTTGTACAGAGCCTCACTGCTCCGGAGAGTGGAAACACTTGGAGTGTGTGTGCATGAGAGCTTGGGAGACGAGTCCCCTACGTTACTGGGCGAGAGAAGCGAACTCGAGCAGCCGCACCTCTCCCACCAGCTCTCAGTGGCAGAATGCTAGCACTCCTCCTCCATGTGTGCCTGCAGGCCTAAGTTGAAGGCCCCTCCTTGAAAGGCACAACACTGTGGAGAAACCGCGCTTTAACTCCCGCCGGTCCACAGTGTTGTGCCTTCCACAGAGAGGCCTGCAACTTAGGCCTGCACACACACAGGCCGGAGGAGTGCTAGCATTCTGACACTGAGATGGTGGGAGTGGTGTGGCTTCACGAAACCGTTTCTCTCGCCCAGTAACTTAGGGGACTCGTATGCCAGGCTCTTACGCACAGGCACTGCCTGTGTTCCCACTCCCCACAACAATGAGGCTATCTATAACACGGTTCTCCTACAGTACTGTTTCTTTGTTTTGGTACGCGAGCAGTGAGACTTGAATAACCAAGGGGGCGGCCCTGGGTTGGCTTCAGGAAACAAGTGGGGAGTTCTGTTCTCCCTTCTGCCGCGGCCTCAGTCTCCCTCCGAAAATCGCTTTGGACTTGCTGGCAGTGCTCGCCCGCATTCACACAGCAAAAGGTTTCCACCCTCAGGAAGGCCTAGTCTGGCCGAAGTAAGGAATTTCTACAGTGTAGTTCCCTGGACCTAGGAGGTTGGCTCTCGGCCTGCAAGCACACCGGGGCAAGGGTACCACCACAGGAACAAAAGCTGAGCCGAGAGGCGTCTCCGGCACCGGCCTTTCTTTCCCTCGGTTTTACATAGGGAAGCCGTTCGCCGGACTCTCAGGCACAGCGCACAGCATACAGCGTCCTCTCCGCTAGACAACGGCGGGAGGTAAAGCGCGGTTTCTCCACAGTGTTGTGCCTTCCAGGGAGGGGCCTGCAACTTAGGCCTGCACTCACACAGGCCGGAGGAGTGCTAGCATTCTGCCACTGAGAGCTGGTGGGAGAGGTGCGGATGCCCGAGTTCGTTTCTTTCGCCCAGTAACGTAGGGGACTCGTCTCCCAGGCTCTGACGCACACACACTCCAAGTGTTTCCACTCACGGGAACAGTGAGGCTCTGTACAACACGGTCCCCTACCCTACTGTTTCCTTGCTTTGGTACGCGAGCAGTGAGAGTTGCATGGTAAAGGTGGCGGCCGCAGGCCTGGCTTCAGGAAACAAGTGGGGAGTTGTGTTCTCCCTCCTGCCGCGGGCTCAGTCTCCCTCGCTAAATGGTTTTGGAATCGCTGGCAGTATTCCCCCCCCCCATTCACACAGCAAAAGCTTTAGACCCTCAGGAAGGCCTAATCTGGCCAAAGTCGGGAATTTCTACAGTGTGTTTTCCTCGACTAAGGTGGTTGGCTCTCGGCCTGCAAGCACACCGGGGCAACGTTACTAGACGCAGGAACAAGAGCTGAGCCGAGAGGCGTCTCCGGCACCGGCCTTTCTTTCCCTCGGTTTTACATAGAGAAGCCGTTCGCCTGGCTCTCAAGCACAGCGCACAGCATTCATCATTTTCTCCGCTACGGACCGGCGGGAGTTAAAGCGCGGTTTCTCCACAGTGTTGTGCCTTTCAAGGAGGGGCCTTCAACTTAGGCCTGTAGGCACACATGGAGGAGGAGTGCTAGCATTCTGCCAGTGAGAGCTGGTGGGAGAGGTGCGGCTGCCCGAGTTCCTTTCTCTCGCCCAGTAACGTAGGGCACTCGTATACTAGGCTCTCACGCACACACACTCCAGGTGTTTCCACTCTCCGGAACAGTGAGGCTCTACACCAGGGTACCCTACCCTACTGTTTCCTTGCGTTGTTACAGGAGCAGTGGGACTTGCATGCTCAAGGGGGCAGCTGCTGCCCTGGCTTCAGGAAACAAGTGGGGAGTTGTGTTCTCCATTCTGCCGCAGCCTCAGTCTCCCTCCGAAAATGGTTTTGGACTCGCTGGCAGTGCTCGCCCGCATTCACACAGCAAAATGTTTCCACCCTCAGGAAGGCCTAGTCTAGCCGAAGTAAGGAATTTCTACAGTGTGCTTCCCTCGACTTAAGTGGTTGGTTCTCGGCCTGCAAGCACCCCGGGGCAACGGTACTAGCCCCAGGAACAAGAGCTGAGCCGAGAGGCGTCTCCGGCCCCGGCCTTTCTTTTCCTCAGTTTTACATAGGGAAGCCGTTCGCCGGACTCTCAAGCACAGCGCACAGCATACAGCGTCCTCTCCGCTAGGGCCCGGCGGGATCTAAAGCGCGGTTTCTCCACAGTGTTGGGCCTTCCCAGGAGGGGCCTGCAACCTAGGCCTGCACGCACCCATTCCGGAGGAGTGCTAGCATTCTGCCACTGAGAGCTGGTTTGAGAGGTGCGGCTGCCCGAGTTCGTTTCTATCACCCAATAACGTAGTGGACTCGTCTCCCAGGGTCTCACGCACACACATTCCAAGTGTTTCTACTCTCGGGAACAGTGAGGCTCTGTAAAACAAGGTCCCCTAACCTACTGTTTCCTTGCGTTGGTACGCGAGCAGTGAGACTTGCATGCACGCACAAGTGGGCAGCGGCAGGACTGACTTCAGGAAACAAGTGGGGAGTTGTGTTCTCCCCTCTGCCGCGGCCTCAGTCTCCCTCGGAAAATGGTTTTGGACTTGCTGGCAGGGCTCGCCCGCATTCACACAGCAAAATGTTTCCACCCTCAGGAAAGCCTAGTCTAGCCGAAGTAAGGAATTTCTACAGTGTGCTTCCCTCGACCTGGAGGTTGGCTCTCGGCCTGCAAGCACACCGGGGCAACGGTACTAGCCCCAGGAACAAGAGCTGAGCCGAGAGGCGGCTCCGGCCCCGGCCTTTCTTTTCCTCGGTTTTACATAAGGATGCCGTTCGTCGGGCTCTCAAGCACAGCGAACAGCATACAGCGTCCTCTCCACTAGGGACCGGCGGGAGCTAAGGCGCGGGTTCTCCACAGTGTTGTGCCTTCCCGGGAAGGGTCTCCAACTTAGGCCTGAACGCACACAGGCCGGAGGAGTGCTAGCATTCTGATACTGAGAGCTGGTGGGAGAGGTGCGGCTGCACGAATCCGTTTCTCTCGCCCAGTAACTTAGGGGACTCGTCTGCCAGGCTCTGACGCACAGGCACTCCAGGTGTTCCAACTACCCGCAGCAGTGAGGCTATGTACAACACGGTTCCGCTACATTACTGTTTCTTTGTTTTGGTAAGCGAGCATTGAGACTTGCAAGCCCAAGGGGGCGGCCGCTGGGCTGGCTACCGGAAACAAGAGGGGAGTTGTGTTCTCCCTTCTGCCGCGGCCTCAGTCTCCCTCGGAAAATGGTTTTGGACTCGCTGGCTGTTCTGGCCCGCATTCATACAGCAAAAGGTTTCCACCCTCAGGAAGGCCTAATCTGCCCGAGGTCGGGAATTTCTACACTGTGTTTCCCTCGACTTATTTGGTTGGCTCTCGGCCTGCAAGCACACCGGGGCAAGGGTACTAGCCCCAGGAACAAAAGCTGAGCCGAGAGGCGTCTCCGGCTCCGGCCTTTCTTTCCCTCGGTTTTACATAGGGAAGCCGTTCGCCGGGCTCTCAAGCACAGCGCAGAGGATACAGCGTCCTCTCCGCTAGGAAACGGTGGGATCTAAAGCGCGGTTCCTGCAGAGTGTTGGGACTTTCAAGGAGAGTCCTGAAACATAGGCCTACACGCACACATGCTGGAGGAGTGCTAGCATTCTGCCACTGAGAGCTGGTGGGAGAGGTGCGGATGCCCGAGTTCGTTTCTCTCGCCCAGTAACGTAGGGGACTCCTCTCCCAGGCTCTCATGCACACACACTCCAAGTGTTTCCACTCTCCGGAACAGTGAGGCTCTACAGCACGGTACCCTACCCTACTGTTTCCTTGCGTTGGTACGCGAGCAGTGAGAGTTGGATGGTAAAGGTGGCGGCCGCAGGCCTGGCTTCAGGAAACAAGTGGGGAGTTGTGTTCTCCCTTCTGCCGCGGCCTCAGTGTCCCTCGGAAAATGGTTTTGGACTCGCTGGCAGTGCTCGCCTGCATTCACACAGCAAAAGGTTTCCACCCTCAGGACGGCCTAGTCTGGCCAGTGGAACGAATTACATAGGGAAGCCGTTCGCCGGACTCTCAAGCACAGTGCACAGCATACAGCGTTCTCTCCGCTAGGGACCGGCGGGAGCTAAAGCGCGGTTTCTCCACAGTGTTGTGCCTTCCAGGGACGGGCCTGCAACTTAAGCCTGCACGCACACAGGCCGGAGGACTGCTAGCATTCTGCCACTGAGAGCTGGTGCGAGAGGAGCGGTTGCCCGAGTTCGTTTCTCTAGCCCAGTAACGTAGGGAACTCGTCTCCCAGGCTCTCACGCACACACACTCCAAGTGTTTCCACTCTCCGGAACAGTGAGGCTCGGTACAACACGGTCCCCTACCTTACTGTTTCCTTGTGTTAGTACGAGAGTGAGACTTGCAGGGTTAAGGGGGCGGCCGCAGGCCTGGCTTCAGGAAACAAGTGGGGAGTTGTGTTCTCCCTTCTGCTGCGGCCTCAGTCTCCCTCGGAAAATGCTAGCATTCTGCCAGTGAGAGCTGGTGGGAGAGGTGCGGCTGCCCGAGTTCCTTTCTCTCGCCCAGTAACGTAGGGCACTCGTATACTAGACTCTCACGCACACACACTCCAGGTGTTTCCACTCTCCGGAACAGTGAGGCTCTACACCAGGGTACCCTACCCTACTGTTTCCTTGCGTTGTTACAGGAGCAGTGGGACTTGCATGCTCAAGGGGGCAGCTGCTGCCCTGGCTTCAGGAAACAAGTGGGGAGTTGTGTTCTCCATTCTGCCGCAGCCTCAGTCTCCCTCCGAAAATGGTTTTGGACTCGCTGGCAGTGCTCGCCCGCATTCACACAGCAAAATGTTTCCACCCTCAGGAAGGCCTAGTCTAGCCGAAGTAAGGAATTTCTACAGTGTGCTTCCCTCGACTTAAGTGGTTGGTTCTCGGCCTGCAAGCACCCCGGGGCAACGGTACTAGCCCCAGGAACAAGAGCTGAGCCGAGAGGCGTCTCCGGCCCCGGCCTTTCTTTTCCTCAGTTTTACATAGGGAAGCCGTTCGCCGGACTCTCAAGCACAGCGCACAGCATACAGCGTCCTCTCCGCTAGGGCCCGGCGGGATCTAAAGCGCGGTTTCTCCACAGTGTTGGGCCTTCCCAGGAGGGGCCTGCAACCTAGGCCTGCACGCACCCATTCCGGAGGAGTGCTAGCATTCTGCCACTGAGAGCTGGTTTGAGAGGTGCGGCTGCCCGAGTTCGTTTCTATCACCCAATAACGTAGTGGACTCGTCTCCCAGGGTCTCACGCACACACATTCCAAGTGTTTCTACTCTCGGGAACAGTGAGGCTCTGTAAAACACGGTCCCCTAACCTACTGTTTCCTTGCGTTGGTACGCGAGCAGTGAGACTTGCATGCACGCACAAGTGGGCAGCGGCAGGACTGACTTCAGGAAACAAGTGGGGAGTTGTGTTCTCCCCTCTGCCGCGGCCTCAGTCTCCCTCGGAAAATGGTTTTGGACTTGCTGGCAGGGCTCGCCCGCATTCACACAGCAAAATGTTTCCACCCTCAGGAAAGCCTAGTCTAGCCGAAGTAAGGAATTTCTACAGTGTGCTTCCCTCGACCTGGAGGTTGGCTCTCGGCCTGCAAGCACACCGGGGCAACGGTACTAGCCCCAGGAACAAGAGCTGAGCCGAGAGGCGGCTCCGGCCCCGGCCTTTCTTTTCCTCGGTTTTACATAAGGATGCCGTTCGTCGGGCTCTCAAGCACAGCGAACAGCATACAGCGTCCTCTCCACTAGGGACCGGCGGGAGCTAAGGCGCGGGTTCTCCACAGTGTTGTGCCTTCCCGGGAAGGGTCTCCAACTTAGGCCTGAACGCACACAGGCCGGAGGAGTGCTAGCATTCTGATACTGAGAGCTGGTGGGAGAGGTGCGGCTGCACGAATCCGTTTCTCTCGCCCAGTAACTCAGGGGACTCGTCTGCCAGGCTCTGACGCACAGGCACTCCAGGTGTTCCAACTACCCGCAGCAGTGAGGCTATGTACAACACGGTTCCGCTACATTACTGTTTCTTTGTTTTGGTAAGCGAGCATTGAGACTTGCAAGCCCAAGGGGGCGGCCGCTGGGCTGGCTACCGGAAACAAGAGGGGAGTTGTGTTCTCCCTTCTGCCGCGGCCTCAGTCTCCCTCGGAAAATGGTTTTGGACTCGCTGGCTGTTCTGGCCCGCATTCATACAGCAAAAGGTTTCCACCCTCAGGAAGGCCTAATCTGCCCGAGGTCGGGAATTTCTACACTGTGTTTCCCTCGACTTATTTGGTTGGCTCTCGGCCTGCAAGCACACCGGGGCAAGGGTACTAGCCCCAGGAACAAAAGCTGAGCCGAGAGGCGTCTCCGGCTCCGGCCTTTCTTTCCCTCGGTTTTACATAGGGAAGCCGTTCGCCGGGCTCTCAAGCACAGCGCAGAGGATACAGCGTCCTCTCCGCTAGGAAACGGTGGGATCTAAAGCGCGGTTCCTGCAGAGTGTTGGGACTTTCAAGGAGAGTCCTGAAACATAGGCCTACACGCACACATGCTGGAGGAGTGCTAGCATTCTGCCACTGAGAGCTGGTGGGAGAGGTGCGGATGCCCGAGTTCGTTTCTCTCGCCCAGTAACGTAGGGGACTCCTCTCCCAGGCTCTCATGCACACACACTCCAAGTGTTTCCACTCTCCGGAACAGTGAGGCTCTACAGCACGGTACCCTACCCTACTGTTTCCTTGCGTTGGTACGCGAGCAGTGAGAGTTGGATGGTAAAGGTGGCGGCCGCAGGCCTGGCTTCAGGAAACAAGTGGGGAGTTGTGTTCTCCCTTCTGCCGCGGCCTCAGTGTCCCTCGGAAAATGGTTTTGGACTCGCTGGCAGTGCTCGCCTGCATTCACACAGCAAAAGGTTTCCACCCTCAGGACGGCCTAGTCTGGCCAGTGGAACGAATTACATAGGGAAGCCGTTCGCCGGACTCTCAAGCACAGCGCACAGCATACAGCGTTCTCTCCGCTAGGGACCGGCGGGAGCTAAAGCGCGGTTTCTCCACAGTGTTGTGCCTTCCAGGGACGGGCCTGCAACTTAAGCCTGCACGCACACAGGCCGGAGGACTGCTAGCATTCTGCCACTGAGAGCTGGTGCGAGAGGAGCGGTTGCCCGAGTTCGTTTCTCTAGCCCAGTAACGTAGGGAACTCGTCTCCCAGGCTCTCACGCACACACACTCCAAGTGTTTCCACTCTCCGGAACAGTGAGGCTCGGTACAACACGGTCCCCTACCTTACTGTTTCCTTGTGTTAGTACGAGAGTGAGACTTGCAGGGTTAAGGGGGCGGCCGCAGGCCTGGCTTCAGGAAACAAGTGGGGAGTTGTGTTCTCCCTTCTGCCGCGGCCTCAGTCTCCCTCGGAAAATGGTTTTAGACTCGCTGGCAGTGCTCGCCCGCATTCACAGAGCAAAAGGTTTTGACCCTCAGGAAGGCCTAAACGGCCGAAGTCGGGGTTTTCTACAGTGTGTTTCCCTCGACTTAGGTGGTTGGTTCTCGGCCTGCAAGCACACCGGGGCAAGGGTACTAGCCCCAGGAACAAGAGCTGAGCCAAGAGGGGTCTCCGCCACCGGCCTTTCTTTCCCTCGGTTTTACATAAGGAAGCCTTTCGCCGGGCTCTCAAGCACAGCGCACAGAATACAGCGTCCTCTCCGCTAGGGACAGGCGGGAGCTTAAGCGCGGTTTCTCCACAGTGTTGGGCCTTTCAAGGAGGGGCCTGCAACTTAGGCCTGCACGCACACATGCTGAAGGAGTGCTAGCATTCTACCACTGGGAGCTGGTGGGAGACGTGCGGCTGCCCGAGTTCGTTTCTCTCGCCGGGTAAAGTAGGGGACTCTTCTCCCAGACTCTCACGCACACACACTTCAAGTGTTTCCACTCTCCGGAACCGTGAGGCTCTGTGCAACGTGGTCCCCTACCCTACTGTTTCCGTGCGTTGGTAAGGGAGCAGTGAGACTTGTATGCTCAAGGGGGTGGCCGCAGGCCTGGCTTCAGGAAACAAGTGGGGAGTTGTGTTCTCCCTTCTGCGGCGACCTCAGTGTCCCTCGGAAAATGGTTTTGGACTCGCTGGCTGTTCTGGCCCGCATTCATACAGCAAAAGGTTTCCACCCTCAGGAAGGCCTAATCTGGCCGAACACGGGAATTTCTACAGTGTGTTTCCCTCGACTTAGTTGCTTGGCCATCGGCCTGCGAGCACACCGTGGCAAGGGTACCAGCCCAAGGAACAAGAGCTGAGCCGAGAAGCGTCTCCGCCACCGGCCTTTCTTTATCTCAGTTTTACATAAGGAAGCCGTTCGCCGGGCTCTCAAGCACAGCGCACAGCATACAGCGTCCTCTCCGCTACAGACCGGCGGGAGGTAAAGCGCGGTTTCTCCACAGTGTTGGGCCTTTCAAGGAGAGTCCTGAAACATAGGCCTGCACGCACTCATGTTGGAGGAGTGCTAGCATTCTGCCACTGAGAGCTGGTGGGAGAGGTGAGGATGCCCGAGTTCGTTTCTCTCGCCTAGTAACGTAGGGGCCTCCTCTACCAGGCTCTCACGCACACACACTCCAAATGTTTCCACTCTCCGGAACAGTGAGGCTCTACAACACGATACCCTACCCTACTGTTTCCTTGCGTTGGTACGCGAGCAGTGAGAGTTGTATGGTAAAGGGGGCGGCCGCAGGCCTGGCTTCAGGAAACAAGTAGGGAGTTGTGTTCTCCCTTCTGCCGCGGCCTCAGTCTCCCTCGGAAAATGGTTCTGGACTCGATGGCAGTGCTTGCCCGCATTCACACAGCCAAAGGTTTCCACCCTCAGGAAGGCCTAATTTGGCCGAAGTCGGGATTTTGTAGTGTGTTTCACTCGACTTGGCTCTCGGCCTGCAAGCACACCGGGGCAAGGTTACTAGCCCCAGGAACAAGAGGTGGGCCGAGAGGCGTCTCCGCCACCGGCCTTTCTTTCCCTCGGTTTTACTTAAGGAAGCCGTTCGCCGGGCTCTCAAGCACAGTGCACAGCATACAGCGTCCTCTCCGCTACGGACCGGCGGGAGGTAAAGCGCGCTTTCTCCACAGTGTTGTGCCTTCCAGGGTGGGGCCTGCAACTTAGGCCTGCACGTACACAGGCCTGAGGAGTGCTAGCATTCTGATCCTGAGAGCTGGTGGGCGAGGTGCGGCTGCACGAATCCGTTTCTCTCGCCCAGGAACTTAGGGGACTCGTGTGCCAGGGTCTTACGCACAGGCACTCCAGGTGTTCCCACTCCCCGCAACAGTGAGGCTATCTACAACAGGGTTCCGCTACAGTACTGTTACGTTGTTTTAGTACGCGAGCAGTGAGACTTGCATTCCCAAGGGGGCGGCCGCTGGGCTGGCTTGAGGAAGCAAGTGGGGAGTTGTGTTCTCCGTTCTGCCGTGACCTCAGTCTCCCTCAGAAAATGGTTTTGGACTCGCTGGCAGTTCTCGCCCGGATTCATACAGCAAAAGGTTTTGACCCTCAGGAAGGCCTAATCTTGCCGAAGACGGGATTTTCTACAGTGTGTTTCCCTCGACTGAGTTGGTTGGCTCTCGGCCTGCAAGCACACCGGGGCAAGGGTACTAGCCCCAGGAACAAGAGCTGAGCCGAGAGGCGTCTCCAGCACCGGCCTTTCTTTCCCTCGGTTTTACATAGGGAAGCCGTTCGCCGGGCTCTCAAGCACAGCGCCGAGCATACAGCCTCCTCTCTGCTAGGGACCAGGGGAGCTAAAGCGCGGTTTCTCCACAGTGTTGGGCCTTTCAAGGAGGGGCCCGCAACTTAGGCCTGCACGCACACATGCCGGCGGAATGCTAGCATTCTGCCACTGAGAGCTGGTGGGAGAGGTGCGGCTGCCCGAGTTCGTTTCTCTCACCCAGCAAAGTAGGGGACTCCTCTCCCAGGCTCTCACGCAGATATACTCCAAGTGTTTCCACCCTCGAGAACAGTGAGGCTCTGTACAACACGGTCCCCTACCCTACTGTTTCTGTGCGTTGGTACCCGAGAAATGAGAGTTGCATGTGTAAGGGGGCGGCCGCAGGCCTGGATTCAGGAATCAAGTGGGGAGTTGTGTTCTCCCTTCTGCCGCGGCCTCAGTCTCCCTCGGAAAATGGTTTTGGACTCGCTGGCAGTGCTCGCCCGCATTCGCACAGCAAAACGTTTCCACCCTCAGGAAGGCCTAAACTGGCCGAAGTCGGGATTTTCTGCAGTGTGTTTCCCTCGACTGAGTTGGATGGCTCTCGGCCCGCAAGCACACCGGGGCAAGAGTACTAGCCTCAGGAACAAGAGCTGAGCCGAGAGGCGTCTCCACCACCGGCATTTCTTTCCCTCCGTTTTACATAAGGAAGCCGTTCGCCGGGCTCTCAAGCACAGCACACAGCATACAGCGTGCTCTCCGCTAGGGACCGGCGGGAGCTAAAGCGCGCTTTCTCCACAGTGTTGGGCCTTTCAAGGAGGGCCCTGCACCTTCGGCCTGCACGCACACAGGCCGGAGGAGTGCTAGCGTTCTGCCACTGAGAGCTGTTGCGAGACGTGCGGATGCCCGAGTTCGTTTCTTTCGCCCAGTAAAATAGGGGACTCGTCTCCCAGGCTCTCACGCACACACACTCCAAGTGTTTCCACTCTCCGGAACAGTGAGGCTCTGTATAACACGGTCTCCTACCCTACTATATCCTTGCGTTGGTACGCGACCAGTGAGACCTGTATGCTGAAGGGGGCGGCCGCAGGCCTGACTTCAGGAATCAAGTGGGGAGTTGTGTTCTCCCTTCTGCCGCGGCCTCAGTCTCCCTCGCTAAATGGTTTTGGACTCGCTGGCAGTGCTCGCCCGCATTCACACTGCAAAGTGTTCGACCTTCAGGAAGGCCTAATCTGGCCGAAGTCGGGATTATCTACAGTGTGTTTCCCTCGACTTAGGAGGTTCGCTCTCGGCCTGCAAGCACACCGGGGCAAGGTTACTAGCCGCAGGAATAAGAGCTGAGCCGAGAGGCGTCTCCGGCACCGGCCTTTCTTTCCCTCGATTTTACATAAGGATGCCGTTCGCCGGGCTCTCAAGCACAGCGAACAGCATACAGCGTCCTCTCCGCTAGGGACCGGCGGGAGCTAAAGCGCGGGTTCTCCACAGTGTTGTGCCTTCCCGGGAAGGGCCTCCGACTTAGGCCTGCACGCACACAGGCCGGAGGAGTGCTAGCATTCTGATACTGAGAGCTGGTGGGAGAGGTGCGGGTGCACGAATCCGTTTCTCTCGCCCAGTAACTTAGGGCACTCGTCTGCCAGGCTCTGACGCACAGGCACTCCAGGTGTTCCAACTACCCGCAGCAGTGAGGCTATGTACAACACGGTTCCCCTACATTACTGTTTCTTTGTTTTGGTCAGCGAGCAGTGAGACTTGCAAGCCCAAGGGGGCGGTCGCTGGGCTGGCTACCGGAAACAAGAGGGGAGTTGTGTTCTCCCTTCTGCCGCGGCCTCAGTCTCCCTCGGAAAATGGTTTTGGACTCGCTGGCTGTTCTGGCCCGCATTCATACAGCAAAAGGTTTCCACCCTCAGGAAGGCCTAATCTGCCCGAGGTCGGGAATTTCTACAGTGTGTTTCCCTCGACTTAGTTGCTTGGCCATCGGCCTGCGAGCACACCGTGGCAAGGGTACCAGCCCAAGGAACAAGAGCTGAGCCGAGAGGCGCCTCCGGCACCGGCCTTTCTTTCCCTCGGTTTTACATAGAGAAGCCGTTCGCCTGGCTCTCAAGCACAGCGCACAGCATTCATCATTTTCTCCGCTAGGGAGCGGCGTGAGTTAAAGCGCGGTTTCTCCACAGTGTTGTGCCTTTCAAGGAGGGGCCTTCAACTTAGGCCTGTAGGCACACATGGAGGAGGAGTGCTAGCATTCTGCCAGTGAGAGCTGGTGGGAGAGGTGCGGCTGCCCGAGTTCCTTTCTCTCGCCCAGTAACGTAGGGCACTCGTATACCAGGCTCTCACGCACACACACTCCAGGTGTTTCCACTCTCCGGAACAGTGAGGCTCTACACCAGGGTACCCTACCCTACTGTTTCTTTGCGTTGGTACACGAGCAGTGGGACTTGCATGCTCAAGGGGGCAGCCGCTGCCCTGGCTTCAGGAAACAAGTGGGGAGTTGTGTTCTCCCTTCTGCCGCGGCCTCAGTCTCCCTCGGAAAATGGTTTTGGACTCGCTGGCAGTGCTCGCCCGCATTCACACAGCAAAATGTTTCCACCCTCAGGAAGGCCTAGTCTAGCAGAAGTTAGGAATTTCTACAGTGTGTTTCCCTCGACTTAAGTGGTTGGTTCTCGGCCTGCAAGCACCCCGGGGCAACGGTACTAGCCCCAGGAACAAGAGCTGAGCCGAGAGGCGTCTCCGCCAGCGGCCTTTCTTTATCTCAGTTTTACATAAGGAAGCCGTTCGCCGGGCTCTCAAGCACAGCGCACAGCATACAGCGTCCTCTCCGCTACAGACCGGCAGATGGTAAAGCGCGGTTTCTCCACAGTGTTGGGCCTTTCAAGGAGAGTCCTGAAACATAGGCCTGCACGCACTCATGTTGGAGGAGTGCTAGCATTCTGCCACTGAGAGCTGGTGGGAGAGGTGCGGATGCCCGAGTTCGTTTCTCTCGCCTAGTAACGTAGGGGCCTCGTCTACCAGGCTCTCACGCACACACACTCCAAATGTTTCCACTCTCCGGAACAGTGAGGCTCTACAACACGATACCCTACCCTTCTGTTTCCTTGCGTTGGTACGCGAGCAGTGAGAGTTGTATGGTAAAGGGGGCGGCCGCAGGCCTGGCTTCTGGAAACAAGTAGGGAGTTGTGTTCTCCCTTCTGCCGCGGCCTCAGTCTCCCTCGGAAAATGGTTTTGGACTCGATGGCAGTGCTTGCCCGCATTCACACAGCCAAAGGTTTCCACCCTCAGGAAGGCCTAATTTGGCCGAAGTCGGGATTTTCTAGTGTGTTTCCCTCGACTTGGCTCTCGGCCTGCAAGCACACCGGGGCAAGGTTACTAGCCCCAGGAACAAGATGTGGGCCGAGACGCGTCTCTGCCACCGGCCTTTCTTTCCCTCGGTTTTACTTAAGGAAGCCGATCGCCGGGCTCTCAAGCACAGTGCACAGCATACAGCGTCCTCTCCACTACGGCCGGCGGGAGGTAAAGCGCGCTTTCTCCACAGTGTTGTGACTTCCAGGGTGGGGCCTGCAACTTAGGCCTGCACGTACACAGGCCTGAGGAGTGCTAGCATTCTGATCCTGAGAGCTGGTGGGCGAGGTGCGGCTGCACGAATCCGTTTCTCTCGCCCAGGAACTTAGGGGACTCGTGTGCCAGGCTCTTACGCACAGGCACTCCAGGTGTTCCCACTCCCCGCAACAGTGAGGCTATCTACAACAGGGTTCCGCTACAGTACTGTTACTTTGTTTTAGTACGCGAGCAGTGAGACTTGCATTCCCAAGGGGGCGGCCGCTGGGCTGGCTTGAGGAAGCAAGTGGGGAGTTGTGTTCTCCCTTCTGCCGTGACCTCAGTCTCCCTCGGAAAATGGTTTTGGACTCGCTGGCAGTTCTCGCCCGGATTCATACAGCAAAAGGTTTTGACCCTCAGGAAGGCCTAATCTGGCCGAAGTCGGGATTTTCTGCAGTGTGTTTCCCTCGACTGAGTTGGTTGGCTCTCGGCCCGCAAGCACACCGGGGCAAGAGTACTAGCCCCAGGAACAAGAGCTGAGCCGAGAGGCTTCTCCGCCACCGGCATTTCTTTCCCTCCGTTTTACATAAGGAAGCCGTTCGCCGGGCTCTCAAGCACAGCACACAGCATACAGCGTGCTCTCCGCTAGGGACCGGCGGGAGCTAAAGCGCGGTTTCTCCACAGTGTTGCGCCTTTCAAGGAGGGCCCTGCACCTTAGGCCTGCACGCACACAGGCCGGAGGACTGCTAGCGTTCTGCCACTGAGAGCTGTTGCGAGACGTGCGGATGCCCGAGTTCGTTTCTTTCGCCCAGTAAAATAGGGGACTCGTCTCCCAGGCTCTCACGCACACACACTCCAAGTGTTTCCACTCTCCGGAACAGTGAGGCTCTGTATAACACGGTCTCCTACCCTACTATATCCTTGCGTTGGTACGCGACCAGTGAGACCTGTATGCTGAAGGGGGCGGCCGCAGGCCTGGCTTCAGGAAACAAGTGGGGAGTTGTGTTCTCCCTCTGCCGCAACCTCAGTGTCCCCCGGAAATTGGTTTTGGACTCGCTGGCTGTTCTCGCCCGCATTCATACAGCAAAAGTTTTCCACCCTCAGGAAGGCCTAATATGGCCGAACACGGGATTTTCTACAGTGTGTTTCCCTAGAGATAGTTGCTTGGCTCTCGCCTGCGAGCACACCGTGGCAAGGCTACCAGCCCAAGGAACAAGAGCTGAGCCGAGAGGCGTCTCCGCCACCGGCCTTTCTTTATCTCAGTTTTACATAAGGAAGCCGTTCGCCGGGCTCTCAAGCACAGCGGACAGCATACAGCGTCCTCTCCGCTACGGACCGGCGGGAGGTAAAGCGCGGTTTCTCCACAGTGTTGGGCCTTTCAAGGAGAGTCCTGAAACATAGGCCTGCACGCACTCATGTTGGAGGAGTGCTAGCCTTCTGCCACTGACAGCTGGTGGGACAGGTGCGGATGCCCGAGTTCGTTTCACTCGCCTAGTAACGTAGGGGACTCCTCTCCCAGGCTCTCACGCACACACACTCCAAGTGTTTCCACTCTCTGGAACAGTGAGGCTCTTTACAACACGGTCCCCTGCCTTACTGTTTCCTTGCGTTGGTACGCGAGCAGTGAGACTTGCATGCTCATGGGAGCGGCCGCTGGGCTGGCTTCAGGAAAGAAGTGGGGAATTGTGTTCTCCCTTCTACCGCGGAATCCGTCTCCCTGGAAAATGGTTTTGGACTCGCTGGCAGCGCTCGCCCGCATTCACACAGCAAAAGGTTTCCACACTCAGGAAGGCCTAATCTGGCCGAAGTCGGGGTTTTCTGCAGCGTGTTTCCATCGACTTAGTTGGTTGGCTCTCGGCCTGCAAGTACACCGGGGAAAGGGTACTAGCCCCAGGAACAAGAGCTGAGCCGAGAGGCATCTCCGCCACCGGCCTTTCTTTCCCTCAGTTTTTTTTTTAATTTTCTTATTCTTATGTTAAACACCATATATTACATCATTAATTTTTGCTGCAGTGTTCCATGACTCATTGTTTCTTCATAACACCCAGTGCTCCATGCAGAACGTGCCCTCCTCAATACCCATCACCAGGCTAACACATCCCCCTACGCCCCTCCCCTCTAGAACCCTCAGTTTGTTTTTCAGAGTCCTTCATCTGTCATGGTTCCTCTCTCCCTCTCACATACTCCCCTTCTCTTCCTTTCCTGTTACCTTCTTTCTCTTTTTTCTTAAAATATGTTGCGTTATTTGTTTCAGAAGTACAGATCTGTGATTCAACACTCTTGCACAATTCACAGGGCTCACCGTAGCACATATCCTCCCAAATGTCTATCACCAAGCCACCCCATCCCTCCAAACCCCAACCACTCCAGTAACACTCAGTTTGTTTCCTGAGATTAAGAATTCCTCATATCCGTGAGGTCATGCGATACATGTCTTTCTCTGATTGACATATTTCATTCAACATAACACCCTCCAGTTCCATCCACGTCGCTGCCAATGGCAAGATCTCATTACTTTTGACGGCTGCATAATATTCCATTGTGTATATATACCACCACTTCTTTATCCATTCATCTGTCGATGGACATCTTGGCTCTTTCCACAGTTTGGCTATTGTGGATATTGCTGCTATAAACATTGGGGTACACGTACACCTTCGGGTCCCTACATTTGTATCTTTGGGGTAAATACCCAGTAGTGCAATTGCTGGATCAAACGATAGCTCTAATTTCAACTGTTTGAGGAACCTCCATACTGTTTTCCAGAGTGGTTGCACCGGCTTGCATTCCCTCCAACAGTGTAGGAGGTTTCCCCTTTCTCCACATGCCCGCCAACATCTGTCGTTCCCTCACTTGTTAATTTTAGCCATTCTGACGGGTGTGATATGGCATCTCATTGAGGTTTTGAATTGGATATCCCTGATGCCGAGCGATGTTGAGCACTTTTTCATGTGCCTGTTGGCCATTTGGATGTCTTCTTTGGAAAAATGTCTCCTCATGTCTTCTGCCCATTTCTTGATTGGATTATTTGATCTTTGGGTGTTGAGTTTGATAAGTTCTTTATAGATTTTGTATACTAGCCCTTTATCTGATATGTCATTTGTAAATATTTTCTCCCATCCTGTCGGTTGTCTTTTGGGGTTGTGGACTGTTTCTTTTGCTGTGCAAAAGCTTTTTTTTTATTTTTTAATGTTATGTTAATCACTATATATTACATCATTAGTTTCTCGTGCAGTGTTCCATTATTCATTGATACTGGAATGGTTGGGGTGGGAGGGATGGGGTGGCTGGGTGATAGACATTGGGGAGGGTATGTGCTATGGTGAACGCTGTGAATTGTGCAAGATTGCTGAATCACAGATCTGTACTTCTGAAACAAATAACGCAACATATTTTAAGAAAAATAAAAGAAGAAGATAACAGGAGAGGAAGAGAAGGGGAGTATTTCAAAGGGGGAGACGAACCATGAGAGATGATGGATTCTGAGAAACAAACTGAGGGTTCTAGAGGAGAGGGGGGTAGGGGGATGGGTTAGCCTGGTGATGGATATTGAGGAGGGCACTTTCTGCATGGAGCACTGGGTGTTATGAACAAACAATGAATCATGGAAGACTGCACCAAAAACGAATGATGTAATATACCATTCTTAAGTTATGATTAACATAACAATTAAGAAAAAAGCTTATGCACAGCAAGACAAACACTCCACATACCCAAAAGACAACCGACAGAATGGGAGAAAATATTGGCAAATGACATATCAGATAAAGGGCTAGTATCCCAAATCTATAAAGAACTTATCAAACTCAACACCCAAAGAACAAATAATCCAATCAAGAAATGGGCCGAAGAAATGAACAGACATTTTTCCAAAGAAGACATCCAAATGGCCAACAGGCACATGAAAAAGTGCTCAACAACGCTCGGCATCAGGGAAATCCAAAACAAACCTCAATGAGATACCACCTCACACCCGTCAGAATGGCTAAAATTAACAAGTCAGGGAACGACAGATGTTGGCGGGGATGTGGAGAAAGGGGAACCCTCCTCCACTGTTGGTGGGAATGCAAGCTGGTAAAACGACTCTGGAAAACAGTATGGAGGATCCTCAAACAGTTGAAATTAGTGCTACCGTTCGATACAGCAATTGACTACTGGGTATTTAACACAAATATACAAATGTAGGGACCGAAAGGGGTACGTGTACCCCAAAGTTTATAGCAGCAAAGTCCACAATAGCCAAACTGTGGAAAGAGCCAAGATGTCCATCAACAGATGAATGGATAAAGAAGAGGTGGTATATATACACAATGGAATATTATGCAGCCGTCAAAAGGAATGAGATCTTACCATTTGCAACGTCGTGGATGCAACTGAAGGGTGTTCTGTTGAGTGAAATAAGTCAATCAGAGAAAGACACGTATTGCATGAGCTCACGGATGTGAGGATTTTTTAATCTCAGGAAACAAACTGAGTGACTGGAGTGGTTGGGGGTTGGAGGGATGGGGTGGCTGGGTGATAAACATTGGGGAGGGAATGTGCTACGGTGAGCGCTGTGAATTGTGCAAGACTGTTGAATCACAGATCTGTACTTCTGAAAGAAAAAACGCAACACATTTTAAGAAAAAGGAAAAGAAGAAGATAACAGGAGTGGAAGAGAAGGGGAGTATGTCAGAGGGGGAGACGAACCATGAGAGATGATGGACTCTGAAAAACAAAGTGAGGGCTCTAGAGGGGAGGGGGTAGGGGTTTGGGTTAGCCTGGTGATGGGTATTGAGGAGGGCACGTTCTGCATGGAGCACTGGGTTTTATGAACAAAAAATGAATCATGGAACACTGCACCAAAAACTAATGATGTAATATATTGTGATTAACATAACAATAAAAAAAAGCTTTTGCACAGCAAAAGAAACAGTCCACAAAACCAAAAGACAACTGACAGAATGGGAGAAAATATTTGCAAATGACATATCAGATAAAGGGCTAGTATCCAAAATCTATAAAGAAGTTATCAAACTCAACACCCAAAGAAAAAATAATCCAATCAAGAAATGGGCCGAAGACATGAACACACATTTTTCCAAAGAAGACATCCAAATGGCCGACAGGCACATGAAAAAGTGCTCAACATCGCTCGGCATCAAGGAAATCCAAATCAAAACCTCAATGAGATACCACCTGACACCCGTCAGAATGGCTAAAGTTAACAAGTCAGGGAACGACAGATTTTGGCGGGGATGTGGAGAAAGGGGAACCCTCCTCCACTGTTGGTGGGAATGCAAGCTAGTGCAACCACTCTGGAAAAGAGTATGGAGGATCCTCAAACAGTTGAAATTAGTGCTACCGTTCGATCCAGCAATTGACTACTGGGTATTTAACACAAAGATACAAATGTAGGGACCCGAAGGGGTACGTGTACCGCAATGTTTATAGCAACAATGTCCACAATAGCCAAACTGTGGAAAGAGCCAAGATGTCCATCGACAGATGAATGGATAAGGAAGAGGTGGTATATATACACAATGGAATATTACGCAGCCTTCAAAAGGAATGAGATGTTGCCATTTGCAAAGACGTGGTTGGAACTGGAGGGTGTTATGTTGAGTGAAATAAGTTAATCAGAGGAAGACATGTAACGCATGACCTCACAGATATGAGGAATTCTTAATATCAGGAAACAAACTGACTGTTACTGGAGTGTTAGGGGGTGTGAGGGATGGGGTGGCTGGGTGATAGACATTGGGGAGAGTATGTGCTACGGTGAGGGCTGTGAATTGTGCAAGACTGTTGAATCACAAATCTGTACTTCTGAAACAAATAACGCAACATATTTTAAGAAAAAGAAAAAGAAAAAGAAGATAACAGGAGAGGAAGAGAAGGGGAGTATGTCAGAGGGGGACACGAACCATGACAGATGATGGACTCTGAAAAACAAAGGGAGGGTCTAGATGGGAGGGCGGGAGGGGTTTGGGTTATCCTGGTGATGGGTATTGAGGAGGGCATGTTCTGCATGGAGCACTGGGTGTTATGAACAAACAATGAATCATGGAACACTACGAAAAACTAATGATGTAATATATGGTGATTAACATAACAATAAAAAATTTAAAAAAAGCTTTTGCACAGCTAAAGAAACAGTCCACAAAACCAAAAGACACCCGACAGAATGGGAGAAAATATTGACAAATGACATAGCAGATAAAGGGCTAGTATCCAAAATGTATAAAGAACTTATCAAACTCAACACCCAAAGAACATATATTCCAATCAAGAAATGGCCCGAAGACATGAACAGACATTTTTCCAAAGAAGACATCCAAATGGCCAACAGGCACTTGAAAAAGTGCTCAACATCGCTCGGCATCAGGGAAATCCAAATCAAAACCTCAATGAGATACCACCTCACACTCGTCAGAATGGCTAAAATTAACAAGTCAGTGAAGACAGATTTTGGCGGGGTTGTGGAGAAAGGGGAACCCTCCTACACTGTTGGTGGGAATGCAAGCTGGTGCAACCACTCTGGAAAACACTATGGAGGATCCTCAAACAGTTGAAATTAGTGCTACCGTTCGATCCAGCAATTGACTACTGGGTAGTTAACACAAAGATTCAAATGTAGGGACCCGAAGGGGTACGTGTACCGCAATGTTTATAGCAACAATGTCCACAATAGTCAAACTGTGGAAAGAGCTAAGATGTCCATCGACAGATGAATGGATAAAGAAGAGGTGGTATATATACACAATGGAATATTATGCAGCCGTCAAAAGGAATGAGATGTTGCCATTTGCAAAGACGTGGATGGAACTGGAGGGTGTTATGTTGAGTGAAATAAGTCAATCAGGGAAAGACATGTATCGCATGACCTCACTGATATGAGGAATTCTTAATCTCAGGAAACAAACTGAGTGTTACTGGAGTGTTTGGGGGTGGGAGGGATGGGGTGGCTGGGTGATAGACATTGGGGAGAGTATGTGTTACGGTGAGCGCTGTGAATTGTGCAAGACTGTTGAATCACAGATCTGTACTTCTGAAACAAATAAAGCAACATATTTTAAGAAAAAGTAAAAGAAGAAGATAACAGGAGAGGAAGAGAAGGGGAGTATGTCAGAGGGGGAGACGAACCATGACAGATGATGGACTCTGAAAAACAAAGTGAGGGTTCTAGAGGGGAGGGCGGTAGGGGTTTGGGTTAGCCTGGAGACGGGTATTGGGGAGGGCACGTTCTGCATGGAGCACTCGGTGTTATGAACAAACAATGAATCATGGAACACTGCACCAAAAACTAATGATGTAATATATGGTGATTAACATAACAATAAAAACGCTTTTGCACAGCAAAAGAAACAGTCCACAAAACCAAAAGACAACCGACAGAATGGGAGAAAATATTTGCAAATGACATATCAGATAAAGGGCTAGTCTCCAAAATCCATAAAGAACTTATCAAACTCAACACCCAAAGAACAAATAATCCAATCAAGAAATGGGCCGAAGACATGAACAGACATTTTTCCAAAGAAGACCTCCAAATGGCCAATAGGCACATGAAAAAGTGCTCAACATCGCTCGGCATGAGGGAAATCCAAATCAAACCCTCAATGAGATACCACCTCACACCCGTCAGAATGGCTAAAATTAACAAGTCAGGGAATGACAGATGTTGGCGGGGTTGTGGAGAAAGGGGAACCCTCCTACACTGTTGGTGGGAAGGCAAGCTGGTGCAACCACTCTGGAAAACACTATGGAGGATCCTCAAACAGTTGAAATTAGAGCTACCATTCGATCCAGCAATTGCACTACTGGGTATTTACCACAAAGATACAAATGTAGGGACCCGAACGGGTACGTGTACCCCAATGTTTATAGCAGCAATGTCCAAAATAGGTAAATTGTGGAAAGAGCGAAGATGTCCATCGGCAGATGAACGGATAAAGAAGAAGTGGTGTATATACACAATGGAATATTATACAGCCGTCAAAAGGAATGAGATCATGCCATTTGCAACGACGCGGATGGAACTGGAGGGTGCTATGTTGAGTGAAATAAGTGAATCAGAGAAATACACCTATCGCATGACTCACTGATATGAGGAATTTTTAATCTCAGGAAAGAAACTGTTTGAATGGAGTGGTTGGGGCTGGGAGGGATGGGTTGGCTGGGTGATAGACATTGGGGAAGTATGTGCCACGGTGAGCGCTGTGAATTGTGCAAGACTGGTGAATCACAGATCTGTACTTCTGAATCAAATAACGCAACATATATTAAGAAAAGAGAAAAAAAGAAATAGATAACAGGAGATGAAGAGAGGGGGAGTATGTCAGACGGGGAGACGAACCATGAGAGATGATGGACTCTGAAAAACAAACTGAGGGTTCTAGAGGGGAGGGGGGTATGGGGATCGGTTAGCCTGGTGATGGGTATTGAGGAGGGCACGTTCTGCATGGAGCAGTGGGTGTTATGAACAAACAATTAATCATGGAACAGTGCACCAAAAACTAATGATGTAATATATGGTGATTAACATAACAATAAAAAAATTAAAAAAAAAAGATTTTGCACAGCAAAAGAAACAGTCCACAAAACCAAAAGACAACCGACAGAATGGGAGAAAATATGTGCAAATGACATATCAGATAAAGGGCTAGTATCCAAAATCGATAAAGAACTTATGAAACTCAACACCCAAAGAACACATAATCCAATCAAGAAATGGGCCGAAGACATGAACAGACATTTTTTCAAAGAAGACATCCAAATGGCCAACAGGCACATGAAAAAGTGCTCAACATAGCTCGGTATCAGGGAAATCCAAATCAAAACCTCAATGAGATACCACCTCACACCCGTCAGAATGGCTAAAATTAACAAGTCAGGGAACGACAGATGTTGGCGGGCATGTGGAGAAAGGGGAACCCTCCTACACTGTTGGTGGAAATGCAAGCTGGTGCAACCACTCTGGAAAACACTATGGAGGATCCTCAAACAGTTGAAATTAGCGCTACCGTTCGATCCAGCAATTGACTACTGGGTGTTTAACACAAAGATACAAATGTAGGGACCCGAAGGTGTACGTGTACCCCAAAGTTTATAGCAGCAATGTCCACAATAGCCAAACTGTGGAAAGAGCCAAGATGTCCATTGACAGATGAATGGATAAAGAAGAGGTGGTATATATACACAATGGAATATTATGCAGCCTTCTAAAGGAATGAGATGTTGCCATTTGCAAAGACGTGGATGGAACTGGAGGGTGTTATGTTGAGTGAAATAAGTCAATCAGAGAAAGACATGTATCGCATGACCTCACTGATATGAGGAATTCTTAATCTCAGGAAACAAACTGGGTTTTACTGGAGTGGTTGTGGGTGGGAGGGATGGGGTGGCTGGGTGATAGACATTGGGGAGGATATGTGCTACGGTGAGCACTGTCGATTGTGCAAGACTGTTGAATCACAGATCTGTACTTCTGAAACAAATAAAGCAACATATTTTAAGAAAAAGAAAAAGAAGAAGATAACAGGAGAGGAAGAGAAGGGGAGTATGTCAGAGGGGGAGACGAACCATGACAGATGATGGACTTTGAAAAACAAAATGAGGGTTCTAGAGGGGAGGGCGGTAGGGGTTCGGGTTTGCCTGGTGATGGGTATTGAGGAGGGCACGTTCTGCATGGAGGACTGGGTGTTATGAACAAACAATGAATCATGGAACACTGCACCAAAAACTAATGATGTAATATATGGTGATTAACATAACAATAAAAAAGCTTTTGCACAGCAAAAGAAACAGCCCACAAAACCAAAAGACAACCGACAGAATGGGAGAAAATATTTGCAAATGACATATCAGATAAAGGGCTAGTATCCAAAATCTATAAAGAACTTATCAAACTCAACACCCAAAGAACAAATAATCCAATCAAGAAATGGGCCGAAGACATGAACAGACATTTTTCCAAAGAAGACCTCCAAATGGCCAATAGGCACATGAAAAAGTGCTCAACATCGCTCGGCATGAGGGAAATCCAAATCAAAACCTCAATGAGATACCACCTCACACCCGTCAAAATGGCTAAAATTAACAAGTCAGGGAACGACAGATGTTGGCGGGGATGTGGAGAAAGGGGAAGCCTCCTACACTGTTGGTGGGAAGGCAAGCTTGTTTAAGCACTCTGGAAAACAGTATGGAGGTTCCTCAAAGAGTTGAAATTAGAGCTACCGTTCGATCCAGCAATTGACTACTGGGTATTTACCACAAAGATACAAATGTAGGGACCCGAAGGGGTACGTGTACCCAAAGTTTATAGCAGCAATGTCCACAATAACCAAACTGTGGAAAGAGCCAAGAGGTCCATCGACAGATGAATGGATAAAGAAGAAGTGGTATATATACACAAGGGAATATTATGCAGCCGTCAAAAGGAATGAGATCTTGCCATTTGCAATGACGTGGATGGAACTGGAGGGTGTTATGTTGAGTGAAATAGGTCACTCAGAGAAAGCCACGTATCGCATGACCTCACTGATATGAGGAATTCTTAATCTTAGGAAACAAACTGAGTGTTACTGGAGTGGTTGGAGGTGGGAGGGATGGGTTGGCTGGGTCATAGACATTGGGGAGGGTATGTGCCACGGTGAGCGCTGTGAATTGTGCAACACTGTTGAATCACAGATCTGTACTTCTGAATCAAATAACGCAACATATTTTAAGAAAAAAGAAAAAGAATTAGATAACAGGAGATGAAGAGAGGGGGAGTATGTCAGACGGGGAGAAGAACCATGAGAGATGATGGACTCTGAAAAACAAACTGAGGGTTCTAGAGGGGAGGGGGGTAGGGGGATCGGTTAGCCTGGTGATGGGTACAGAGGAGGGCAGGTTCTGCATGCAGCATTGGGTGTTATGAACAAACAATGAATCATGGAACACTGCACGAAAAACTAATGATGTAATATATGGTGCTTCACATAACAATAAAAAATTTAAAAAAAAGCTTTTGCAGAGCTAAAGAAACAGTCCACAAAACCAAAAGACACCCGACAGAATGGGAGAAAATATTTGCAAATGACATATCAGATAAAGGGCTAGTATCCAAAATCTATAACTAACTTATAAAACTCAACACCCAAAGAACATATAATCCAATCAAGAAAGGGGCCGAAGATATGAACAGACATTTTTCCAAAGAAGACATTCAAATGGCCAACAGGCACATGAAAAAGTGCTCAACATCGCTCGGCATCAGGGAAATCCAAATCAAAACTTCAATGAGATACCACCTCACACCCGTCAGAATGGCTAAAATTAACAAGTCAGGGAACGACAGATGTTGGCGGGGATGTGGAGAAAGGGGAACCCTCCTCCACTGTTGGTGGGAATGCAAGCTGGTGCAACCACTCTGGAAAACAGTATGGAGGATCCTTAAACAGTTGAAATTAGTGCTACCGTTCGATCCAGCAATTGACTACTGGGTATTTAACACAAAGATACAAATGTAGGGACCCGAAGGGGTACGTGTACCCCAAAGTCTATAGCAGCAATGTCCACAATAGCCAAACTGTGGAAAGAGCCAAGATGTCCATCGACAGATGAATGGATAAAGAAGAGGTGGAATATATACACAATGGAATATTATGCAGCCTTCAAAAGGAATGAGATGTTGCCATTTGCAAAGACGTGGATGGAACGGTAGGGTGTTATGTTGAGTGAAATAAGTCAATCAGAGAAAGACACGTATCGCATGACCTCACTGATATGAGGAATTCTTAATCTCAGGAAACAAACTGAGTGTTACTGGAGTGGTTGTGGGTGCGAGGGATGGGGTGGCTGGGTGATAGACAATGGGGACGGTATGTGCTACGGTGAGCGCTGTGCATTGTGCAAGACTGTTGAATCACAGATCTGTACTTCTGAAACAAATAACGCAACATATTTTAAGAAAAAGAAAAAGAAGATAACAGGAGAGGAAGAGAAGGGGAGTATGTCAGTGGGGGACACGAACCATGAGAGATAATGGACTCTGAAAAACAAAGGGAGGGTCTAGAGGGGAGGGCGGGAGGGGTTTGGGTTATCCTGGTGATGGGTATTGAGGAGGGCACGTTCTGCATGGAGCACTAGGTGTTATGAACAAACAATGAATCATGGAACACTGTAGGAAAAACTAATGATATAATATATGGTGATTAACATAACAATAAAAAATATTAAAAAAAGCTTTTGCACAGCTAAAGAAACAGTCCACAAAACCAAAAGACACCCGACAGAATGGGAGAAAATATTGACAAATGACATAGCAGATAAAGGGCTAGTATCCAAAATGTATAAAGAACTTATCAAACTCAACACCCAAAGAACATATAATCCAATCAAGAAATGGGCCGAAGACATGAACAGACATTTTTCCAAAGAAGACATCCATGGCCAACAGGCACATGAAAAAGTGCTAAACATCGCTCGGCATCAGGGAAATCAATCAAAACCTCAATGAGATACCACCTCACACCCGTCAGAATGGCTAAAATTAACAAGTCAGTGAAGACAGATTTTGGCGGGGTTGTGGAGAAAGGGGAACCCTCCTACACTGTTGGTGGGAATGCAAGCTGGTGCAACCACTCTGGAAAACACTATGGAGGATCCTCAAACAGTTGAAATTAGAGCTACCATTCGATCCAGCAATTGCACTACTGGGTATTTACCACAAAGATACAAATGTAGGGACCCGAACGGGTACGTGTACCCCAATGTTTATAGCAGCAATGTCCAAAATAGGTAAATTGTGGAAAGAGCGAAGATGTCCATCGGCAGATGAACGGATAAAGAAGAAGTGGTGTATATACACAATGGAATATTATACAGCCGTCAAAAGGAATGAGATCATGCCATTTGCAACGACGCGGATGGAACTGGAGGGTGCTATGTTGAGTGAAATAAGTGAATCAGAGAAATACACCTATCGCATGACTCACTGATATGAGGAATTTTTAATCTCAGGAAAGAAACTGTTTGAATGGAGTGGTTGGGGCTGGGAGGGATGGGTTGGCTGGGTGATAGACATTGGGGAAGTATGTGCCACGGTGAGCGCTGTGAATTGTGCAAGACTGTTGAATCACAGATCTGTACTTCTGAATCAAATAACGCAACATATATTAAGAAAAGAGAAAAAAAGAAATAGATAACAGGAGATGAAGAGAGGGGGAGTATGTCAGACGGGGAGACGAACCATGAGAGATGATGGACTCTGAAAAACAAACTGAGGGTTCTAGAGGGGAGGGGGGTATGGGGATCGGTTAGCCTGGTGATGGGTATTGAGGAGGGCACGTTCTGCATGGAGCAGTGGGTGTTATGAACAAACAATTAATCATGGAACAGTGCACCAAAAACTAATGATGTAATATATGGTGATTAACATAACAATAAAAAAATAAAAAAAAAAAGATTTTGCACAGCAAAAGAAACAGTCCACAAAACCAAAAGACAACCGACAGAATGGGAGAAAATATGTGCAAATGACATATCAGATAAAGGGCTAGTATCCAAAATCGATAAAGAACTTATCAAACTCAACACCCAAAGAACACATAATCCAATCAAGAAATGGGCCGAAGACATGAACAGACATTTTTTCAAAGAAGACATCCAAATGGCCAACAGGCACATGAAAAAGTGCTCAACATAGCTCGGTATCAGGGAAATCCAAATCAAAACCTCAATGAGATACCACCTCACACCCGTCAGAATGGCTAAAATTAACAAGTCAGGGAACGACAGATGTTGGCGGGCATGTGGAGAAAGGCGAACCCTCCTACACTGTTGGTGGAAATGCAAGCTGGTGCAACCACTCTGGAAAACACTATGGAGGATCCTCAAACAGTTGAAATTAGCGCTACCGTTCGATCCAGCAATTGACTACTGGGTGTTTAACACAAAGATACAAATGTAGGGACCCGAAGGTGTACGTGTACCCCAAAGTTTATAGCAGCAATGTCCACAATAGCCAAACTGTGGAAAGAGCCAAGATGTCCATCGACAGATGAATGGATAAAGAAGAGGTGGTATATATACACAATGGAATATTATGCAGCCTTCTAAAGGAATGAGATGTTGCCATTTGCAAAGACGTGGATGGAACTGGAGGGTGTTATGTTGAGTGAAATAAGTCAATCAGAGAAAGACATGTATCGCATGACCTCACTGATATGAGGAATTCTTAATCTCAGGAAACAAACTGGGTTTTACTGGAGTGGTTGTGGGTGGGAGGGATGGGGTGGCTGGGTGATAGACATTGGGGAGGATATGTGCTACGGTGAGCACTGTCGATTGTGCAAGACTGTTGAATCACAGATCTGTACTTCTGAAACAAATAAAGCAACATATTTTAAGAAAAAGAAAAAGAAGAAGATAACAGGAGAGGAAGAGAAGGGGAGTATGTCAGAGGGGGAGACGAACCATGACAGATGATGGACTTTGAAAAACAAAATGAGGGTTCTAGAGGGGAGGGCGGTAGGGGTTCGGGTTTGCCTGGTGATGGGTATTGAGGAGGGCACGTTCTGCATGGAGGACTGGGTGTTATGAACAAACAATGAATCATGGAACACTGCACCAAAAACTAATGATGTAATATATGGTGATTAACATAACAATAAAAAAGCTTTTGCACAGCAAAAGAAACAGCCCACAAAACCAAAAGACAACCGACAGAATGGAGAAAATATTTGCAAATGACATATCAGATAAAGGGCTAGTATCCAAAATCTATAAAGAACTTATCAAACTCAACACCCAAAGAACAAATAATCCAATCAAGAAATGGGCCGAAGACATGAACAGACATTTTTCCAAAGAAGACCTCCAAATGGCCAATAGGCACATGAAAAAGTGCTCAACATCGCTCGGCATGAGGGAAATCCAAATCAAAACCTCAATGAGATACCACCTCACACCCGTCAAAATGGCTAAAATTAACAAGTCAGGGAACGACAGATGTTGGCGGGGATGTGGAGAAAGGGGAAGCCTCCTACACTGTTGGTGGGAAGGCAAGCTTGTTTAAGCACTCTGGAAAACAGTATGGAGGTTCCTCAAAGAGTTGAAATTAGAGCTACCGTTCGATCCAGCAATTGACTACTGGGTATTTACCACAAAGGTACAAATGTAGGGACCCGAAGGGGTACGTGTACCCCAAAGTCTATAGCAGCAATGTCCACAATAGCCAAACTGTGGAAAGAGCCAAGATGTCCATCGACAGATGAATGGATAAAGAAGAGGTGGAATATATACACAATGGAATATTATGCAGCCTTCAAAAGGAATGAGATGTTGCCATTTGCAAAGACGTGGATGGAACGGTAGGGTGTTATGTTGAGTGAAATAAGTCAATCAGAGAAAGACACGTATCGCATGACCTCACTGATATGAGGAATTCTTAATCTCAGGAAACAAACTGAGTGTTACTGGAGTGGTTGTGGGTGCGAGGGATGAGGTGGCTGGGTGATAGACAATGGGGACGGTATGTGCTACGGTGAGCGCTGTGCATTGTGCAAGACTGTTGAATCACAGATCTGTACTTCTGAAACAAATAACGCAACATATTTTAAGAAAAAGAAAAAGAAGATAACAGGAGAGGAAGAGAAGGGGAGTATGTCAGTGGGGGACACGAACCATGAGAGATAATGGACTCTGAAAAACAAAGGGAGGGTCTAGAGGGGAGGGCGGGAGGGGTTTGGGTTATCCTGGTGATGGGTATTGAGGAGGGCACGTTCTGCATGGAGCACTGGGTGTTATGAACAAACAATGAATCATGGAACACTGTAGGAAAAACTAATGATATAATATATGGTGATTAACATAACAATAAAAAATATTAAAAAAAGCTTTTGCACAGCTAAAGAAACAGTCCACAAAACCAAAAGACACCCGACAGAATGGGAGAAAATATTGACAAATGACATAGCAGATAAAGGGCTAGTATCCAAAATGTATAAAGAACTTATCAAACTCAACACCCAAAGAACATATAATCCAATCAAGAAATGGGCCGAAGACATGAACAGACATTTTTCCAAAGAAGACATCCATGGCCAACAGGCACATGAAAAAGTGCTAAACATCGCTCGGCATCAGGGAAATCAATCAAAACCTCAATGAGATACCACCTCACACCCGTCAGAATGGCTAAAATTAACAAGTCAGTGAAGACAGATTTTGGCGGGGTTGTGGAGAAAGGGGAACCCTCCTACACTGTTGGTGGGAATGCAAGCTGGTGCAACCACTCTGGAAAACACTATGGAGGATCCTCAAACAGTTGAAATTAGTGCTACAATTCGATCCAGCAATTGACTACTGGGTATTTAACACAAGTTTGAAATGTAGGGACCCGAAGGGGTACGTGTACCGCAATGTTTATAGCAACAATGTCCACAATAGCCAAAATGTGGAAAGAGCCAAGATGTCCATCGACAGACGAATGGATAAAGAAGTGGTGGTATATATTCACAATGGAATATTATGCAGCCTTCAAAAGGAATGAGATGTTGCCATTTGCAAAGACGTGGATGGAACTGGAGGGTGTTATGTTGAGTGAAATAAGTCAATCAGAGAAAGACATGTATCGCATGACCTCACGGATATGAGGAATTCTTAATCTCAGGAAAAACACTGAGTGTTACTGGAGTGGTTGGGGGTGGGAGGGATGGGGTGGCTGGGTGATAGACATTGGGGAGAGTATGTGCTACGGTGAGCGCTGTGAATTGTGCAAGACTGTTGAATCACAGATCTGTACTTCTGAAACAAATAAAGCAACATATTTTAAGAAAAAGTAAAAGAAGAAGATAACAGGAGAGGAAGAGAAGGGGAGTATGTCAGAGGGGGAGACGAACCATGACAGATGATGGACTCTGAAAAACAAAGTGAGGGTTCTAGAGGGGAGGGCGGTAGGGGTTTGGGTTAGCCTGGAGATGGGTATTGGGGAGGGCACGTTCTGCATGGAGCACTCGGTGTTATGAACAAACAATGAATCATGGAACACTGCACCAAAAACTAATGATGTTATATATGGTGATTAACATAACAATAAAAACGCTTTTGCACAGCAAAAGAAACAGTCCACAAAACCAAAAGACAACCGACAGAATGGGAGAAAATATTTGCAAATGACATATCAGATAAAGGGCTAGTCTCCAAAATCCATAAAGAACTTATCAAACTCAACACCCAAAGAACAAATAATCCAATCAAGTAATGGGTCGAAGACATGAACAGACATTTTTCCAAAGAAGACCTCCAAATGGCCAATAGGCACATGAAAAAGTGCTCAACATCGCTCGGCATGAGGGAAATCCAAATCAAACCCTCAATGAGATACCACCTCACACCCGTCAGAATGGCTAAAATTAACAAGTCAGGGAATGACAGATGTTGGCGGGAAGTGGAGAAAGGGGAACCCTCCTACACTGTTGGTGGGAAGGCAAGCTGGTGCAACCACTCTGGAAAACACTATGGAGGATCCTCAAACAGTTGAAATTAGAGCTACCATTCGATCCAGCAATTGCACTACTGGGTATTTACCACAAAGATACAAATGTAGGGACCCGAACGGGTACGTGTACCCCAATGTTTATAGCAGCAATGTCCAAAATAGGTAAATTGTGGAAAGAGCGAAGATGTCCATTGGCAGATGAACGGATAAAGAAGAAGTGGTGTATATACACAATGGAATATTATACAGCCGTCAAAAGGAATGAGATCTTGCCATTTGCAACGACGCGGATGGAACTGGAGGGTGTTATGTTGAGTGAAATAAGTGAATCAGAGAAATACACCTATCGCATGACTCACTGATATGAGGAATTTTTAATCTCAGGAAAGAAACTGTTTGAATGGAGTGGTTGGGGCTGGGAGGGATGGGTTGGCTGGGTGATAGACATTGGGGAGTTATTTGCCACGGTGAGCGCTGTGAATTGTGCAAGACTGTTGAATCACAGATCTGTACTTCTGAATCAAATAACGCAACATATTTTAAGAAAATAGAAAAAAAGAAATAGATAACAGGAGATGAAGAGAGGGGGAGTATGTCAGACGGGGAGACGAACCATGAGAGATGATGGACTCTGAAAAACAAACTGAGGGTTCTAGAGGGGAGGGGGGTATGGGGATCGGTTAGCCTGGTGATGGGTATTGAGGAGGGCACGTTCTGCATGGAGCAGTGGGTGTTATGAACAAACAATTAATCATGGAACAGTGCACCAAAAACTAATGATGTAATATATGGTGATTAACATAACAATAAAAAAATAAAAAAAAAAAGATTTTGCACAGCAAAAGAAACAGTCCACAAAACCAAAAGACAACCGACAGAATGGGAGAAAATATGTGCAAATGACATATCAGATAAAGGGCTAGTATCCAAAATCTATAAATAAATTATAAAACTCAACACCCAAAGAACATATAATCCAATCAAGAAATGGGCCGAAAACATGAACAGACATTTTTCCAAAGAAGACATCCAAATGGCCAACAGGCACATGAAAAAGTGCTCAACATCGCTCGGCATGAGGGGAATCCAAATCAAAACCTCAATGAGATACCACCTCACACCCGTCAAAATGGCTAAAATTAACAAGTCAGGGAACGACAGATGGCGGGGATGTGGAGAAAGGGGAACCCTCCTCCACTGTTGGTGGGAATGCAAGCTGCTGCAGCCTCTCTGGAAAACAGTATCGAGGTTCCTCAAACAGTTGAAATTCGAGCTACTGTTCGAGCCAGCAATTGCACTACAGGGTATTTACCAGAACGTTACAAATGTAGGGACCAGAAGGGGTACGTGTACCCCAGTGTTTATAGCAGCAATGTCCACAATAGCCAAACTGTGGAAAGAGCCAAGATGTCCAGCGACAGATGAACGGATAAGGAAGACGTGGTATATATTCACAATGGAATATTATGCAGCCGTCAAAGGAATGAGATCTTGCCATTTGCAACGACGTGGATGGAACTGGATGGTGTTATGTTGAGTGAAATAAGTCAATCAGAGAAAGACACGTATCGCATGACGTCACTGATATGAGGAATTCTTAATCTCAGGAAACAAACTGAGTGTTACTGGAGTGGTTGGGGGTGGGAGAGATGGGGTGGCTGGGTGATAGACATTGGGGAGGGTATGTGCTACGGTGAGCGCTCTGAATTGTGCAAGACTGTTGAATCACAGATCTGTACTTCTGAATCAAATAACGCAACATATTTTAAGAAGAAAGAAAAAGAAGAAGATAACAGGAGAGGAAGGGAAGGGGAGTATGTCAGAGGGGAGACGAACCATGAGAGATGATGGACTCTGAAAAACAAACTGAGGGTTCGATAGGGGAGGGTGGTAGGGGCATATGTTAGCCTGGTGATGGGTATTGAGGAGGGCACGTTCTGCATGGAGCACTGGGTGTTATGAACAAACAATGAATCATGGAACACTGCACCAAAAACTAATGATGTAATATATGGTGATTAACATAACAATTAAAAAAATAAAAAAAAAACACTGAGGGAATGGAAGGCCGGTGTCGGATACGCCTCTCGGCTCAGCTCTTGTTCCTGTGGCTAGTACCCTTGCCCCGGTGTACTTGCAGGCCGAGAGCCAACCAACTCACTCGGTGGAAACACACTGCAGAAAACACCGATTTCGGCCAATTTGGCCTTCCTGAGGGGGGAATCCTTTTGCTCTCTGAATGCGGGCGAGCACTGCCAGCGAGTCCAAAACCATTTTGGAGTGAGCCTGAGGCTGCGGTAGAAGGGAGAACACAACTCCCCACTTCTTTCCTGAAGCCAGCCCAGCGGCCGCCCCCTTGAGCATGCAAGTCTCACTGCTCGCGTACCAACGCAAGGAAACAGTAAGGTAAGGGACCGTGTTGTACAGAGCCTCACTGTTCCAGAGAGTGGAAACACTTGGAGTGTGTGTGCGTGAGAGCCCGGAAGACGAGTCCCCTACTTTACTGGGCGAGTGAAACGAACACGGGCAGCCGCACGTCTCCCACCAGCTCTCAGTGGTAGAATGCTAGCACTCCTTCGGCATGTGTGCGTGCAGGCCTAAGTTGCAGGCCCCTCCCTGGAAGGCACAACACTGTGGAGAAACCGCACTTTACCTCCCGCCGTTCCCTAGCGGAGAGGACGCTGTATGCTGTGCGCTGTGCCTGAGAGTCCGGCGAACGTCTTCCCTATGTAAAACCGAGGGAAAGAAAGGCCGGTGCCAGAGACGCCTCTGGGCTCAGCTCTTGTTCCTGAGGTAGTACCCTTGCCCCGGTGTGCTTGCAGCCCGAGAGCCAACCTCCTAAGTCCAGGGAACCACTCTGTAGAAATTCCTTACTTCGGCCAGACTAGGCCTTCCTGAGGGTGGAAACCTTTTGCTGTGTGAATCCGGGCGAGCTCTGCCAGCAAGTCCAAAACGATTTTCCGAGGGAGACTGAGGCCGCGGCAGAAGGGAGAACACAACTCCCCACTTGTTTCCTGAAGTCAGCCTAGGGCCGCCCCCTTGGGTATTCAAGTCTCACTGTTCGCGTACCAAAACAAAGAAAGCGTACTGTGGGAGAACCGTGTTATAGATAGCCTCATCGTTGTGGGGAGTGGGAACACAGGCAGTGCCTGTGCGTAAGAGCCTGGCATACGAGTCCCCTAAGTTCCTGGGCGAGAGAAACGGATTCGTGCAGCCGCACCTCTCCCACCAGCTCTCAGGATCAGAATGCTAGCACTCCTCCGGCCTGTGTGCGTGCAGGCCTGCGTTGAAGGCCCCTCCCTGGAAGGCACAACACTGTGGAGAAACCGCGCTTTAGCTCACGGCGGTCCCTAGCGGAGAGGAAGCTGTATGCTGTGCGCTGTGCTTGAGAGTCCGGCGAACGGCTTCCCTATGTAAAATCGAGGGAAAGAAAGGCCGGTGCCGGAGACGCGTCTCGGCTCAGCTCTTGTCCTGGGGCTAGTACCGTTGCCCCTGTGTGCTTGCAGGCCGAGAGCCAATCTCCTAAGTCGTGGGAACCACACTGTAGAAATTCCTTACTTCGATAGGACTAGGCCTTCCTGAGGGTGGAAGCCTTTTGCTGTGTGAACGCGGGCGAGCACTGCCAGCGAGTCCAAAACCATTTTCCGAGGGAGACTGAGGCCGCGGCAGAAGGGAGAACACAACTCCCCACTTGTTTCCTAAAGTCAGGCCTGAGGCCGCCCCCTTGACCATGCAAGACTCACTGCTCGCGAAACAACGCACGGAAACAGTAGGGTAGGGTACCGGGTTGTACAGAGCCTCAGTGTTCCGGTGAGTGGAAACACTTGGAGTGTGTGTGCATGCGAGCCTGGGAGACGTGTCCACTACGTTATAGGGCGAGAGAAACGAACTCGGTAGCCGCAACTCTCCCACCAGCTCTCAGTGGCAGAATGGTAGCACTCCTGCCGCATGTTTGCCTCTAAGCCTAAGTTGAAGGACCCTATTTGAAAGGCCCAACCCTGTGGAGAAACCGCGCTTTAGCTCCCGCCGGTCCCTAGCGGCGAAAAAGTTGTATTTTGTGCGCTGTGCTTGAGAGCCCGGCGAACGGCTTCCTTATGGAAAACCGAGGGAAAGGAAGGCCGGTGTCGGAGACGCCTCTCGGCTCAGCTCTTGTTCCTGCGTCTAGTAACGTTGCCCCGGTGTGCTTGCAGGCCGAGAGCCAAGCACCTAAGTCGAGGGAAACACACTGTAGAAAATCCCGTCTTCGGCCAGATTAGGCCGTCCTGAGAGTAGAAACCTTTTGCTGTGTGAATGCGGGCGAGCACTGCCAGCGAGTCCAAAACCATTTTCTGAGGCAGACTGAGGCCACGGCAGAAGGGAGAACACAACTCCCTACTTGTTTCCTGAAGCCAGGCCTGCGGCCGCCCCCTTACCCATGCAAGTCTCACTGCTCGCGTACCAACGCAAGGAAAGAGTGGGGTAGGAGACCGTGTTGTACAGAGCCTCACTGCTCCGGAGAGTGGAAACACTTGGAGTGTGTGTGCATGAGAGCTTGGGAGACGAGTCCCCTACGTTACTGGGCGAGAGAAGCGAACTCGAGCAGCCGCACCTCTCCCACCAGCTCTCAGTGGCAGAATGCTAGCACTCCTCCTCCATGTGTGCCTGCAGGCCTAAGTTGAAGGCCCCTCCTTGAAAGGCACAACACTGTGGAGAAACCGCGCTTTAACTCCCGCCGGTCCACAGTGTTGTGCCTTCCACAGAGAGGCCTGCAACTTAGGCCTGCACACACACAGGCCGGAGGAGTGCTAGCATTCTGACACTGAGATGGTGGGAGTGGTGTGGCTTCACGAAACCGTTTCTCTCGCCCAGTAACTTAGGGGACTCGTATGCCAGGCTCTTACGCACAGGCACTGCCTGTGTTCCCACTCCCCACAACAATGAGGCTATCTATAACACGGTTCTCCTACAGTACTGTTTCTTTGTTTTGGTACGCGAGCAGTGAGACTTGAATAACCAAGGGGGCGGCCCTGGGTTGGCTTCAGGAAACAAGTGGGGAGTTCTGTTCTCCCTTCTGCCGCGGCCTCAGTCTCCCTCCGAAAATCGCTTTGGACTTGCTGGCAGTGCTCGCCCGCATTCACACAGCAAAAGGTTTCCACCCTCAGGAAGGCCTAGTCTGGCCGAAGTAAGGAATTTCTACAGTGTAGTTCCCTGGACCTAGGAGGTTGGCTCTCGGCCTGCAAGCACACCGGGGCAAGGGTACCACCACAGGAACAAAAGCTGAGCCGAGAGGCGTCTCCGGCACCGGCCTTTCTTTCCCTCGGTTTTACATAGGGAAGCCGTTCGCCGGACTCTCAGGCACAGCGCACAGCATACAGCGTCCTCTCCGCTAGACAACGGCGGGAGGTAAAGCGCGGTTTCTCCACAGTGTTGTGCCTTCCAGGGAGGGGCCTGCAACTTAGGCCTGCACTCACACAGGCCGGAGGAGTGCTAGCATTCTGCCACTGAGAGCTGGTGGGAGAGGTGCGGATGCCCGAGTTCGTTTCTTTCGCCCAGTAACGTAGGGGACTCGTCTCCCAGGCTCTGACGCACACACACTCCAAGTGTTTCCACTCACGGGAACAGTGAGGCTCTGTACAACACGGTCCCCTACCCTACTGTTTCCTTGCTTTGGTACGCGAGCAGTGAGAGTTGCATGGTAAAGGTGGCGGCCGCAGGCCTGGCTTCAGGAAACAAGTGGGGAGTTGTGTTCTCCCTCCTGCCGCGGGCTCAGTCTCCCTCGCTAAATGGTTTTGGAATCGCTGGCAGTATTCCCCCCCCCCCATTCACACAGCAAAAGCTTTAGACCCTCAGGAAGGCCTAATCTGGCCAAAGTCGGGAATTTCTACAGTGTGTTTTCCTCGACTAAGGTGGTTGGCTCTCGGCCTGCAAGCACACCGGGGCAACGTTACTAGACGCAGGAACAAGAGCTGAGCCGAGAGGCGTCTCCGGCACCGGCCTTTCTTTCCCTCGGTTTTACATAGAGAAGCCGTTCGCCTGGCTCTCAAGCACAGCGCACAGCATTCATCATTTTCTCCGCTACGGACCGGCGGGAGTTAAAGCGCAGTTTCTCCACAGTGTTGTGCCTTTCAAGGAGGGGCCTTCAACTTAGGCCTGTAGGCACACATGGAGGAGGAGTGCTAGCATTCTGCCAGTGAGAGCTGGTGGGAGAGGTGCGGCTGCCCGAGTTCCTTTCTCTCGCCCAGTAACGTAGGGCACTCGTATACTAGGCTCTCACGCACACACACTCCAGGTGTTTCCACTCTCCGGAACAGTGAGGCTCTACACCAGGGTACCCTACCCTACTGTTTCCTTGCGTTGTTACAGGAGCAGTGGGACTTGCATGCTCAAGGGGGCAGCTGCTGCCCTGGCTTCAGGAAACAAGTGGGGAGTTGTGTTCTCCATTCTGCCGCAGCCTCAGTCTCCCTCCGAAAATGGTTTTGGACTCGCTGGCAGTGCTCGCCCGCATTCACACAGCAAAATGTTTCCACCCTCAGGAAGGCCTAGTCTAGCCGAAGTAAGGAATTTCTACAGTGTGCTTCCCTCGACTTAAGTGGTTGGTTCTCGGCCTGCAAGCACCCCGGGGCAACGGTACTAGCCCCAGGAACAAGAGCTGAGCCGAGAGGCGTCTCCGGCCCCGGCCTTTCTTTTCCTCAGTTTTACATAGGGAAGCCGTTCGCCGGACTCTCAAGCACAGCGCACAGCATACAGCGTCCTCTCCGCTAGGGCCCGGCGGGATCTAAAGCGCGGTTTCTCCACAGTGTTGGGCCTTCCCAGGAGGGGCCTGCAACCTAGGCCTGCACGCACCCATTCCGGAGGAGTGCTAGCATTCTGCCACTGAGAGCTGGTTTGAGAGGTGCGGCTGCCCGAGTTCGTTTCTATCACCCAATAACGTAGTGGACTCGTCTCCCAGGGTCTCACGCACACACATTCCAAGTGTTTCTACTCTCGGGAACAGTGAGGCTCTGTAAAACACGGTCCCCTAACCTACTGTTTCCTTGCGTTGGTACGCGAGCAGTGAGACTTGCATGCACGCACAAGTGGGCAGCGGCAGGACTGACTTCAGGAAACAAGTGGGGAGTTGTGTTCTCCCCTCTGCCGCGGCCTCAGTCTCCCTCGGAAAATGGTTTTGGACTTGCTGGCAGGGCTCGCCCGCATTCACACAGCAAAATGTTTCCACCCTCAGGAAAGCCTAGTCTAGCCGAAGTAAGGAATTTCTACAGTGTGCTTCCCTCGACCTGGAGGTTGGCTCTCGGCCTGCAAGCACACCGGGGCAACGGTACTAGCCCCAGGAACAAGAGCTGAGCCGAGAGGCGGCTCCGGCCCCGGCCTTTCTTTTCCTCGGTTTTACATAAGGATGCCGTTCGTCGGGCTCTCAAGCACAGCGAACAGCATACAGCGTCCTCTCCACTAGGGACCGGCGGGAGCTAAGGCGCGGGTTCTCCACAGTGTTGTGCCTTCCCGGGAAGGGTCTCCAACTTAGGCCTGAACGCACACAGGCCGGAGGAGTGCTAGCATTCTGATACTGAGAGCTGGTGGGAGAGGTGCGGCTGCACGAATCCGTTTCTCTCGCCCAGTAACTTAGGGGACTCGTCTGCCAGGCTCTGACGCACAGGCACTCCAGGTGTTCCAACTACCCGCAGCAGTGAGGCTATGTACAACACGGTTCCGCTACATTACTGTTTCTTTGTTTTGGTAAGCGAGCATTGAGACTTGCAAGCCCAAGGGGGCGGCCGCTGGGCTGGCTACCGGAAACAAGAGGGGAGTTGTGTTCTCCCTTCTGCCGCGGCCTCAGTCTCCCTCGGAAAATGGTTTTGGACTCGCTGGCTGTTCTGGCCCGCATTCATACAGCAAAAGGTTTCCACCCTCAGGAAGGCCTAATCTGCCCGAGGTCGGGAATTTCTACACTGTGTTTCCCTCGACTTATTTGGTTGGCTCTCGGCCTGCAAGCACACCGGGGCAAGGGTACTAGCCCCAGGAACAAAAGCTGAGCCGAGAGGCGTCTCCGGCTCCGGCCTTTCTTTCCCTCGGTTTTACATAGGGAAGCCGTTCGCCGGGCTCTCAAGCACAGCGCAGAGGATACAGCGTCCTCTCCGCTAGGAAACGGTGGGATCTAAAGCGCGGTTCCTGCAGAGTGTTGGGACTTTCAAGGAGAGTCCTGAAACATAGGCCTACACGCACACATGCTGGAGGAGTGCTAGCATTCTGCCACTGAGAGCTGGTGGGAGAGGTGCGGATGCCCGAGTTCGTTTCTCTCGCCCAGTAACGTAGGGGACTCCTCTCCCAGGCTCTCATGCACACACACTCCAAGTGTTTCCACTCTCCGGAACAGTGAGGCTCTACAGCACGGTACCCTACCCTACTGTTTCCTTGCGTTGGTACGCGAGCAGTGAGAGTTGGATGGTAAAGGTGGCGGCCGCAGGCCTGGCTTCAGGAAACAAGTGGGGAGTTGTGTTCTCCCTTCTGCCGCGGCCTCAGTGTCCCTCGGAAAATGGTTTTGGACTCGCTGGCAGTGCTCGCCTGCATTCACACAGCAAAAGGTTTCCACCCTCAGGACGGCCTAGTCTGGCCAGTGGAACGAATTACATAGGGAAGCCGTTCGCCGGACTCTCAAGCACAGTGCACAGCATACAGCGTTCTCTCCGCTAGGGACCGGCGGGAGCTAAAGCGCGGTTTCTCCACAGTGTTGTGCCTTCCAGGGACGGGCCTGCAACTTAAGCCTGCACGCACACAGGCCGGAGGACTGCTAGCATTCTGCCACTGAGAGCTGGTGCGAGAGGAGCGGTTGCCCGAGTTCGTTTCTCTAGCCCAGTAACGTAGGGAACTCGTCTCCCAGGCTCTCACGCACACACACTCCAAGTGTTTCCACTCTCCGGAACAGTGAGGCTCGGTACAACACGGTCCCCTACCTTACTGTTTCCTTGTGTTAGTACGAGAGTGAGACTTGCAGGGTTAAGGGGGCGGCCGCAGGCCTGGCTTCAGGAAACAAGTGGGGAGTTGTGTTCTCCCTTCTGCTGCGGCCTCAGTCTCCCTCGGAAAATGCTAGCATTCTGCCAGTGAGAGCTGGTGGGAGAGGTGCGGCTGCCCGAGTTCCTTTCTCTCGCCCAGTAACGTAGGGCACTCGTATACTAGGCTCTCACGCACACACACTCCAGGTGTTTCCACTCTCCGGAACAGTGAGGCTCTACACCAGGGTACCCTACCCTACTGTTTCCTTGCGTTGTTACAGGAGCAGTGGGACTTGCATGCTCAAGGGGGCAGCTGCTGCCCTGGCTTCAGGAAACAAGTGGGGAGTTGTGTTCTCCATTCTGCCGCAGCCTCAGTCTCCCTCCGAAAATGGTTTTGGACTCGCTGGCAGTGCTCGCCCGCATTCACACAGCAAAATGTTTCCACCCTCAGGAAGGCCTAGTCTAGCCGAAGTAAGGAATTTCTACAGTGTGCTTCCCTCGACTTAAGTGGTTGGTTCTCGGCCTGCAAGCACCCCGGGGCAACGGTACTAGCCCCAGGAACAAGAGCTGAGCCGAGAGGCGTCTCCGGCCCCGGCCTTTCTTTTCCTCAGTTTTACATAGGGAAGCCGTTCGCCGGACTCTCAAGCACAGCGCACAGCATACAGCGTCCTCTCCGCTAGGGCCCGGCGGGATCTAAAGCGCGGTTTCTCCACAGTGTTGGGCCTTCCCAGGAGGGGCCTGCAACCTAGGCCTGCACGCACCCATTCCGGAGGAGTGCTAGCATTCTGCCACTGAGAGCTGGTTTGAGAGGTGCGGCTGCCCGAGTTCGTTTCTATCACCCAATAACGTAGTGGACTCGTCTCCCAGGGTCTCACGCACACACATTCCAAGTGTTTCTACTCTCGGGAACAGTGAGGCTCTGTAAAACACGGTCCCCTAACCTACTGTTTCCTTGCGTTGGTACGCGAGCAGTGAGACTTGCATGCACGCACAAGTGGGCAGCGGCAGGACTGACTTCAGGAAACAAGTGGGGAGTTGTGTTCTCCCCTCTGCCGCGGCCTCAGTCTCCCTCGGAAAATGGTTTTGGACTTGCTGGCAGGGCTCGCCCGCATTCACACAGCAAAATGTTTCCACCCTCAGGAAAGCCTAGTCTAGCCGAAGTAAGGAATTTCTACAGTGTGCTTCCCTCGACCTGGAGGTTGGCTCTCGGCCTGCAAGCACACCGGGGCAACGGTACTAGCCCCAGGAACAAGAGCTGAGCCGAGAGGCGGCTCCGGCCCCGGCCTTTCTTTTCCTCGGTTTTACATAAGGATGCCGTTCGTCGGGCTCTCAAGCACAGCGAACAGCATACAGCGTCCTCTCCACTAGGGACCGGCGGGAGCTAAGGCGCGGGTTCTCCACAGTGTTGTGCCTTCCCGGGAAGGGTCTCCAACTTAGGCCTGAACGCACACAGGCCGGAGGAGTGCTAGCATTCTGATACTGAGAGCTGGTGGGAGAGGTGCGGCTGCACGAATCCGTTTCTCTCGCCCAGTAACTCAGGGGACTCGTCTGCCAGGCTCTGACGCACAGGCACTCCAGGTGTTCCAACTACCCGCAGCAGTGAGGCTATGTACAACACGGTTCCGCTACATTACTGTTTCTTTGTTTTGGTAAGCGAGCATTGAGACTTGCAAGCCCAAGGGGGCGGCCGCTGGGCTGGCTACCGGAAACAAGAGGGGAGTTGTGTTCTCCCTTCTGCCGCGGCCTCAGTCTCCCTCGGAAAATGGTTTTGGACTCGCTGGCTGTTCTGGCCCGCATTCATACAGCAAAAGGTTTCCACCCTCAGGAAGGCCTAATCTGCCCGAGGTCGGGAATTTCTACACTGTGTTTCCCTCGACTTATTTGGTTGGCTCTCGGCCTGCAAGCACACCGGGGCAAGGGTACTAGCCCCAGGAACAAAAGCTGAGCCGAGAGGCGTCTCCGGCTCCGGCCTTTCTTTCCCTCGGTTTTACATAGGGAAGCCGTTCGCCGGGCTCTCAAGCACAGCGCAGAGGATACAGCGTCCTCTCCGCTAGGAAACGGTGGGATCTAAAGCGCGGTTCCTGCAGAGTGTTGGGACTTTCAAGGAGAGTCCTGAAACATAGGCCTACACGCACACATGCTGGAGGAGTGCTAGCATTCTGCCACTGAGAGCTGGTGGGAGAGGTGCGGATGCCCGAGTTCGTTTCTCTCGCCCAGTAACGTAGGGGACTCCTCTCCCAGGCTCTCATGCACACACACTCCAAGTGTTTCCACTCTCCGGAACAGTGAGGCTCTACAGCACGGTACCCTACCCTACTGTTTCCTTGCGTTGGTACGCGAGCAGTGAGAGTTGGATGGTAAAGGTGGCGGCCGCAGGCCTGGCTTCAGGAAACAAGTGGGGAGTTGTGTTCTCCCTTCTGCCGCGGCCTCAGTGTCCCTCGGAAAATGGTTTTGGACTCGCTGGCAGTGCTCGCCTGCATTCACACAGCAAAAGGTTTCCACCCTCAGGACGGCCTAGTCTGGCCAGTGGAACGAATTACATAGGGAAGCCGTTCGCCGGACTCTCAAGCACAGCGCACAGCATACAGCGTTCTCTCCGCTAGGGACCGGCGGGAGCTAAAGCGCGGTTTCTCCACAGTGTTGTGCCTTCCAGGGACGGGCCTGCAACTTAAGCCTGCACGCACACAGGCCGGAGGACTGCTAGCATTCTGCCACTGAGAGCTGGTGCGAGAGGAGCGGTTGCCCGAGTTCGTTTCTCTAGCCCAGTAACGTAGGGAACTCGTCTCCCAGGCTCTCACGCACACACACTCCAAGTGTTTCCACTCTCCGGAACAGTGAGGCTCGGTACAACACGGTCCCCTACCTTACTGTTTCCTTGTGTTAGTACGAGAGTGAGACTTGCAGGGTTAAGGGGGCGGCCGCAGGCCTGGCTTCAGGAAACAAGTGGGGAGTTGTGTTCTCCCTTCTGCCGCGGCCTCAGTCTCCCTCGGAAAATGGTTTTAGACTCGCTGGCAGTGCTCGCCCGCATTCACAGAGCAAAAGGTTTTGACCCTCAGGAAGGCCTAAACGGCCGAAGTCGGGGTTTTCTACAGTGTGTTTCCCTCGACTTAGGTGGTTGGTTCTCGGCCTGCAAGCACACCGGGGCAAGGGTACTAGCCCCAGGAACAAGAGCTGAGCCAAGAGGGGTCTCCGCCACCGGCCTTTCTTTCCCTCGGTTTTACATAAGGAAGCCTTTCGCCGGGCTCTCAAGCACAGCGCACAGAATACAGCGTCCTCTCCGCTAGGGACAGGCGGGAGCTTAAGCGCGGTTTCTCCACAGTGTTGGGCCTTTCAAGGAGGGGCCTGCAACTTAGGCCTGCACGCACACATGCTGAAGGAGTGCTAGCATTCTACCACTGGGAGCTGGTGGGAGACGTGCGGCTGCCCGAGTTGGTTCTCTCGCCGGGTAAAGTAGGGGACTCTTCTCCCAGACTCTCACGCACACACACTTCAAGTGTTTCCACTCTCCGGAACCGTGAGGCTCTGTGCAACGTGGTCCCCTACCCTACTGTTTCCGTGCGTTGGTAAGGGAGCAGTGAGACTTGTATGCTCAAGGGGGTGGCCGCAGGCCTGGCTTCAGGAAACAAGTGGGGAGTTGTGTTCTCCCTTCTGCGGCGACCTCAGTGTCCCTCGGAAAATGGTTTTGGACTCGCTGGCTGTTCTGGCCCGCATTCATACAGCAAAAGGTTTCCACCCTCAGGAAGGCCTAATCTGGCCGAACACGGGAATTTCTACAGTGTGTTTCCCTCGACTTAGTTGCTTGGCCATCGGCCTGCGAGCACACCGTGGCAAGGGTACCAGCCCAAGGAACAAGAGCTGAGCCGAGAAGCGTCTC